>NC_072489.1:20319230-20635384 GCF_027574615.1 Eptesicus fuscus | reverse complement strand
CATACTGATTTATAAAGAGCCACATAAGAAATACATGTGAAAAAAAAAAAAATACATGTGAAGTAACTTATGGAAATCGTACCTTTCTTTATTTCCAATATCATCTTCATTCTTTAAATACATGGAAAAATCAATGACTCCAACCTGAATTTATAAATAAAGTTATTTCTATTTAAAGGGGAGAAATATCAGATGTATCTTTAACATACAAATAAATTTCATTCTTATTTTTCCTTTACTGTTTAACAGCACTGTTTACAATGACAGAGTAAGACCTGGATCAGAGAGGAACAGTGGAAACTGCAAACACTCTGCATTTGGTACTAGTCACTTCTACTTACTTGTGAGTCTAAATCCTCTCCCTTTACACACAGATTAGCATCTATCACATTCAGGCCAACCAGCAGCCCAACAATTACTGCTCCTTCTTCTTCCATCATTAGTGCATGATATTCATAGAATTCACTGTGAAAATTAAAATAATAAAAAAATGATTCTCTCGCATCATTGATGTTTCTCTCTCTCTCTCCCTTCCTCTCTGAAATCAATAAAATATTTTTTTAAAAACTAATATTTGACGATTTATATTCAGAGAACTAGTTATCACTGTCTCGTGCCTCCCTCAAGAAGTCCACTGTAGCCCTGGCTGGTGTGGCTCACTTGGTTGGAGCATTGTCCATGCACTGTACCAAAAGGTAGCAGGTTCGATTCCTGGTTGCAGGTTTGATTCCTGGTTGGGGCACTTGGGAAAGGCAACCAATCAATGTCTGTCTGTCTGTCTGTCTGTCTCTCTCTTTCTCCCTTCTCTCTAAAATCAATTTAAAAAAATATTTTTTAAAATCCCATGTATAGTATTTAACCACTTCAGAATATTATTGAGAAATTGCAGGTGCTTAAAGCATAGTCATCCTCATTTACAAAATGGGTAAACGAAGATGAACTGGAGTCACAAGTAAAACCAAAAATGATTAGGGATCAGAGATCAACCGAAGGACTTGTATGCAAGCACATAAGCATAACCAATGGACACAAAACTCTGGGGGGTGAGGGCATGTATGGGAGTGGGGTGGGGGGGGCAATGGTAAGATATGTACACATATAATTCCTTAATTAAAAAATGAAAAATAAAAAAATAAAACCAAAAATGACAAAATTCTCCAGAACATCAGACAGGCACTCTAAAAGAACAAGGGAGAATTGAGGGGCTACCACGGGCCCCACTCCCTTTAAGAACTGATTATCTTACTTTGAAAGTCTGTCTTAAGCACTTGGCTTTCAATTTAAACTGATAGTTTAAAGCAGGTGTCTTCAAACTACGGCCCGCGGGCCACATGCGGGTGTTTTTTGCCGTTTTGTTTTTTTACTTCAAAATAAGATATGTGCAGTGTGCATAGGAATTTGTTCATAGTTTTTTTTTAAACTATAGTCCGGCCCTCCAACGGTCTGAGGGACAGTGTACTGGCCCCCTATTTAAAAAGTCTGAGGACCCCTGGTTTAAAGAAAGCCCACAATACAGTTGAAGCAGTAGTTGGATACTCAAGATCTAAAAAGAGCCAAAACTGGTTTGGCTCAGTGGATAGAGCATTGGTCTGCGGACTGAAAGGTCCCGGGTTTGCATGTACATTGGTTGCGGGCACATCACCGGTAGGGGGTGTGCAGGAGGCAGCTGGTCGATGTTTCTCTCTCATCGATGTTTCTGGCTCTCTGTCCCTCTCCCTTCCTCTCTGTTAAAAATCAATAAAATATGTTTAAAAAAAAAAAAAAGATCTAAAAAGAGACCCCTTGAATTAAAGCCCCAAATTTCACATATATTTTTATTCATAAAATTAACTGTAATTTAGAAAAAATATGTGTGTTAGGCTTTAAAAAAGGAAACTAACTTAGAAATATAAATTTCTTCCTTATCATTTTTTAGGGTAGTTCCTAATCAATGTTACATCCCCACCATGATTTTCTCACTCATTTCACACCTCCCTTTGTTTTATGCCAACTTACTGTATTTTACGAGTCCTTTTTCACATTTTTAATGATTTTTGGGAGACAGGATATCAAGGAAATAAAAAATGAAGATGAACATGATTTAATGGTACTAACCTCAAGAGATCCCTTTGAATAATTAAGCAACGAAGATAGTCAGCCATTTTTTTCTGCATGAGGGCTAAACGAAGCCATGCTCTTGCACGACCCAGGGGGGTCCTGAAAAGTAAAACCAACTGGTAAGAAAACAGTCCCAGCCCAAAAAACATAAACCATATGTTCTATCTCTGTTGAGGTACAATTTTTAAAAAAGGCAATTTATCATAGTTTTGTCTTTGTTTCTATAGTTTTAAACTAGCTTCTTTCAGCATGCAAACCAATCCCTGTGAGCTATTTAAATCTCTAAGGTAAGTTTGCACCTGTAGGACATTTAGGTACCATTTAAAGCCTTGAGAGAAATGACTAAAAAGTGACACTATTTCTACAAGAAATATTTTGTCAGATAGACTTAACCTTCTATAAAATGAATACGCAAAATACATCAATAGGGCAGTACAATGCCTTCAAAAAATAATTAACACTGTATCCAAATGTAAAATATCATAACAGCCCTGACTGGTATGACTCAGTTGGTTGAGCTTCGGTCCAATGCACCAAGAAGTCACTGGTTCAATTCCGTGCCAGGGTATATGCCCGGGGTTGCAGGCTTGATTCCCCAGTAGGGGGCGTGCAGGAGACAGCCGATCTAAGTTTCTCCTTCTCATCAATCTTTTTCTCTCTCTCCCCCTCTCTCCTTCCCCCTTCCTCTTTCTAAAATCAATAAAAACATCTTTTTTTAAAAAGCATAACAAAGCTAAGAAGGTGCCACACTGGTAATCAGAGAGAAATCACCAGGCTTCTTGCTATTTTTCAAATGTTTCTTTTATCCAATTCTCCTTAAATATTAAATCTCAGACCTTTCTTATCCAAACTCTATCATTTATAAAGATAAAAAAGCAGCCCTAGCCAGTTTGGCTCAGTGGATAGAGAGTCGGCCTGCAGACAGAAGGGAACCAGGTTATATTCCAGTCAGGGGCACATGCCCGGGTAACAGGCTCTATCCCCAGTAGAGGGTGTGCAGGAGGCAGCCAATCAATGATTCTCTCTCATCATTGATGTTTCTATCTCTCTATCCCTCTCCCTTACTCTCTGAAATCAATACAAATACATTAAAAGAAAAAAAAAAAGAAACATCAAGTGTCACTATGCTGTACATCTGAAACTAATCATGACAAGTATAAGACCTTTGCCTTAACAACACTTTATGACTGCAAAAATTTCAACACTCTTGAGTTATTAGCTAGAATATTCAGCTTTTAGGACATTTCATATACATTTGTCCAGTGAAACAGGCAGGGGACCCTATAGGTCCTAATTTTCAGAGAAAGAAAGTAATCTGCACATGTCTTATCCATAATAATAAAAGCATAATATGCTAATTAGACCAGACGTCCTTCTGGACAACCTTCCAGACAAAGCCACAGCAGCAGGGGCCGAGGCAGAGGCAGCCGCCACCGCGGCGGGGGCCGAGCCCTTTGCATGAATTTCATGCATCAGGCCTCTAGTGTCACATAAATGGCTTGTCTGAGAACTCAAAACCTCCTGAGCCTTTGCCTGGATTTAGCCTCATCAGTCTCCAACAAACTGTTACTGTTACTGACTGACTGCCTATAACTGCAAAACAGCTTAACATTCAGAAAACAGAAATGCATAATTGATACATCCTACCTTAAAAGGACTTGCAACTTCCTGTATTACAATGCTGAATTAGAATTCTATATAATAAAAAGGTAATATGCAAATTGACCAGACAGTGGAATGACCAGTCGCTATGACGTGCACTGACCACCAGGGGGCAGACGCTCAATGCAGGTGCTGCCCCCAGCCAGCAGGGACTGTATCTGTACACAAATTTTGTGCACTGGGCCTCTAGTGGGTGATATAATAAGGAATGACTATAGTGATAAAAGTATTTGAAAAAGCAGTTAATTCTTACTGACAGGACTAATAAAAACCATAAAAGAAATGAAATCTAAGCTAAACCATAAAGATTGAACAGAATTTTATTAGGAGAGAATGGAAGAAAGCTATTTAAGGCTGAGAGAAGATAAACTAGAATGTGAGGTACTTTTAAGGAACAGTAAATATACTTCTGTGGCCCTGGCTAGTTTGGCTCAGTGGATAAGAGTGTCAGCCTGCGGACTGAAGGGTCCCTGGTTCGATTCTAGTCAGGGGCACATGTCCGGGTTGCGGGGCTTGGTCCCCAGTCAGGGGCATGCAGGAGGCAGCCAATCGGTGATTCTCTCTCATCATTGATGTTTCTACTTCTCTCTTTCCCGCTCCCTTCCTCTATGAAATCAATAAAAATATTAAAATACACACACACACACACACACTTCTGTGGTTAGAAATGAACAAGTAATAAGATTCCTTACTTAAGACCAGGTAAATCCCGGACACTGGCCCCTATTTCTTCTGCTTCTGGGTATAGCTTCTCCACCAGTTCCAAAGGACCCCAGATAGTTTTATTATAACTCAGAAATGATTTTCTTACTGAAAAAAGAAAATATGATGAATATGACTTCAACATATGTATATAACTGTACTAACTTCCTTTTAAATGTTTACTTTCAACATATCTAACAACATACAATTATTCAGAGACCTTACCTCTTTTATCACCACACAGCCCTGTTGATCAAGAAGAGCCTGTTAACCAGGATCCTGATATCTGTCCTTATCAGAAATATGCAGGCAGGTAATTACAGTAAAAAAAAAATACTATAATAAGGGCTCGTTCTTTACCAGTACCAAAATAAAGGTTGATCTTTATCAGTTTATTAAGTAAACCAAGGACAAATAAAAAGTCACTTTACTTTTAAACATGAAAAATTGTGGCTTTACTTTTTCTTTTATTTTCTTCTGAGATTTGGGTAATATAAAACCATGAAATCACTATCCACTTCTTTCCTAAGACTGGCCAGCTCTCCTGCAGATCCCCTGTGCCTATAATATGCACCAGCCAGTGGACAATCACGAGGATAGGCAACTTTTCCTTGGGGGAGAAAAATCAATCGGCACAAACTAGTTTTAAAATGATTCCCCAAAATAAGCCTATGACTGCTAGGACATGCCTCGTGTTATTCTTCGAAATAAAGGAAAATAAATTCAGAAAAGAGTTTAAAAATTAATTATTTTGACCATCTTTGGCAAATTCCATTTCAACAGGTTAGGGGGAAATAAACATCTAAGTTACTGCTACTTTTTAAAATAAAAAGGAACTTTTCAAAAAGACTGATAATATCAAGAACAGGCAAAAATGTGGGGAAACAAACACATTCACTGTTATTTGATAAATTAGTGAAACCTTCATAGATGCCATTTGCCTATTTTGACCCAGTAATGCTATACCTAGGAATTCTAAAGAAATCCTAGCACATGTGCACAAACATATATACCCAACGATGACCTTACAGCACAATTTTAATAGTAAAAAACTGGAAACTAAGTGTACATTAAGGGGAGAATACTTAAAAAGTTATGGTATACATATACTATCGAACAGTATACAACCACTACAAGTGTGATAAGGACACTTACATAAATGGACAGATCGCCAAACCATGCACACCATGATATTGTGTGTGTGTTTTTAAAGAGAGGAGAAAAGGGAAGTCACAGGATAACACTTATAGCACAACTCTACTTAGAGTAAAAGAAAGAATAAACAACAGGAAAGAGCTAGAAGAATGACAAAACCCCCTTTAGGGAGGAGAATGAAGAGAAACTGTCTTTCCTCTATGTGCTTCTATGTTATTTGATGCATGTACAAAAAGAGTAGATTTCTCTACTTACATATTTTTTAATCAGCTGTCTCCTGCAAGCCCCCCATTGGGATCAAGCACACAACCTGGACATGTGCCCTGACTGGGAATTGAATCGTTACCTCCTGGTTCTTAGGTCGATGCTCAACCACTGAGCCATGCCAGCAGGGCTCAACAATCAACTATTTTAATGTATTTGCTCAATAGGGCTCAAACTAATAAGAAGAGTTCATATCAGAATCACCAAATTTAACATTTTTTAAATAATTCCATAAATGTCCTAGATGGAAACCAATTCAGGGCATGTTGAAAACTTTAAAAATTAAATATGCTTTTTAACCAAACACAATCAAGTAAGCATTTTCTAAGACCACCCATTTCAAAACATAAAACAGTAGGACATTTTCTCCCCAAACCAACCCACCGAGTATTTTAAAATATAAAGTAACTGTAATTACGGCCTCAAAAACACCACATTTCTAAGGATGTTTAAGATTGGGGGAGGGGGAAAATGACCTCAAAGTGAATTAATTTTTTAAAATGATACCTTTAAGACCGTGTTTCAGACAATGTTCCATAACAACAAAGAACTGCTGCAAGGGGGGGTAGTCAGAATCCAAAGTGCGGCCAAAGCTGAGAGCAGATTCAATGAGTCCCTTGATACTCAGTTTAGCCATGTTTAACAAGTTCGCTCTCTCCACAGCCGTGGGGTCTTTTGTAGCTGAAAGCACAAGAAAGGAGTCCAACTTCGTTGGCAAGCCATGACATTGAACAATATACTAGTACCAACCCTTTCCTTCCCCTATAAAACCAACAGTTGCTTGCGTTTCCTTGGTGGACAAATTAGTCTTCCTAACTAACCTACAACTTCTCTTTACGTCTCTCACATACACTATAGAACTCTATCGTGCCCACTCCAGTCAAAGTTCATGAGTTATCCCCAAGATCCTTGCAAACCGGCTAGTCTCTGGTGTTTGTTTTACTTTTATGGTATCCCTTTACAGGGGGAATGAGGTTTTTTTGGTGTGTGTGTGTTTTTTCATGAATTTCTGTAGAGATAAGTTTAGACTAATAGACAACATGATTAAGGGTCTCATGCAAAAGGTGGCTAGCAGGAACCATCCAAAGATGAATTCCAAGGCAAAAATATAAAAGTGTTCAGAATTATATTGGCAACAAAATAAAAGGTAGTTAAAACTCTAAGATTCCAGCCAAAACCGGTTTGGCTCAGTGGATAGAGCGTCGGCCTGTGGACTCAAGGGTCCCAGGTTCGATTCCGGTCAAGGGCATGTACCTTGGCTGCGGGTACATCCCCAGTAGGGGGTGTGCAGGAGGCAGCTGATCGATGTTTCTAACTCTCTCTTCCTCTCTCTTCCTCTCTGTAAAAAATCAATAAAATATATTTTAAAAAAAAATTCTAAGATTCCAGTATCACGCGTAACAATCATGACAAGGAAATAAAAACACACTGACAAATAAGGGGGTCCAGGGGAAGCCATTCCATTTCCACTCATTTTAACTATCTTGTGTTTTTTCATGACAACTCTCGGCCTATGTTGCAGGACTCCTTCCTTTCCCCAACTTCACAGGAAGGCTCTTCCACGCAGCTGACTCAGGTGAAGAACAAGTGAACAGATTCATTTCAAACAACCCATCTCAATGGGTATTTTCCGTTGACAACAAGCTCTCTCTTCTCTCCCACAATCTGTATTCGCAGTTTGCTCAGACATTCAGCTGCTGCCCCACTCGCACCCCTGCTGTGCGGGGCAGGAGGGCTGTGGGCGAACACAGGTGACAACAGGAGGTGCAGGAAGACACAGCACTCGGTCCAGCCTTCCATCCTCTGGCAAGTCCCCTGCCCAGTCACCCAGTGCAGACAGCCACACCGGCTCCGGCGGCGGCGGGCAGGGGGGACATTTCCACCAGCATTTCTTCAGTCGGCACCGCGCTGGGGCTCCCTTTTTTTTTTTTCCTCGGGGACCAGACCGCTTGGTGTTTCATCATCTATGGAAATTCTCCATTTTTCTCAACAGAGCTCAGCGCCACCCGCTGCGACAAGCAGACAAAGGGCGCCTTCGCAGCTGCGGGCGGGGGGCAGGTCGGTGCCGGGCGTCGGCGGCTTCGGCGGAGGAGCGTTCCCCCCACCCCCGGGCCGCCCCCGCCCCGGCTCGCGGGCCGCGCTCAGGGCCGGTCCCCGCATCTTGCCGGGGCCTAGAGCCCCGACCCTGCCTCCCCATCTCTCCCCAGTAAGGCTGTCCAAAGGCTCGGGGGCCCCAGGACCCCCGCCAAGGGCTCACCCCGGCGCTGCGGCCGTCGCTGCCCCCCTCCCCCCGGCCAAACCCGAGCCGCGTCCTCCCTCCGCCACCCTCAAACCCGGGGAGTCTCCCCCGGCCCCAACTGCCCCCCCGACCCGGCAGCGGCACCCGCCGGCCCTGTCCGCGCGCCCCGGAACTGTCGGACCCAGAGCCCTCGACCCCTCAGCCCAGAGCGGGGACCGGAGCACCTGGGCGGCCGCGCGTTGCCATGGTGACCCCGGGCGCCCCCGAGTCCCCGGCGGCCCCCGCCCAGCCCCAGGCCCGGTTCCGGCCCCCGTTCCGACCAGGAGCCTCGGTGCCCACCACCACCAGTCCTCCGGGTCGGGCGCGGCCTCCAGCCCAGGACGCGGGGCCCAGCGGCCGCTCCCCTTACCCATGGCGGCGGCGGCGGCGGGCTCTCGGGCGGGGACGGCCGGGGCCCCAGCGGCTCCCTCCGGGTGCGCGGCGGCCGCCACGGCGTCAGCACCAGGCCCGGCGGCCCACAGCGCTCCCGGCGGCGGGAGGGCGCGGGGCGCGGCGCCGCGAGTGGGGCGGGGGCCGCGGAGCCTGCGGCGGCGCCGGAAGGGGGAGGCGGGGCGCGGAGGGGCCCGGGGTCTGGCGCCGGAGGGCGGCCCCCGGTCGCGCGTCCACGGGGAGGCGGGCCGCGTGCACAGGTTTCCGGCCCCGGGGCGGCGGGGCTCCTCCCGCACACCTGCCTGCCCGCCTGGCGTCCCCGCAGGCTCCTGGGAGAGCAAAGGCTGTTGGAAAGTCGGAGCATTAGCAGCCGGCGGAGATGACCGGCGCTGTTTACGCAGCCCGAGCGCGACGGCCACACCGGCACCCGCCCCGGTTCACCAGCACCCGCCCCGGTTCACCAGCACCCGCCCCAGGTTCACCAGCACCCGCCCAGGTTCACCAGCACCCGCCCCAGGTTCACCAGCACCCGCCCCAGGTTCACCAGCACCCGCCCTGGTTCACCAGCACCCGCCCTGGTTCACCAGCACCCGCCCAGGTTTACCAGCACCCGCCCAGGTTTACCAGCACCCGCCCCAGGTTCACCAGCACCCGCCCCAGGTTCACCAGCACCCGCCCAGGTTCACCAGCACCCGCCCCAGGTTCACCAGCACCCGCCCCAGGTTTACCAGCACCCGCCCAGGTTCACCAGCACCCGCCCCAGGTTCACCAGCACCCGGCCCAGGTTCACCAGCACCGGCCCAGGTTCACCAGCACCCGCCCAGGTTCACCAGCGCCCGCCCAGGTTTACCAGCGCCCGCCCCGGTTTACCAGCACCCGCCCCGGTTCACCAGCACCCGCCCTGGTTCACCAGCACCCGCCCTGGTTCACCCGCCCAGGTTCACCCGCCCAGGTTCACCCGCCCTGGTTCACCCGCCCTGGTTCACCAGCACCCGCCCCAGGTTCACCAGCGCCCGCCCTGGTTCACCCGCCCTGGTTCACCAGCACCCGCCCCAGGTTTACCAGCACCCGCCCCGGTTCACCAGCACCCGCCCCGGTTTACCAGCGCCCTCCCCGGTTCACCAGCACCCGCCCCGGTTTACCAGCGCCCGCCCTGGTTCACCAGCACCCGCCCTGGTTTACCAGCACCCGCCCTGGTTCACCAGCACCCGCCCAGGTTTACCAGCGCCCGCCCTGGTTCACCAGCACCCGCCCAGGTTTACCAGCACCCGCCCCAGGTTCACCAGCACCCGCCCTGGTTCACAAAAAGCAGTGAGGACACCAGACGGAGGGGTCACTTCGCAGATGATGTAAATGTCTAACCACTAGGCTGTACGCCTGACACAGATACCATTGAATGGCAACTATAACTGAAAATTTTAAATGATGAAAAAAAGCAATGAGGCCAAAACCGGTTTGGCTCAGTGGATAGAGCGTCGGCCTGCAGACTGCAAGGTCCCAGGCTCGATTCCAGTCAAGGGCATGTGCCTTGGTTGCGGGCACATCCCCGGTGGGGGGTGTGCAGGAGGCAGCTGGTCGATGTTTCTCTCTCATCGATGTTTCTAGCTCTCTATCCCTCTCCCTTCCTCTCTGTAAAAAAATCAATAAAATATATATTTTTTAAAAAAGCAATGAGGAACGATTTCACTAATCAAAGGGAACAGGTGGTCGGGGTAAAGCCAGCGTCTTCTCATTTAAGAGAGAGGAAAACCTTCCTGGTCAGATGGCCCTCTGTCGGGCTGGGAAAGGTGTGCTATTAGGGAGATCAGCAGTCGCTAAAAACAGGCCGAGATATTTCGTGAAAATCGGGCGATGTGTTCTCGTCATCACTTCGGCCGTTATCGAGTCCTATTATGCCTCTTTACTGCTTTCGGTTTTTAATTTTATTTATTGTGAGGTGATCATCCATGGATAAAATGTATGAAACATATACACAGCTTAAAGAATCATCATAAAATGATCAGCTGGGTAACCGCTGCCAGATTGAGTGAGCATCCTCCCCGGGAAGGGCCACCAGGCACCCCTCACTCACAATCCCCCCGGAGGTAAAGACTATCCTGACTTAAATGATAGTCTTAAAAGAATCATTTCCTTGCTTTTCTTTTCTTCTTTTTAATATATTTTTATTGATTTCAGAGAGAAAGGGAGAGGGGAAGAGACACATCAGTGATGAGAGAGAATCATTGATCAGTGATGAGATTCATTGATTGGCTGCCTCCTGCACGCCCACTACTGGGGATTCAGCCCTCAACGCGGCCAGGTACCCCAGACTGAAACTGAACCTTTCAGTCAGTCCAGAGGCCGAAGCTCTATCCACTGAGCCAAACCAGCTAGCGCCCTTTGCTTGCTTTTCTGTATGTTACTACCACTCAAGTATGTGCCCTTAAACAATGTAGTTTATTTATAAAATTTCACAAATGGAATAAGTCTATGAATTCTGTTACTTGTTTCACTTGCTGAACATATTATCTACGTCCATGAGGAGTTTCCAGGTTGGGTTGTTCTAGGTTGTACATACATCCTGGTGCCTCTATGCAAAACAGCCTTAAAGGCATATGATTAAGAATAGAATTATTGGAAATCAGGTACACCTTTCTTAAATTTACTAGCTATACCTTTCTTAAATTTACTAGATAATGCCAAATTATTTTCAAAACTCTTCTCAAAATTAACACTCCTATCAGCAATGTAGTCTTTCTGTAACTCCATCTCCATTCTAATGCTCGAATTTCTTCATTTTTGGCCAATCTGGTGGGTAGGTGATTGTATGCTGGGTTTATTTTATATTTGTCACACTGATGACACTGAACACTTTTCTCATGTTTATTTACTATTTGGAGATTCTCTTTTGCAAAGACTGTTCAAGTCTTGAGCCTATTTTTCTCTTGACCTATTGTAGGGTCAGGCCAGGAGATGGCCCAATTCCCCGTCCCAGTCCGAGGAGCACAGCAACACGAATGGAGTGTTTCCCACGTCCCTGATAGCTAACAAGCGTCACCAGGCTGTTTGTCCTCGGTCTGCTTGCAGGCCTTTCCCTTATCTAGGTTCTGCTAGATAAGCGCCTAGCCTAGTCTTGCCAAGTCCAGAAACTCACCGGACCGGCTGCTAGGGGCTGCCAGAGGTCAGTAAGAAAGGCTGTCTTTCCCTTCTGGTCCCTCTGCGAGGTCACAGTTCAATCCCCAGTGGGGATCGATCATTGTTATTTCGATCATTGAAAGCAATAAAAATACATTTTAAAGTCAGGAAAAGTTAAGAACCACATGATTTCACTCGTATGTGGGATATAAAACGGAAACTTGTGAACACAAACAGCAGTGTGGTGGTTGCCAGAGGGAAGGGGGTGGGGGAAGAAGTGGGTCCTAATATACAGTGACGGGAGATTTCACTTTGGGTGGTGAGCACAGTGTAACATACAGATCCTATAACATAGAACCCACACCTGAAACCTATACGAACATGTTGACCAAAGTTACCCAATACATTTAATTAAAATTAAAATAAATATTTCGGTGGCAAAAAGAAATCTATCTATATATATATTAAAAAATAACAATAATTAAATGGCTAGAATCTTGTAACCAAGACAGACACACGAATGACTGAAAATTTAGAACTCTTCCTCAGGTTCTTCCATAGGGCTTTACTTTGTAGGCCATACACACTTATAAAGAAGCAACTACTGTCTAAACCAAAAAAACTTCTTACTCATCTCACTCCCAGGAACTGACATTATCTTAGGATCCTTCCTGTTATGTAATGTCAATACTCCTTGGTTTCATCATTAGAGCATTATTTCACTTGTCAGTACCAGAAAAAAGTGCTGGGCAACACTGAACTTAATTATTATTCAGTATTAATAATTAACACAGTACAATCTAATGGTAGAAAACAATTTATTTAATAAAAACTCCAAGTAATAATTTTTAAAAAACATGTGAGGTAGAAGCAATTGAGAGAAATTAGAGCTTTCCCCAAGAATATGGATACACCAGGGTTAAAATTGGTCAAAAGTTCTTACATAATTAAGAACTTTGAGATAATTATGTTTTCCAAAAAATTTTTTAGAGAAAAAATTGAGTAATACCCCAAAACAAGGGGCATATGAAATAGGTGAAATAGAATCATACATTTTACATTTGTCATCAATTCAGCAAACAAAATTTCTAAAGAATAAGAATTATTTTCTTTTATATCAAAATCTACATTAGAATATTGAATACTAAAATAACAAATGGGAGAGCAAGACAGAATCAGAAAATACCGTAGTTTTCCATGTATAGGATGCTATTTTTTTTCTAAAATCTTTAGACTGGCCCTAGCTGGTTTGGCTCAGTGGATAGAGCGACCGCCTGCGGACTGAAGGGTCCCGGGTTCGATTCCAGTCAAGGGCACATGCCCCGGTTGCGGGCTCGATCCCCAGTAGGGAGTGTGCAGGAGGCAATCAATGATTCTCTCTCATCATTGATGTCTCTCTCTCTCCCTCTCCCTTCCTCTCTGAAATCAGTAAAAATATTAAAAAACAAAACAAAAACAAAAAACATGTCTGACACCACAAAGCAAAAGTCAGGGGGTGAAAAACAGCAAAATGGCCTTTCGATCAGGGACCTCAAAATACCAGAAAAAAATAACACCAAAAACCAGCCTGGCCTGTGTGGCTCAGTGGTTGAGAGTCGACCCAGAAACCAAAAGGTCATGAGTTTGATTCTCCCATCAGGGCACGGGCTGCAGGCTCCATCCCCAATAAGGGATGTGTAGGAGGCAGCCAATGATTTCCTCTCTCTAAAAATCAATAAAAACAAAGTTTTTTAAAAAGAATCAAAATTATAAATATAAAATGTACACCTATGTTCTCATCACAAGATTGTGCTTAAATGAAAAAGAAATCAATTTTCTTTACCTATATTTCAAATAAACAAAACATAATAAAAATGTATAAAATCAAATTAATCTTGAAATTTTAGGCATCAGATCCCAAAAGAATCCATTTCTAAAGCAGGTAAACATTTAGCACATTCTTTTTTAAATATTTTTTAATTGATTTCAGAGAGGGAGGGGGAGGAGAGGGAGAAGGGAGACAGAAACATCAATGATGAGAATCATTGATTGCCTGCCTCCTACACGACCCCTACTGAGGATTGAGCCCACAACCTGAGCATGTGCCCTTGACGGGAATCAAACCCAGGACCCTTCAATCCACAGGCCGATGCTCTATCCACCGAGCCAAACCTGCAGCACATTCTTTGTAGGTCACACAAAAACATGTATATAGTAATATAAATTCAGTTTTGAGTATACCTAAACTGAAAAAATAAATAGTGCTAAATAAATAGTATGGTGATAAAACTTTATGTTTAACAACATTATACAAAAACAAAACAAACAAAAAACCCTGGAACTTTGAACAAAGTACATTTACACCATTTCATAGCCGTGGGATAAAAGTTATCTCTACCACCTAACCAGGCACTGATTTTACAGCATGCCCAAATTATTAACAATAGGCAATTGCTAGAGATCACTATGCTAATACGAAAAATGCAAGGAAAACAGGGCTTCATCTTCTTTGAAAATCACCCAATATATAACAAAGACTTTCATGTTCTCCTGATGGAAGATCAATGATGTAAAATAAATTAAGGAAGATATATTTAACACACTATATAATTATGCTAGAGGCCCGGCGCACAAAATTCATGTACAGGTACGGTCTCTAGGCCTGGCCTACGATCAGGGCCATCTTCCCCAGTTGCCGGCAGCCGGCCCCGCCCCTCGTCGCCACCCACCCCTGGCCGGCCCCAAGAAGGGACCGAGAGTTTGGTCAGCAGGACCCAATCAGGTGATCGGGGCCTGCAGGCTGGGGGCAGCTCCTGCATTGAGCATCTGCCCCCTGGTGGTCAGTGCGCATCATAGCGACCAGTCGTTCTACCGTTCGATTTGCACATTACCCTTTTATTATATAGGATAGGATAAAAAGGTTTATGACTTTAATATTTTATAATTTAGTTTACAGGACTGCTAATTACAAAGATTTTTATGGCATTCTATGGATAATAATGTACTTAAGCAATATGGTTTATGGATCTTAGCCTAACATATTCATATATATATATTTTTAAATCCTCACCTGAGGATATTTTTTCCATTGATTTTCCGACAAGAGTGGAGGTGGGGAGGAGAGAGAAACATGGATGTGAGAGAGACACACACATCAATTGGTTGCCTCCGCACGCACCACAACCAGGGCAGGATCAATGATCAGTGTCCACGGGCCGACACTCTAACCACTGAGAAAACCCAGTCAAGGCGTATTCATATGGTTTTTTAAAAAAGATTATCTATTTTTGCCCTGGCCAGGAGACTCAGTTGTTTGGAGCATTCTCCCATACACCAAAATGGCCGATTTGCTCAATGGTTAGGGCATTGGTCCTCGGCCTGAAGGCTGAGGGTTCAATTCCTGGTTAAGGGCTCGTACCTCTTGCAGGTTCAATGCCTGGTCCCCAGTCCAGGCACGTGCAGGAGGCAACCAGTCCATGTTTCTCTCTCACATCTATTATGTTTCTTTCTCCCACCTCCACCCCCCACCGCCCCATTCCTCTCTCTAAAATCAATAAAAACATATCCTTGGGTGAGGATTTTAAAAAAGATTTGTTATTACTAAAATATGGCATGAAATACTTCCTTTCTTTTTCCCTCACCCAAGGATATGTTTCTCATGGATTTAGAGAGAAGGGAGAGAGAGAGAGAGAAATATCAATGTAAGAAACCGATCAGTTGCCTCCCAAATGTGCCCTGACCAGGAATCGAACCCACCACCTTTTGGTGTACAGGTGGATGGATGTTCCAACCAACTGAGCCACACCACCCAGGGCTCCATTTTTTAATATAATGCTTTGTCCTAGATTTTTTTTAAAAAGTTTATAAATTGGGGTGAGAGGACCCAGAAGAGATATCCAGTTTTCCTAGATATGTCTAGGAATCTGCTTAAAATTACTTCCTATGAATTGTTTTCTCTCTCCCTTTTGTAGAATCAGACCTTTGAAATATGCACATGGAAAAAAACCCTTAATGTTTTAATTTATACAAGTACATAGTAAAGTACTCAAAATAGCACAATCAAATGTGACCATGTAGAAAACGAAAAGGATATTAATTTTTCTGAGTTTAGATGACAAAGCAGCTTCCCCAAAGGCGGATAGCGGTTTAGTGAGGACACACATCCCAGGAGAATCAGTTTATGTTTGGCTCTGGTTATAGCAACATTAAGACGTCGCCAATCTTTCAAGAGTTCACCAAGCTGAAAGAAATAGAATTTTCCATTATTTAAATTTTCATATATTTGAGTTTGTTCTGGCAAGAAACGTAATTTGTCTTGAACTATTTTATTACTTTTAATCCTAAACACTAGACCACTAGGGAAGGTTATTGTGTTATTAAATAATTATATATATATACATATATTGCAAAAGATTCAACACCTTAAAAAATCTAGACAGATAGCAAAATTTGTCCACAATGTCAACTTCAAATATTTTATCTTGAGTGTGAGATCCTCACTATAATTTAAAAATATTAAATACATACAATAAAAACTTTAAAGTAGAGCTATCTCCCCTCACAGTAGCATTGTTTGTAACAGTAATAAAAGCAGAAGACCCAGGGGAGGGGTTAAATATACCACGACATGTATATATAATGGAAATCTACACAACAATCAGGACAGAATGAAATCTCTTTCTATACAGTATTGACATGAAAAGATCTCCAAGCTATTTTATTAAGTGGAAAAGCAAGGTCCTGAATAGTATACGTAGTACCTTTTGTGTGAAAAGGAGGGAACTAAGAATACTGACTCACATCTGCTTGTAAATGCCTCGGAAAGTCCAGAAAGTTATCCATAAAACTAAAAATGCGACTATCTGTGAGGATAAGAACTGTGTACAAGAGGAGCAAGGTAGAAGGGAGACTTTTTACTACATACAATTTTAAAACCATATGGAGTTATCACATAGTCAAGAAAAATGAACCAAGAAGAGGTAAAAATGCAAAACAACAATACAACAAAAACTGGAATTATCTATAAATCTAAAAGTATGTCTACGGAAGCCTTTATAGTTAAAATGCCCCAAATGCAACAGCCAAGAGGTGGGAGCAACGCAATGTGTGTTCATGGATAAATGGATAAGTAAACTGTGGTATATGTATGCAAAGGAGTATTATTCAGCCTTTAAAATGAAGGAAATTCTGCAGCATGCTAATGAGCCATGAGTACATTATTCTAAATGAAATAAGTCACTTGTGAAATGACAAATATTATATGATTCCACTTATATAAAGTACCTAGAGTAGTCAAATTCATAGAGACAGAAATTAGAATGATGGTTGCCAGGGGCTGGAGGGAGAAGGAATTAAGGAGTTGTTTGTTATTCATGGGGACAGAGTTTCAGTTTGCAAAAAAACATTGTGGAGATCTGTTGCACAACAGTGTGAACATACTTAACACTACTGAACGATACACTTAACAATAGTTAGGGTGGTAAATTTTATGTTCTGTGTTTTAAACACAATTTCCTAAAAAAAAGAGAGGGAAAAAAATGTCCCAGACAAATCAGCAGAAAAAAACAATTAACTCACAGTTCCATCTTTATTACTTCTAACAAATGATACTAGAACGATACTTTTGTCTCTTCCTTGGTATTTGTCTACTGTGTTAACTTCAACCATCCCAACCGAAGAATGTGCCAATAAATCGTTGATGATCTTTAACTGCTGCCTGTATGGTGCAATGATACCAATATCAGAGGGATTACATCCAGCCTAAACAGAAAAGGAAACAATTCAAAATTTAAACTCTTAATTTTTGTAATTTAAGCTTTACTAGTACTAAATTTACTTAATTGCCCAATTGATGTTATAATAGATACTCCTATCACAAGGAGTAAATACAATTATTGAATTTGTTCTAAATCAACATTCACGAAAGGAACCAAGATGGCGGCAAAGTTAAACAACTAATCTGCTGCCTCGCACAACAATTTCAAAAATACAACTAAAAGACAAAACGTCTACCACCCAGAACCACGGGAAAGCTGGCTGAGTGGTAGATTTACCACTAAGGAGAGAAAGGAGCACAAACGCTGAAAAGCTGAGTGAGGTATGGAGGCGCTAATCGGGCTGGAGGCGGGCAACTGGGCGCGCAGCTTTTCTTCAACCCGCAGGGAGACAAGCTCCCGATCACTCTGAAATCCAGTTTCTGGGGACACTCGGGGGACCCAGACACCTACGGGGAGAAGCTGGACTCTCGGCCATCGGGTCAGAAAGTGAGTGACTTTTTTGCAGAGGTGTGCCCAGCAATCATTGTTTACTGCACTAGAGCGCGGAACGCAGGGACTTGGAAACGCGGAAAGGCAGAGATGGCTGACAGCAGCCATCGCCGTTGGCCACGCCCCAGCCTAGTGACGCCCTGAGACCCCGCCCAGCCCTGAGACCCTGCCCCGCACATTCTACAAACCCGCCCAGGCTCCACACAGCGGCTTTTGCATATAAGTGGCCTGTTCTGTGGCAGCTTAACCAAATAAACTGCAGCTCCAGTCAGACTGCTCCAAAACCGCCCAAGCAAAGGAGGAGAAAACTAGTTCTTGCTATAGCTCCTGCTGGGGGACACAGAGTACACAAGGGTACACCAAGAGTGTCCACCTCAGGTAACTGGGAGACTGACCCGTTGAACCAATAGGACACCTAGTACACAAAGCTACCCTACCAACTCAGGGAAGCAGCGAAAATGAGGAGGCAAGGAAACAGATCACAAACCAAAGAAATGGAGGAGAACAAACGAATGGACATAGAGTTCAAAAGCACAGTTATAAGGTTTTTCAAGAATTTCATGGAAAAGGCCGACAAATTTAATGAGACCCTTGAGGATATGAAAAAGGACCAACTAGAAATTAAACATACACTGACTGAAATAAAAAATATTATACAGAGACCCAACAGCAGACTAGAGGATCGCAAGAATCAACTCAAAGATTTGGAATACAAAGAGGCAAAGGGCACTCCTCCAGAGAAGCAAGAAGAGAAGAGAATTCAGAAAGTTGAAGATAGTATAAGAAGCCTCTGGGACAACTTCAAGCGAACCAACATCAGAATTATGGGGGTACCAGAAGAAGAGAGAGAGCAAGACGCTGAACACCTATTTGAAGAAATAATGAATGAAAACTTCCCCCACTTGGTGAAAGAAATAGACTTACAAGTCCAGGAAGCACACAGAACCCCAAGCAAAAGGAATCGAAAGAGGACCACACCAAGACACATCATAATTAAAATGCCAAGGGCAAAAGACAAAGAGAGAATCTTACAAGCAGCAAGAGAAAAACAGTTAGTTACCTACAAGGGAGCACCCATACGATTATCAGCTAATTTCTCAACAGAAACTATGCAGGCCAGACGGGAGTGGCAAGAAATATTCAAAGTGATGAATAGCAGGAACCTACAACCAAGACTAACTCTACCCAGCAAAATTATCATTCAGAATTGAAGGGCAGATAAAGAGCTTCACAGATAAGAAAAAGCTAAAGAAGTTCATCACCACCAAACCAGTATTATATGAAATGCTGAAAGGTATTCTTTAAAAAGAGGAAAAAGAAGGAAGATAAAAATTATGAACAACAAATACATATCTATCAACAAGTGAATCTAAAAGTCAAGAGAATTAAAAATCTGAGGAACAGAATATAACTGGTGAACATAATATAATCAGGGGCATAGAATGGGAGTGGATTGATAATTCTCAGGTGGAAAGGGGTGTCTGTGTGGGGAGTGCGGGAAGAGACTGGACAAAAATCATACACCTATGGATAAGGACAGCAGGGGGGAGGTAAGGGCAGAGGGGGAGTGGGAACCGGGTGGTAGGGAGATATGGGGGGGAAAAAGGAGAAACAATTGTTATCTGAACAATAAAGATTTATAATAGTACTTAAAAAAAAAAAAATAAAAAAAAATAAATCAACATTCACATTGCCTGAGATGAAATAATTTCCTCAAACATTGCTGCCTTGATTTTTAGAGGCTCATGGCAGTATAACGGTTTGCATGCTAATAGAACAGTGCTGCCATACAAAAAGAGTATAAATACATTTCACTTTCTGCCACCCCTTACACTGAAGTTTCCAATCCCCAATCATACTGACTTCAGCACTAAATTGACACAATCAGAATTATTTGATGTTACAAAAAGCTATCCTAAAAGGAAACCCAAAATGCCATTATAAAAATTACATGTCTGAGATAGAGTATCTACTTAAAACATAATCACAAACCCAAACAACCAAAATGAGGAAACAAAGAAACAACCCCCAAAGGAAAGAACTAGTGAATTCTCCAAAGAGATAAATGAAGCAGAGATAAGAAATTTATCTGAAACAGAGTTCAGAGTAATGACGTTAAAAATGCTCAACAATATGAAAAAAGATATAGTAACTATGAAAAAAAACAGTCAGATAAATAATGACATAACACAAATAAAGAACACATTGGAAGGAATACATAGCAGATTAGGGGAAACTGAGGATCGAATCAGTCAATTAGAAGACAGAGTTCAAAATATCACTCAATTAGAGAACCAAAAAGAAAAAACAATTAAAAAACAGGAGGACAGCTTAAGGGAGCTGTGGAACAACGTGAAACGTAACAATATTAGAATAGTAGATGTGCCATAAGAGGCAGAAAGGGAGAAACGAATAGGGAAGGTGTTTAAAGAAATTAAAGTAGAAAACTTCCTTAACCTGGTAAAAGAAAAAGTCACACAAGTTCAGCAGGCACAGAGAACCCCAAGCAAGAAGAACCCAAACAGACCCACGCCCAGATACATCATAATTAAAATGCCAAAAATTAAAGACAAAGAGAGAATCTTAAAGGCAGCAAGAGAAAAGAAAACTGTTACCTACAAAGGAGTTCCCATAAGGCTAACACCTGATTTCTCATCAAAAACTCTACAGGCCAGAAGGGAATGGCATGAAGTACTTAAGGTAATGGAAAGCAAGGATCTGAGACCAAGATTACTATATCCAACAAGGCTAGCATTCAAAATAGATGGTCAAATAAAGAGCTTCACAAATAAAAAAAGGCTAAAGGAGTTCACCACCAACAAGCCAGCATTACAAGAACTGCTAAAGGGACTGCAGTAAGGGATTGCTGAGAAGAAGAAACAGAGAGAAACCTAGCCATACAGAATTAAAATGGCAATAAATAAGTACCTATCAATAATAACCCTAAATGTAAATGGACTAAATGCTCCAATCAAAAGGTGTAGGGTAGCTGAATGGATACAAAAACATGACCCAACTATATGCTGTCTACAAGAGACCTACCTCAAAACAAAAGACACACACAGGATGAAAGTGAAGGGATGGAAAAAAATTTTCCATGCAAATGGAAAAGAAAAAAAAGCTGGAGTAGCAATACTCATATCCAAGAAAATAGACTTTAAAAGAATCATGCTAAGTGAAATAAGCCAGTTGGAGAAAGATAAATATCATATGATCGATCATTTGTGGAATATAATGAATAACATAAACTGATGAACAAAAACAGACAGCCAGAGGGAAAAATATATATATATATATATACTTGAATATAATAGAAGCAATCCTGTTATTTGCAGATTTTTAGTATTTCCTACAACTTTTTTTTTTTAATTTCTTTATTGATTAAGGTGTCACATATTTGTCCTCACCCCCCCATTCCCATCCCACCCCCCTCCCCACCCCCCTCCCCACCCCCCTGTTGAACTTAACCATTGGTTAGGCTCATATGCATGCACACAAGTCCTTTGGTTGATCTCTCCCCCATCCCCCCACCCTCCCCTATCCTCCCTCTGAGGCCCGATAGTCCGATCGATGCTATTTCCTACAACTTTTGTGATATCATACTATGTTAGTACAGTTTCGGTAATATTAGTATACTTAAATCCTTTTATTCTTGAAATATTAATGTTTATTGCATGTAACATTATTATATGTAAGATCATTCTTCTTGAATAATTGTTTACTGCATGTAACATTATCATATTTAAAATCATTTTTCTTGAGATGTTTATTGCATGTGACATTTTATATTTAAGATCGTTTTTCTTGAAATATTAAGGTTTATTGCATGGAACATTGTTATATTTAAAATAGTTTTTCTTGAAATAAAAAAAAAAACTGGAAAAAAAATTACATGTGTGAGATAAATTTTCTCAAAATTAATCAGGCTTCCATCCTCTTGTCTTAATAAACAAGGGCAAATGCTACTATATCTTAAGTTCCTTGCATTCTAACACCCTATTACATTGCAAATATTAATTTGCCCTCAAAATAAAATTCTAAATTACCTTAATAAAAATTGAGGTCAGGAAAACTATGAGTTTGGCTTCTGTTATATTGCTCACACCACTCTTTTCAACTTGTTCTGGTGCTGGAACCTAAACAGAAAAATATGCATCCTGCTTATAAAACAATCTCTGAAGTTAAGAGCACACAGGGAGCTATAGAGACTGCACTGTCAGTTGTGGAGACAGCTGAAAATGTCTTCACCCTAAAAGCTGAAGGTAAAAGAATTAACAAAAATGAATGCGATTATTCGTCTTCAGAAAGCCATCCAGAAGCATCCATCTTAAACATACCACAGTTCCGGCTGACGTTTCTATGAATGGGACCACACACTGGGCTTCACCTGCTTTACTCTGCAATCCCCTATTTTAAGGAATCAAAGGCCAGAAAAGATAAGGAACTTGCTCAAGGTCTCACAATAAATCGTGGCACTAGGAATCAAAACGGAGATCTGGCCCTGGCCAGTGCTGCTCAGTCGGTTGGTTGGGCATAATCCCATGCACAGAAAAGTTGCTGGTTCAATTCCTGGTCAGGGTACAAGCCTGGGTTGCACACTCATTCCTGGGAAGGGATGTGTAGAAAGCAGTCAATCAATGTTTCTCTCTCACATCCCTCTCTCTCTCTTCCTCCCTCTCGCTGATTGTTAAATTTAATTTAAAAATCTTAAAAAGCAAAACAAAAACTCAGATTTGGTGCTAATATCTGTGCTCTTTCCATTTTCTTGTTGCCTTTTATACAAACAATGGAGCAGATAAAGTTCCCCAGGTTCTACAATACCTGATAAAACTGTCTAAGACTATTTTGCTCCTACACATCCCTAATTAACCTTCATTATTATTATTTATTTTTTTACTTGAGAGAGGGAGGAAAAGAGAGAAAGAGAGAATCAATGATGTGAGAGACCAACTGGGATTGAACCTTGGTCACCCTGATGGGAATCAAACCTGTGACCTTGCCCAGCCGGCATGGCTCAGTGGTTGAGCATCGACCTATGAACCAGGAAGTCATGGTTTGATTTCCGGTCAGAGCATATGCCCAGGTTTCGGACTTGATCCCGAGTGTGAAGCACGCAGGAGGCAGCTGATCAACGACTCTCTCTCATCATTAATGTTTCTATCTCTCTCTCCTCTCCCTTCCTCTTTGAAATCAATAAAAAAATATATAAAAACAAAACCCTGCAACCTTCTGGTGCATGGACTGATGCTTCAGCCAATGAGCCATACCGGCCAGGGCTAACCTTGATTACTTTCAATACAACTTATTTGGAATCCTGATGCTAAGAAAGAAAAAACCTGAGTAGCAAAAATAAAGAACTTGAGTCATTATTGGTGAGGTAAACAATGGTAAATTATAACTAATAAATTGAAGTTGTGGTTTATAAAAGCAGTCCTTCGTGATATCAGCTTATCTGAATAAATTTCCCAGAATCTGCCTGCCCTTAGTTGTTAATTCTTGAACCTGAAAGACTCTGGCCATTATTCAAGAGGATGAAAATTCCAGCAGGTTCTGCACAATGCACAGTGACACCTATTTTTAACCATCAGCTAACTCCACCTATCTTAATAACAAGTGATACA
The DNA here is from genome assembly GCF_027574615.1 of Eptesicus fuscus. Classification (NCBI taxonomy): domain Eukaryota; kingdom Metazoa; phylum Chordata; class Mammalia; order Chiroptera; family Vespertilionidae; genus Eptesicus; species Eptesicus fuscus. Next base: position 20,611,856 of record NC_072489.1, on the reverse strand, counting down.
TTTTAGAGTAATATGCATACATATAAGTAGCCACTATATTTTTATTTGAACTTATGTAAAGATTTCCAAATCAATGCTGAGAAGCACTATATAAAACAAATTATAGGGATATAGGGTCAAAACTTTGTTCTAACTAAGAACTAGAAATATTAAGTCATTTAAGACCTTGTAAAGATTTTTGTTTAATGCCAAGTTTGTAAAGAGGTTTTTGTGTGTATATGTGGGGTCAGGAAGTACATAAGAAACCTCCTCACTTTCAGCTCAATTGTGCCGAGAAACTAAAACTATTCTAGAAAAATAAAGTTTATTTTCTTCAAAGTCTTTAAAAGGACAAAAATTTATCCTATCTTCTCTTTATTGGTAAACCTAGCCTTTGATAGTATTGATGCCAATTTCTTTTCTAGAAAATGTAATTATACACTTGAGTTCATTCTTAGGCTTTCCTGCTTCAAAAGTCAATTTTGACATCTATTGATTTTCAGAAAAACCTCCCTCAACGATACCGGATCTACAAAAAAATATTGTGTGTGTTGCAAAAGTGTGTAAGAGTATACTAGTTTTAACTGATAAGCGCTAATGAAGCTTTTTTTTTTATTTTTTAAATGAAGCATTTGCTACTGAAAACAGGAATTTAAATAGTAGGATAAAATGAGAAAGATTGAAAGGAAAAAAAAAAGTTTGGTTTCTTACCTGGTCTGTATTAAGAAAACAAACAGGGTTGTTTGGTTCAAATGCTCCACTCAGCCAAGGATTTTCAGAATAATCAGCATAAAATTCCAGCTCCAGCTTCACGTCTTTAAAGTTCGGCAGGTTTATCACTGCACTGGCCACTTTGTCGGACCCACATTCCAGCTTTCCTTCATATGTCAGTTTGTTACTTAAGGACATAATTTTACTAAGGGATTACAAAAATAATTTTAGTCTTGGCAGGTGAAGACGAACATGCACATCACTCGAAGCTGACACTGTTACAGATACCTGTTCATTCTGTACTGCACAGTCAACTGTACGACAGCGTCTTCATTCTGCTCCAGCCTCTTGAACAAGCTTTCACTCATGCCAAGAGCCCTGCCGACATAAATCCGGGCGTATCAGTGTGCTGTGACTGTCCCTCACAAAGAATCCAGTTTAAAACCAAAACTTCAGTGTCTGCTTACCTCGCTTCACGGTTGAGCACCAGGGGAGGAAGCTGCTGGTGATCCCCCACCAACACAAATCTCCGTGAGAAGAAAAGGGGCCCGAGGCAAACGGGCTGGCTAATCTGAGAGGCTTCATCCACAATACAAAAATCAAAAACTTTACGAGAAAATATCGGATGGTTTATTCCCATACATGTTGTTGCCACTATAAGCTAAAAAACAAAGAAAACCGATCAGTTATTTAATGTCCAAAAAATGTAATTTCTTTTTTTTCCCCCATGTTTGAAATTTAAATATATTAAAGAGATTTTGTCCTCCCCTATAATAGGAACACCCCAATATTATTTAATTCTGAGACATAGAATGCAAAAATATTTAATTTTTTACTACAAATTGAAAAAATCAAGTAAACTTTCCGTACATTATAACAATTCTCAAATTTACTGATCAAAAACAGCTCCAACAAAATCCAAAGGAACAGGAAAGAGAAGCCAAGTAGATAGAAAGCTTTTATACAATAACCACTCTACTCTAGCCAAACACCACAGAAAAAACTGTGGCTCTAGCTGGTTTGGCTCAGTGGCTAGAATACTGGACTATAGACTGGAAGGTCCCGGGTTCAATTCCGGTCAAGGGCACATGCTCGGTTTCAGGCTCAATCCCCAGTAGGAGGCGGACAGGAGGCAGCCGATCAATGATATTCTCTCATCATTGATGTTTCTATCTCTCTTTCCCACTCCCTTCCTCTCTGAAATCAATTAAAAAAAAATATATATATATATATATATATACATATATGTATATGTATGTATAAATATATATATATATATATATATATATATATATATATATATACCCTGACCAGTTTGGCTCAGTGGATAGAGCATCGGCCTGCGGACTGAAGTGTCCCGGGTTCGATTCCAGTCAAGGGCATGTACCTTGGTTGCGGGCACATCCCAGTGGGGGGTGTGCAGGAGGCAACTGATGGATGTTTCTCTCTCATCGATGTTTCTAACTCTCTGTCTCTCTCCCTTCCTCTCTGTAAAAAATAAAATCAATAAAATAAAAAATATATATATATATAAAACTGTGGCTTGCCCAGCTGCTTGGCTCAGTGTTTGGGCATTGACCTATGAACCAGGAGGTCACGGGTCAATTCCCAGTCGAGGCACATGCTCAGTTTGCGGGTTTGATCCCCAGTGTGGGGTGTGTAGGAGGCAGCCGATTAGTGATTCTCATCATTGATGTTTCTATCTCTCTCTTCCTCTCCCTTCCTTTCTGAAATCAATAAAAACAAAATATTTAAAAAACAAAACTGTGGCTTCTTCCCCCACCGATGCTAGCAGAGGCCTAATTGGGGGGAGGAGGGCGTAGACTTCAACTGTCCCTAGTTTATAAGGCTCCCTATTCTTGACATGACCAAATTGTATAAACGGAGAACAGTTAAGTGGTTATCAGGGGTTAAGCAGGGGTGGGGTGGGAAAGAAATGGGTGTAGTTATAAAAATGCAACATGAGTGATCTTTGTGGTAATGGACTAATTATTCTGTATCAATGTCAGCATCCTGGTTGTGAGTTTACTACAGTTTTGTAAAATGGTAAACAATGGGCAAAGGACATATACATGATCTCTGTGTTATTTCTTACAGCTGCATGTGAATCTATAATTATCTCAAAATAAAAACGTTAATTTTCAAAAACTTTAAAGTAACTGGCATAGATATTAGACAAAGGAGTGGAAGAAAAAACCTACTAAATCTAATTTATTTTAGATTATTTTTAATTTTAATAATGTTTCTTTTTATATATAGTTTATTGATTTTTAGAGAGAAAGGGGAGAGAGCGAGAGAGAGAGAGAGAGAGAGAGAGAGAGAGAGAGAGAGAGAGAGTGAGAAACATTGATGTAAGAGCTCAACATCAATCAGCTGCCTCCTGCATATCCCCTGCCAGACCAAGCCTGCAACACGGGCATATGCCCTTGACTGGGAATCGAACCCACAATCTCTTGCTGCACAGAACAATGCCCAACCAACTGAGCCGCATTGGCTAGAGCTGTTTCTTTTCTTTTTCTTAATGTTTTTATTGATTTAAGAGAGAGATGAAGGGAGAGAGAAAGAAAGAGAGATCAATGTGAGAAAGAGACATTATTTGGCTGCCTCCTGCAGCCTCCTACTGGGGATTGAGTCTGCAATGCTGGCATGTGCCCTGATCAGGAATCAAACAGGGCAGTGACCTTGGCAACCTTTTTGTGGGACGATGCTCAACAAACGGAGCCACATGGGCCAGGGCTAGATGAATTTTTTAAATCTATTTTTATCGATTTCAGAGAGGAAGGGAAAGGAAGAGAGAGATAGAAACATCAGTGATGAGAGGGAATTAATGATCGGCTGCCTCCTGCATGCCCCCTATTGGAGACTGAGCCTGCAACCCAAGCATGTGCCCTTGATCAGAATCGAACCTGGGACCCTTCAGTCCACAGGCTGACGCTCTATCCACTGAGCCAAACCGGCTAGGGCTAGATGATTTTCTTAAAAGACAAAAATACCAGTTAAGACTTCCCAGTAAAAATACACAGACATTAAATAATAAAATGTAAATTAGGTTCTACATAGAAAAGAAAAATCACAAGACTGTTCATGTGCCATTGCCTCTAAATTCAAACTCACTAAAAAATCCCGATTAATAGTTTTCTAGGTGTGACAGTGTGATATAATAAGAAATATATACTTGGTCTTCCTCCTGGTTCTTGGCACAGAGCTCCTAAACCCCTTGGAATTTCCTGATAGGGGTGAGAAGAACATCTCTTGTTATTCATGATAAGCCCCTTGCAACCAAACCAGCATTTATTGCAAGGTTTGACACTGGGATTGGAGCTGGTTGCCAGAGGAACCAACCAGGTGATTATAGAGTTAGGACTTTCACCCATCCCTCTATCTCCATGAAGGGGAGAGGGGCTGAGGATTGAGCTAATCACCAACGGCCAATGATTAATCACACCTACATGATGGAATCGCCATAAAACCCCAAACCACAGGGTTTGGTGAACACGTCATGGAGCTGGGAGGGTGGTTCACCTGACACAGAAGCTGCATGTGCCTTCCCACATACCTTCCCCTAGGCATCGCTTCCATTTGGCTGTTCCTGAATTGCATCCTGTAAGATGTGTTCAGTAGTAGTAAGAAAAGCACCTTCCTGAGTTCTATGAGCCATTCTAGCAAATTACTGAACCCAAGGAGGGGGTCAAGGGAGCCCCGATTTATAGCTAGTTATTCAGAAGCACAAGAGGCCCTGACTTGTAATTTAGAACTGAAGTGGGGGGCCGTCTTGTGGGACTAAGCCCTGAAGCTGAGGGGTCTACACTAACTCCAGGTAGGTAAGTGTCAGAAGTGTTGTGAGAGAAGCAGAGTTCTCCTTTACTAGGATATTTTAAACTAGATGAGATCCCTGAATAATAAACCAAAAACCTCATTTCAGTTCAGAAGCAAGCCAGCAAACTATAAATTAGTAAACTGGTCCAGTAGTTTACCTGAATTAATCAGGTAAAATGTGGTCCGTGTGACTGAATTTCCCAGAGTGCTGTTTCTCCCCATTCTGGCTACAGAAATTAGTATCAGCATTCACATACCACGCTGTACTTACATGACTATTGTAGAGTTCTTCTAGAAGCGCTAAGGATTTAATGGACTTGGATCTGCAAATTTCCTCCTCTGTGAATTTCTGGATATCTGGATGTACCTTCTGAGTCTGACCCAAGCGCAAAAATCCTATTTTAAACTTGGCTAACTTCAAAAGAATATTGTCAACAGCAGAATGTGTATAACTGGTCAACAAAACACTGAAACCGCAGGCATATAGAATTCTTACCTAAGAATGAATAAGAGAAAGGAAAAGAGCATTACTTTTAATTCCAGACCATTTTTAACATGCTATGTTTTTCTAATAGAATTAGAAAACGTAATAGGAAGCATATCTAAGAGATGAACCAAATAACTTTTTTAAAATTATAAGGCCAAAATGTGTTATGAAAGTATTATGGAAAGTAATGAAACTGAATACTTATGAACTTCCAATAGTGCCTGGCACACAGTATCAATCAACAAATATTTGCTACCATCGTTATCATTAATCAGTAAATTACTACTCAGAAATTTGCCAATATGAAAAAAAACAAGAAAAATCTATTTCAACCACCTCTATATAATTTATCACTTTTTAAAAGGAAGGAAAACATACAATGATACATATGCCACCAACATAGAGAGACCTTAGACAATCCAAAATGCAAGGAATCTGCAACATGATTACAACTATTGGTCATTTAGCTTTTCTATTTCTCATGTCATTCTAAAAAGATAATTTGAAATAAAGGCATTTTGAGTTAATATTCAGCTCTTTTTTAAAATATATACTTTATTGATTCCACTGGGGATTGAGCCTGCAACCCAGGCATGTGCCCTGACTGGAAATTGAACTGTGACCTCCTGGTTCACAGGTTGAAGCTCAACCACTGAGCCACACCAGTCGGGCAATATTTAACTCTTTTGATCTCGAACATCACAATCTCTGAACAAAGGAGAAGCTGATTTCCGTATTTAGTTTCTAAGCAAAAGAACAATGAGCTTACGAGAGCACATATTGTAGTGGTCTTTCCTGTCCCAGGCATGCCCACGATGAGTGTGTAGTCTTTGGAAAGAAGTACCTTTTTCATGGCTTGCCTCTGAGGTTTATTCAAACCTACATTTAAATGTAAAAATAACAGAAAAAAGTGTATTGAATTTCAATGAACAAATTCACTATTTTTATAAGAAAAGCAGCCTCTATTCAAGTTTCTCCAATACATCTTTGCAAAGCAAGAAAATATGGTGATGTTAAAAAATACATGTAAACTACTTCCAGACTTTGTGTAATAATTGTAACTGCATGTACATCATTAAAATACTAGACTGTAGGTTAAATTATAAATAGAACAAAAAACATTGGGAGCGGACATGCTGATTACAGCTTACCTTTTAGAATAGAGGCAACTGTGTCCTTTGCATCATGCGGAAGGATGGAACTGAGGAAGGGTATAAACTGAGGCTCACGAAAGTCAATGATTAAATCTCGGAGTTTTTGGCTGAAAAGAAAAAATGCTTTTAGTAATATTTCTTAGGAAAGTGGGGTAAAATTCAGATTCATTCACTGTTACAAACCTGGCATCAGTATTCTTCATCAATTTAGAAAGATTTCCTAATGGGGTATCTATATCACAGTTTTTTTCTTCCTGGTCCAATCTGAACAAAGTTGATTCTGGGAGTACTGACAAGTTCCTAAAACAGCAAAACAGATGTACACGAATGTTTTTCACTTAACATAGTAAGTTTTAGCAGATATTACTGTCTGCTAAAAGAGCAAATGGGCCAAAATAGCTATTAAAATGAAAAAAAAAAAAAAGGATACCATTTCCATTGAGTTACCCAGAAGTCATTGCATCTCTATCCATTAAGAAATGGTGATACATGCCTGCACTTCAAAGCAGGGAAAGCAGGCAGTATAGGAAGCAGAAGATATGAATATTGATGAACATGGATATTAGACTCTGCCCCAAAATTTCACAGCACCTATTCTACTATTTACTTAATATTTTTCTTTAAATCAACCTGTTTGTTTGAACTGAGATAAATATGCTTTATATCACAACTATTAATGAATAATTTTTTTTTAAGGGAAAGAACAAAATGGTGAATGCTAGAATGCTAAGAAGGAGAAATAAGCTACATATTTAACACAGGCTATCTATCCTGCCCACCGGACATGTGGTTGTGAGAATTAGATAAGACTATGTCCACATTAGCACTATGGGTCGTGATGCACTAAAGAAAAGTTCAGCCGTTTGGAAAGCCCTCAAATGTCAAACACGAAATTAGCAGATGACCCAGCAATTCCACTATGACTTATCTACAAGGGCAATAAAAATATGTTCACATAAAAATTTGCAGGTGAATATTTATAGTAACACTAGCCATAACACCCAAAAGTGAAAACAATTCAAATGTCTATCAGCTGGTGAATAAATGAACAAATGTGGTCTATCGATGTAACAGAATATTATTCAGGCATAAAAAGAAATAAGGTACTCAAGGAAAAAAAAAAAAAAAAGAAACGAGGGTACTGATAAATGCTAAAACATGGAGGAACCTCATAAACATGCTAAAAGAAGCCACACCAATAAAACAAAAATAACAAAAAGCCCACCACCACATGTTATGTGGTTCTATTTACAGAAATATCCAGAAGAGGTCCATCCGTAGAGACAGAAAGCAGAGTAGCTGTTGCCAGGGGCTGGAGGGAGGGAGAGTAGAAAGCGATTGCTTAATGGGCACGTTTCCTTTCAGGGTGATGAAAGTGTCTTGTAACCAGCCAAAACCGGTTTGGCTCAGTGGATAGAGCACCGGCCTGCGGACTCAAGGGTCCCAGGTTCGATTCCGGTCAAGGGCATGTACCTTGGTTGCGGGCACATCCCCAGTGGGGAGTGTGCAGGAGGCAGCTGATCGATGTTTCTCTCTCATCGATGTTTCTAACTCTCTATCCCTCTCTCTTCCTCTCTGTAAAAAAATCAATAAAAAAAAATATATATATATAAAAAAAAAAGAAAAAAAAGAAAGTGTCTTGTAACCAGACAGAGGTGCTGGCTGCACAATACTGTGACTGTGCTACATGCCACGGAACTGTGCATTTTAAAATAATTAATGGTCAAATTTATGTTATGTGAATTTTACCTCAAATTTTTAAATAAAGAAATGCAGTACTGCCGAAACCGGTTTGGCTCAGTGGATAGAGTGTCGGTCTGCGGACTGAGAGGTCCCAGGTTCGATTCCGGTCAAGGGCATGTGCCTTGGTTGCGGGCACGGCCCCGGTGGGGGGTGTGCAGGAGGCAGCTGGTCGATGTTTCTCTCCCATCGATGTTTCTAGCTCTCTATCCCTCTCCCTTCCTCTCTGTGAAAAACCAATAAAATATATTTAAAAAAAAAAAAAAAGAAATGCAGTACTGATATATACTGGTACATGAAAATGAATCTCAAAACAGTCAGCTAAAACAAACACAAACACTAGGGTAAATGAAAAAAGCCAATCACAAAAGACCACATACTGTACGCTCCCGTTAGACGAAATGTTCAGAACAGGTGCAGCTTTAGAGACAGAAAGAAAACTGGTGGCTGTGGTAGTCTAGGGCTGGACGAGTGACTGCTACGGGGCACAGGGTTTCTTTAGGGAGAGATGAAAATGTTCTACAATTGATTCTGGTGATGGGTGTAACTCTGAATATACTAAAAACCATTGAATTGTACATGTAGAATGGATGAGCCTGTATGGCATGTGAATTACATCGCAGTAGAGCTGTTCTCCCTCCCCCCAAAAAAGGGAGCATTTCATTACCTGTCTAATAAACAGGTCACCGTTGTCACGTTAATCTCTTTCACGTATCCCCTAGACAAAGCAAACAGTGTTCTCTCTTCTCCACTTAAAATAATTCTGTCACCTGCCATTAGGTTTGTGACAGGCATGGCGCCGTTTTTACGTTGGAAATTATGTAAATATTGTCCGTCACAAACTGTCTTTACATGTTCTGTTCTAATCAGGTTTCCAATGCAGTTGCCACTTTGCTCCCTATGGAGTAGAAAGAGAAAGCTTCCATTTATATCACATATATAAATACTGTATTGGCAGTTTTCTCCAATTTTCTTGTTTGTCTGGCCCCCCAAAACTCTAATGCTAATATTGAGCCTGTCATTTTTACATATTCCACAATCCACACTAAAATTTTAGAAATGCTCCTGGCTGGCGTGGCTCCATGGTCGAGCGTCGACCTATGAACCAAGAAGTCACAGTTCAATTCCCAGTCAGGGCACATGCCTGGGTTGCGGGCTGGATCCCCAGTGTGTGCAGGAGGCAGCTGACCAATGATTCTCTCTCATCACTGATGTTTCTCTCTCTCTCTCCCTCTCTCTTTTCCTCAATAAATCAATAAAAATATTTTTTAAAAATAAAATTTAAGAAATGCGAAGGGAGCCGAAACCGGTTTGGCTCAGTGGATGGAGCGTCGGTCTGCGGACTGAAGGGTCCCGGGTTCGATTCCGGTCAAGGGCATGTGCATTGGTTGTGGGCGTGTCCCCAGTGGGGGATGTGCAGGAGGCAACTGGTCGATGTTTCTAGCTTTCTATCCCTCTCCCTTCCTCTCTGTAAAAAATCAATGAGGTATATTTAAAAAAAAAAAAAAAAAAAAAAAAAAAAAAAAAAAAAGAAATGCGAAGGGAACATTCTATTGGCTTGGAAACAATCTCCCACCAATAAGCTGCTAGACAAGCGCTAGGGAGCACCTCCCGTGTTGCACGCACAGGCTGGGATCTCTGAGCAACCTGTGTGTCAGCACTTTGATCCTGAAAGGACACCCCCACCCCCTGTGCATAACATCACAAAAGACAACAGTGATAACCCATTCCTAAATCCCACTTCTTCAGTTTTACATGAGCATTTATGATTGCTGTTATTAAAATAATAGCAAGCAAGCTGATAATTCCACTGCTCCTAGGAAATAAATATCGAGCATTGACCGTCTCGCAGGCACTACTATTAAACACTCAGCAACTTCAGAAGCTTTCTGGCACGGGCACTTGGCAGAGCCACTGTACTTATGTCGTCTATGTGTAACTACTCAAACATCCTCCACCGTGATGTTTTCTGTGTTAAAGTCTAGCACTAAGAAAACAGGGATCCAATTACTTCTAAAGTCGCATTATTATCAATATTCACTCTGGAAAGAAACAAACAGATGAAAAGCAACTAAATATTACATAAAGAAAAATATAATGCAAAGATATACAAAACTGCAACTTTACAAGTAACTTGTAAAAAAAAATGGATCTCACAAAATATAAGATTGACCAACTGCAGAAAATTTAAGTCTGTATCAAATAACTTATTTAAATACGTTTACATTTTTGCCCGGCCGGGGTGGTTCAGTGGTTGAGGGCCCACCCAGGAACCAAGAGGTCAGGACACAAGCCTGGGTTTGGCCCGATCCCCAGTAGAAGGCGTGCAGGATGCAGCCAATCAACGATTCTCTCTCATCACTGATGCTTTTATCTCTCTCCCCCTCTCCTTCCCTCTCTGAAATCAATAAAAATATATTTAAAATTAGACTTCCTGAGGCATATTTTTCCTACTGAAAATAGCTAACAATGGTGCTCTACTCGGAAACAGTTCACTGACAGCCATCCGGAGTTAGCATGAATATATGAAACTGCGTGTCTTTAACACACAATATAACCAGTATTAGTCACGAATTCCAAATGCCATCCCACTAATACAAATTATTGAAGTTTTATTGTATTAAATGTAGTACTTACATTTCTGATGAAGGCATCAACCATATATTTTGGTTATTTTTTTTATTATCCTTTGATTTTGACTCCAGAGTTAACATTAGACACCACAGGCTGAAATACTCTAAGTGTGTGACCTTGAGGTGCTGGGTTTCCTCTTTTATTCTGGGCAGCAGGCCACTGGGGACTGAACTGCCATCCATCTGTTGTTCGACTGCTCTAAAGATAAAGCTCCAAGTCAGACATGTGTATAAAACATTTTGGTGGCTATGAAATGAGATACTTCTAAAGTAAGTACATATAATGATGATCATCCTAACGTATAACCACAGCCCCTAATTTTCTTTAAAAGTAATTTCAATGTTCTATAAGCCAAGTGGCTTTTTACAAAACAAAATGCTTAAGAAACTCAATACTGCATTATTTTGCCTTCAATGACCGTGCCCCTAACAACTACTTGGTATACTCTAGTCTTCATTCCTATTGGTAGCGAGTTTTGGCTTTTTGTCCAATTGCATTTCTCAAAGTCAAAATATTTGTACAGCCAGCTCTGTGCCACAAGAAAGTCAACATAAAAACTAGGAGAATTATCTGGAATTTCATTTTGCTTAATGCTAATTTCTAAATTTTTATATAGAAACAAATATCTCATAGGACCGCCTACAAGACATTGAGAATAAAACACAAGATTTCAAAACAACGTGCTTATAGTAAAGGCCCCAGCTTCCCATGGTTCAGTCTTCTGACATTAAGAGATCCTTTGATAGAATAGTTTTAAAAGTTCTTTCTGTGAATTTTCAGGCTGAATTAGAATTTTGGTTCTGATTTGATCTTGTCTAGTCTGTATTTACATCTAACTACTTTTTTATGTCCTTTTGCTGGCCTATGAAGGTATAAATACAAACGACTGTTTATAAGAGCTTAAAAACTTCCCACATGTAATAAAATAGACATAAAATTCAAGGCCACTGGATCATACCAAACTTTGTGTCTAGAAGAAACAATTTCCCTGTTTTTTTAAACTACAAAAGGCCTGAAATTAAAATAGCAACTAAGAAGCGAAAGCCTTCTTAAAACACCATTTAAGTTGTATTCAAAATGCCTGTACTACATACTACATCTTTCTGAACCAAAGTTCAAAAAGCATTCTATTGTTCCCCAAGGAAATAGGCTTGTTATAAAACACTAGAGGCCCGGTGGTTCCTAGGTCTTGGCCAGCAATCGGGGCCGATCAGGGTCTTCCGGCTGCCGGCCAGGGCCTTCCTTCCCTGGCTGCCAGCTGCTGGTGGGGGTCTTCCTTCGTTCCGTGCCACCCCCTGATGGTCAGAGCACGTCATAGCGAGTCATCAAACTCTCAAGGGGACACTTTGCATATTAGCCTTTTTATATATATATATATATATATATATATATATATATGTATATATATGTATATGTATATATACACACACATATATATATATATATGTGTGTATATATATATATATATATATATGATGTACTGTGGCCCTAGCCAGTTTGGCTCAGTGGATAGAGTGTCGGCATGCAGACTGAAGGGTCTGAGGTTTGATCCCAGTCAAGGGCATGTACCTCGGTTGCAGGCTCTTGGCCCTGGTCGGCAGCATGTGGGAGACAACCAATCGATACATCTCTCTCACATCGGTGTTTCTCTCTGTCTCTTCCTCTCCCTTCCACTCTCTCTAAAAATCAATGAAAAAAATATCCTCGAGTGAGGATTTAAAAAAATAAGAACTGTGCTTTTTTTCCTAGTCCCTTCATTTTACAAATACACACAGAAAAAAATGGCTAAAATGAAATCATCAATGCCAGACCAGCCAGCAATGTTAAATAACTTTAAGTTGGGTGCATACTTAAATGAAATTAGTATTTTTGGAAGACAGTGTGTTTACCTGCTATAAAGAGCACAGTTACCCACTTGTGAACAATATTTACAGGTTTGCTGGTCCTCAACTATTTGTGGCAAAGGATTAAGCTCTGTCTTCTCCTTTCCAGTAGCAGGTTTGCTAATACGGTGAAACAAAGAGAATGCCATCTGGTTTCTTAGTTTTAATAATTCTATGGGGGGAGAGGAAGAAAAAGGAATAATTAATTAATTACTTAATTCTAAGGTGGGGGGAAGGACAGGTGTCTTTTAAGTTTATTATATATCTTTCCATTGCATAAATAAAACTTTCAGATTTAAAAACATTAAAAAAAGTAAAGAACAACATTCATTTTTCCCACTACTCTAGAATAACCACTGTTAACACTTTGGTATAATTCCTCCAATTTTTGTTCACTTGATAAATTCTTTCAACAGTCATGTATCTCATAATTAGTACAAATTTTGAAGTTGGTGCTTTATTCGCTGAATGCTAAGGATAAATACAACTATCTAGAGTATAGGGTAGGAAATTAAAGTTTTATATGATAAAATTTTAAAAAGTTAATGTTTTCAACTATACTGTATATTGTTAAAATTATTTTTAAAAAATACCATAACTATAAATTAAAACCTGTATTAGGCCTAGCAAGTACAGTGAGCTACTGTCAGGTATAAATACAGGCACAGCTTGTCTCATTGTGCTTCACTTTATTGCACTTCACAGATTTGCACAAAATTCACGCACGGGGAGGGGGGTCCCCTCAGCACAGCCTGCACCCCTCCAATCCGGGACCCCTTGGGGGATGTCCGACTGCCAGTTTAGGCCCGAGCCCCGGGATTGGGCCTAAACCAGCAGTCGAACATCCCTCTCACAATCCTGGACTGCTGGCTCCTAATTGCTCACCTGCCTGCCTGGTTGCCCCTAACTGCCCCCCACCTGCCAGCCTGATCGCCCCTCACTGCCTCTGCATGCCGGCCTGATCGCCCCTAACTGCCCCCCCCTGCTGGTCTGGTCACCCCTAACTGCCCCCTCCCTGCCAGCCTGGCCGCTCCTAACTGCCCCTGCCGGCCTGGTCGCCCCCAACTGCCCCCCCCGCCGGCTGGGTCACCCCTTACTGACCCCCCTGCAAGCCTGGTCGCCCCCAACTGCTGGCCTGGTCACCGCTCACTGCCCCCCGCTGGTCTGGTTGCCCCACGCAGCCTGCTGTTCAGTTGTTTGGTCGTCCCTCACTAAACCCCCTGCCGACCTGGTCGCCCCACACAGCCTGCTTGTTCAGTTGTCCCTCACTAACCCCCCTGCCAGCCTGGTCGTAGGCAGCCATCTTGTGAGGGCGTGAGGGCTAATTTGCATATTACCTCTTTATTATATAGGAGGATAATGCTACTGCACACTTAATAGACTACAGGATCATGTAAACATAACCTTTATATGCATTAAGAAACCAAAAAATTTGTTACTTGCTTTACTGCGATATTCACTTTATTGCGATGATCTGGAACCAAACCTGCAGTACCCACAGGTGTACTGTATGCATCACTAACAGTTGAAGGGGAAAACAAACAAAACCCAGAGAAGTAAAAATGAGAGGAAACAGCTCAACCTCTTTTATCAAGGTGTTTGGCAGGCACAGGGTACATCTGGCCAGTCTTGAGGTAGAGGAGCAGGCCAGCCTCCGGATCAGCTCTTCTCTCTTGACACAGCAGTGTATACAGAACCAGCTGTGAAAACAGTGTACATTTTGTCAAATAAAACTTTAACTTTAACTTTCTGCTTTTCCATATGTGGTTTGCAATCAATACTATAATTTTAAAATCAAAAGGTCAATTAAGCTATTTCCATTTTGAAAATTACATTGATTTCAGAGGGGAAGGGAGAAGGAAAGAGAGACAGAAACATCAATGATGAGAGAGAATCACTGATGGGCTGCCTCCTGCACATCCCACACTGGGGATCAAGCCTGCATCCTGGGCATGTGCCCTGACCAGGAATCGAACCCTGACCTCCTGGTTCATAGGTCGATGCTCAATCATTGTGCCATGCCAGCTAGGCTACACTGATGTTTTCTAAAGAGTGTCCTGTGTAGATGTTACATGAAAACAATGGCTCCATGGTAAATTAGGTTTAGGAAATATTAGGTTAAACATAGCTGAAACTTTAAACCCTATTACTTTAAGACTCCTCAGAAACTTTAATAAGCTAATGTGCATCATTATATCTACAAATATACTTGGTTTCCCCAACTTACATGACCAAGGTATTCTTTTTTTTTTTTTAGGAGCATCTGTTTAGACTGGTAGTTTGGCAACATAAACTTGCCAATATTGTCTGACAAGTTAAGCTGATGTATTTTTTGCTAGAGAAAACTTTCTGCTGTAGCCATGTATATACATGTATAAGACAATTTGAGTACTCTGAATGTATCACAAATTGAAAAGTACTATATGAAACTCAAACATTACCTAAATTGAGCCAAAATATATAAAGCAGACTACATTTTTAAATCTATTAAATACTCAATTTTCTTATTAAGATTTATATACCTGACTACGGTGTTCAATAGAATTTGATTCTTTGCCAGTTTTAAGTTCCAATGGCATTATTTTATATTTGGTTTTACATCCTCGATGAATTTTCACACCAACTGTAACATCTATCTTGCCCTTTAATCCAAACCTAGGGGACCAAATGCTTTCTTCAATATCCAATGACTTTATGACTTCAATATTACATGTTGCATTATTGTTACCACCATCACTGGGCCTAAAAACAAAACACAAAAACACTTAATTAGAACACTTAGCTCACTTCTCATCTGCTACCATTGACTTTTCACTACACTCAGAGAATGTGGGGATGGGAAAGGGTCTATATACCTTAACAGCAGCGGTTCTCAAAGTGTCTAGCACTGACATCATCTGGGAACTTGTGATCAATGCAAATTCTCAAGCCCCACTCTAGACCTACTGAATCAGAAATATTAACAGGTGAGGCCCAGCAATTTAACAAACTCTCCAAGCAATTCTGATGCACACTCAAGTTTAGGAACCAGTCCTATAGGCTCCAACTCATGTAATATACATTGTCTTGTATTTGTCATCTGTCCCTTTCAGTTCATTGCTATTGCAATCTTCCCACCCCGGCCCTTACTTCCTCAGGCCTAGATTACTGCAAGTTTCGCTGCTTGAACTGCTAGAGCCACAATACCCATCTGAATATTCTGATATACAATTATTACAAATTGATATATAATTGCTTGCATGTGGTTGCACCCTAGGTAGCAACGGATGTGTTCCTTCATGTAACACCATATTAACCTGGGTAAGAATGAGTTTGATCATCCAACACTTACACCCCTATGACAATCCTGGAGAGACGAAAGTAACTTTTAAAGCCTTTTACACTTCTCCTATCTAAGATTTACTTATTTTTAGAGCAGTAAGTCATTCTGCAGAAGAAAATTCAGATAAGAGCTAACTTTTATTAATCCTATTTTAGACTCAACGCCATATAAAAAACTAGAAATAGAAATCTTACATGAAAAGGATACATTTTCTAGTAATAATACATTTTCTATTTTGAAAAAGTGGCGTTAGAAGAAGTTTAAGTTTATATCATATAAAATTGATATTTAAAAAGTATAAGAGCCCTGGCCAGAGTGGAAAGATACTCAGGACTGTAATTTGTAAAATAAGCAAACAAAAAGGCTAGTTGCAATCACTCAGTCTTTAAAAAGCTTTAATTCAAAATACAGAACAGAATCCTGGTCTAAACATATGAACCATATAAACAAAGTGGTTTCTTACAAAGAGAGCTGCATCTGCGGGAAGTCAGTTGAAGTATGCTTACGCATGAAATCTCCAGCCCACTTCGAAAATGAAGGAAGATACTCTTCTACTTCTTGTTTTACTTCATCTTGATTCAAATTTAAGCGGTACCTGTAAAGTAGAAGAATACATGTTAAAGCGTAAATATGAAAATAGTAAGAAAGGACAAAAACATCCAAATAAGCAACCCAAGTACCTATGGACTAATAGATAAACAAAATGTGGACTATACGTACAAAGCGTTATTATTCAGCCTTAAAAGGGGAGAGAGCAGAGCCCTGTCAGTCCTCTGAAAGAGCTGGGTCAGCAAGGAAGACAAAATGAGCAGCCCAGCTCTGCCGAGAGCATCTCCTGAGCAGGCAGGCTAGGAGCCTCAGCTTGAGAGACAAGCTGAAATCCCTCAAGCCGGGGAGCTACTGCTGACACCAGTGTCCCAAACGACCCCACATTCCGTCTGACAGAGGCAAAGGTCATCCTTGCAAAAGACTGTTTGAACTCTGGCAACTTCCAGTCGCTAACAGAGGATGCAGGTGAGAATGTGGGGAAGCAAGGACTCAGGTATTGCTGGCAGAAATGTAAATTGAGGCAATGCCTATACAGTGCAATTTGGCAATACATACCAAAACTTTAAGTGTACCCAGACTGGGTCCCGTGCAGGAGGGGGCAAGATTCTATAAAAGACATTATTGGGCAAAACTGAAAATGTGGACAGATCAGACAAAAGTATTCTATCAATGTTAAATTTCCTGAGGTTGATAACTGTGCTGTGGTTACATATAAGAAAATCCTTATTCTTAGGAAATACACACGTAAATATGCAGCATAGTTTTTTTTTTTTACCTCTGGGACATGAGCCCTGAGCCCACCTGGCTCAGCATCAGCAAGAACGTGTCATGAGCAAAGTCCTCGGCCAGCAACAGGCTGCCACGCCAGGCACTGAGGCCAGCTGTCACCACAGGCCTGGCCCCAGTCACCACAGAGGGGTTCGGGGGGGAAGAGGCCTGAAGGAAGAGTGAGCAAGGCCAGCTTTGCCCACTGCAGGGGGGGGGGGGGCAGGATGTCCAGGGCCCTGCTCGGCCTGCTCTACGACTGGTGTCTGCATGGTTTACAGCACGTTATGTATTCCATGATGAATACCACTTAATCTTAGAAAAAGTATACACACAACAGGTGAATACAAGTGAAGAGTATATGGATGTTCTCTGTACTACTCTTGCAGCTATTATCTAAATTTAAAGTTATTTCCAAATAAAAATATTTTTAAATGTGTAAATGTGTATATCCTCTAGCCCAACAATTCTAAGTATTGAGCCAACATATATGCCCACATAGCTATGAAATAAAGAATGTACAAAGGTATTTATTATAGCATTGCTAATAAAAGCAAACTGAAATGCCACAGGGATGCTTAAATAAATTATGATATATCCATATGATACATTATGCCACTATTAATTAAAAATGAGATAGCTCACATCAGAAGAGAACTAGGGGGTCAACAGAGGTGGGGCACAGACCTTCACCCCCCAAGTTTGCAGGGGCCTGAACCCTCACCCCTGCTGAAGGAGATCTCCTGCCCCCATGGCTGCTCAGCTTCACATGCCCAGCTCAAATCGGGACCCAGGTAACAGAGACTTGGCCGACAGCAGATGCCCTCTCACTGCAACAAGACTTGATGGAGATGTCTTGCACCCATGATCTGGGGAACTGGGGTCTAGGATATCTAAATCCAGCCTAGCACCAGGAATGCTCAGGGCCTACTCAAGAAGACAAATAATCCTCTCCACTAATAATTACAGGGTAAAACAAGATGGTTGTTAGAGTATTAAATTTGACAGTAAAATAGTAGTCAAGTTTTCAGACTAATTCAAATTGGCCAATCAAAATAAGCAAATACTTTAGAAAAATCAATTGTACTGGACAAAAAAGCTGTTACTAAAGTGTTAACTAAAATTTTTATTGGTAGGTCATCTCATGGTAAAATTGCATAACATATAATGAACCTAAAGCAGTCACATTTTAGTCCAAAAAAGTAAAATTTAAAAGCTATCAAGATTACAGCATAAAGTTTCCAAAAGCCTCCCAATATTTAAAAATGAGATAGCTCAGCCCTGGCTGGTTTGGCTCAGTAGACAGAGCGATGGCCTGTGGACTGAAGGGTTGTGGGTTCGATTCCAGTCAAGGGCACATGCCCGGGTTGTGGGCTGGATCCTTAGTGGGGGTATGCAGGAAACAGCTGATCCATGATTCTCTCTCATTATTGGTATTTCTGTCTCTCTCTCTCCCTCTCCCTTCCTCTCTAAAATCAATAAAAAATATATATAAATAAAAACAAATGAAAATATTTAATTTTTAAGTGCACGATAATGTTCATGGTATACTACCATCTACATAACAAAATATAAATATAAATATATACACACACAACACACATATACATGTTTGAAATCTCTGGAAGGACATATAAGAAAACAACAGTGGCTGCCTCTGGGGAAAGGAACTGCATGATGAGGAAAATGAGGATAGAAAGGACTTATGTTTTACTGTACACACTCTTGTACTATTACAGTAGCATATGGTATATGTGAATTTATGCCCTATTTAGAAATAAGATTTTTTTAAAATCCTGTACAAGTGAATAATCTTTTTCCTAAATAAATTTCTCCAGCCATCTGGGAACTGTTCTTCATTGTCATGAACTCCTTAAGTAGACTTTTTTAAAAAATATATATTTTATTGATTTCCTACAGAGAGGAAGGGAGAGGAATAGAGAGTTAAGAAACATCGATGAGAGAGAAACATCAATCAGCTGCCTCCTGCACACTCCCTACCGGGGATGTGCCCGCAACCAAGGCACATGCCCTTGACCGGAATCGAACCTGGGACCTTTCAGTCCGCAGGCCGACACTCTATCCACTGAGTCACACCAGCTGGGCAGTTCTTATATATTTTAAAGTTTCCTCTTTCCTATACTGCAATGAAGCTATCAGCTCACATGTTATATGACTATGAAGGTGCCTCTCCCGCATCTCAGAAACCAGATAAGTAAGAATGTTAGCTATCAGTGAAAAATAACAGATGCTAAGGGTATCAGAGAGATATTCACGACATGAAGTGAACAAGGGTTTTTTTTTGATACATAAACAATATGAATTCTAAGCAAAGCTGCTCAGAAATCCTGTTTTCTTTCATTTCTGTATACAAGTTAGGTTCTGGATGAATCAGATTGCCTGAAACCTAAACACCCGAGGTGGTTTAAAGGAAGTCTGCAAGTTCTTTGACACACCTTTCAAAAATGGCACCCCATTCCCCCACGTTTAAGGGAGAGCTGCACTTAGTGACTTGCATCTAATGAATAAAAAAAGCAGCCATGACAATGTAGGAATTCAAACACTAGGTTAGAAAGGCACTGTGCTTCCTGCTTGCTCTTTCTTGGACCTTCCCCTCCAAGCAGCAGCCACCATGGAATGAGGACATGCAGCCTTATGGAAGACCCGTGTGGCGAAGAACGAGACCTCCTGCCCACAGTCAACCAGGTACTGAGGCTCAACACAAGAGCCATGTGAGCCCTGACCGGTTTGGCTCAGTGGATAGAGCGTCGGCCTGCGGACTCAAGGGTCCCAGGTTCGATTCCGGTCAAGGGCATGTACCTTGGTTGCGGGCACATCCCCAGTAGGGGGCGTGCAGGAGGCAGCTGATCGATGTTTCTCTCTCATCGATGTTTCTAACTCTCTATCCCTCTCTCTTCCTCTCTGTAAAAAATCAATAAAATATTTTTTTAAAAAAAGAGCCATGTAAGTCATCCTCCTGCACTGGGTAAGCCTAGATGCCTGCAGCCCCACGTGGGAGACCCGGAGCCAGAACAGCCCACTACGCCACCTCTGAGTTTCTGACCTCCAGAAACTATGAGGTAGCACGTTAAATGTTTGCCATTTAAGCCACTAAGTTTTGATGTGACTGGCTTCGGGGCAATAATCAATCCAATATACAACAGATAAGGTAATCATTTGCTGATTAGGGTATGATCAAAAAATTCAAAATAAAACCTTTATTAAATCTATTTATAATCTGAATGCTGTGAATGTGGTCATGAACAAGTGACAACTTCTCTGTGTTCCGTTTCTTCATTTATAACGAGCTGCTATCAGACTACTCAAGATAGGCGTCAAAGCACAACACAGTGCCGGGCACACGGCAGCGGCCCGAAATGTTTTACGACACTAGATTACACGTCATCGATAAATCATTTGTGTGAAATTTTGGAACACGTTTTTTCCCACGTAAACAGTGAAACACAGAATTACTATCTGGGAAAATAGATGGATGTCAGAACCAAAATCATCACTAATGAAAACATGCCTGTGAGAAAAGATGGACTGCAGGAGTCAAGGAAGAAACAGACGGCAGATCATGCCAAACCCTCTGAAGGGCGTCAGTCACTCATAAACCGCCAGTGAGGAACCACCTGTGGGTTTACATACATGATTCCCATCGTCACAAAATGCAAGCTAGGTGTTATCGCCGTTTTCAGAATGCTGAAGTGACTTCTGCGGCCATCAAACTGGCAAAGCTAGAATTTCCAACGCGGTCTGACTTCCAAACCCATACAATTTTCAGCGTGTCACACTGTTTCTAAAGGTAAGGCAAAACGTTTCCACACTCTCTGCGAGTCTGCTGTACAGAAAATTCAGTTATTTTTAGCCAAAGAGTTCCTGTTGTGCAATTTTAGAAGCTCTTCACAGAACTGGAAGGGGGGACTGCAACTTTGGAATCTGCATTTTAGCATTACACTAATTTACACTGAATAGTAAAATGGCCAAGTACCTTATAGATTCTAGGAGAAGTTATATAATATAATTGTACCTCTTGTAACTACTTACATTTCTTTCAGATGCCTTATCTCTTGAACAGTTTGTAAAGCAAGTTCTTGTAGCTTCTCTGGGGCAAAGCTATCACTTATTGCTTTCTGAAATACTTCATGGAGAACCGTACCAATCAGCATTTGGCGTGTGGCTGGATCAGAGCTCTATTAAGAAAAAACACACAAAAAAATTTTTATTTTACAACATATTAACAGACGTGAATGTATACTTATTACCTAACCTATTAAACCACCATAGCCAAAGTGTACTAGTAAGACAAAAACCAAAACATCAACCAATGTATTTTTCTGGTGGGAGGAATTATAAGTGACTCCCCCTTTCTTTCTTTTTTTGTTAATTCTCATGAGAGGATATTTTCCATTGATTTTTAGAAAGAGTGGAAGGGACAGAGAGAGACAGAGAGAGAAACATTGGTACATGCCTTTAACAGGAATTGAACCCAGGACCCTTCAGTCCTTGGGCCCATGCTCTATATACTGAGCCAAACCGGCCAGTGTGACTTTCCCTTCTTCTATTCAGAATGACCTGAGTTATTTTATAAGTATGAGAGGTTTTTTAAAAAAAAAAAAATCATTATATTTCTATTTTAAAAATTAACAAATATGAAAAAGTTCAACATATTCTCAAATATTTAATATATTCATTTCTAATTTCATTTTATAATTTATCCAAATAGAAAAAGTCAATAAAGGCATAGCTTACAAATTCTTGAAAGCGAAAGATATTATTGAAACATAAAATGTTAACTTACAGTAGAGATTTTGGGCAAGAAAGTTCTCTCTACTCAAAAAGGAAGTGTTTTTCAAGTAACTCTTTTATTAACCAAAAACTAGATAAAGTCCACCAAACCGTCCATCAGGAATTTTAAAAACTTACAGAGGAACTCTTTGTACTATTTTTGTAAATTTGATGTTGAGTCTGAATTATTTCAAAATAAAAGTTTTTAATAGAGTAATATTTAGGTCCACCTTTTAATACATGATTAAGAGAGAAGTTGATACTCTCCCACAACTGAAGAAAAAAAGTGGATAAACTAAACTACAAATAAGTAGCAACTAACACTATTAGAAAAAAATCTACCTAGGTATTTTGCCTTCTTTAGCTCTTCTTGCTCAGCTGTAATTTTGGTTTTCTACATACATGTAGATTAATTGTATAATTAAAACAATACCCTGGGAGGAAGAAACTTTTTTTAATCCTCACCTGAATATACTATTTTTTTAGAGAGAGAGAGAAACATCAATGCAGTTAATCAGTTGCCTCCTATACAAGCCCAACCAGGGACTGAACCCACAACCTAGGTATGTGCCCTGACATGGAATTGAACCTGCAGTCTTTCCGTGTGCGGGACAACGCTCCAACTAACTGAACCATCCGGCCAGAGCAAGGAGTAAACGTTTAACAAATAAACACTCAGGTTCTGTCCGGGCTGGTGCTGCTCAGTGGTTATAGTGTCGACCGGAGAACCAAAGGTTCGAGGGTTCGATTCCTGGTCAAGGGCACATACCTGGATTGCAAGTTCACTCCCCGCCCCAGTTGGGGAACGTGTGGGAGGCAACCGGTCAAGGTGTATGTCTCACATGGATGTTTCTCTTTCTTTCTCTCCCCAACCCCTCCAACCTCCCTTCCACTCTCTCTGAAAAGCAATGGAATCACATGAAGCGATGTTTGGAAATATCTAGATGTATTAAATTTGTATCACTAAATTAATTTTCTTATCATTAGAATTATTTTATTAGTGTTGAACAAGATTCAAAAGAGTCAGGCACATGGCCTTGAGTCCCAGCACTGCCACTTATTAGCTACATGACTTTAGCAAGTCACCTAAAGTCTCTGAGCCTGATTTCCCTCATCTGTAAAATGCAGCTGGTTAATACCATCTCCTCACAGCATTATTGGAAGGGTTAAGTAAAATAAAGGTGTAAAAGTGACTCCTGCCCCTTACCCCTTCCTCCCACCCCGCTTTCCCTTGCTGCCCCGAACCCCCACCCCAGGTACACCACACTGCCCTCCCTCTCTTCCAGCCTCGAAGAAAAAAAAAAGAAAGTGTAAAAGTGCTCTACGAACTCTAAACTCCTGCAGAAACGGTAGCTGTTATATTATTCACCCTGAAAGTTTCACTGAGGACAGCTCTTCTCAGACATCGAATACTACTGGCTATGCTTGTGCCAGAAATCAGCATGTCTGGATACAGAATCAAATATCCAAAATCTTCATCTATTATCCAAGTGTCCGATGTGCAGTCTCCCTCCAGATGAATGATGTCTCCTGGCTCTACTGGTACAGAGCACCTACACATAAAGCAAAGTATCAACACCGTTTCGGGCCTACATTTAAGCTTATTAAGGAGGCTTCAAAAATAAACAAATCTTTTGAATGAAGAAATAAGTATTTCTAAACTTATGAATCTTTTAAAAAATTAAAAGATTAAAAAATTAAAAATTCAGTCTTCTGAATCAACTCTTAGTCACACCACCCTTTCCCACCTTTGAAACACACCTGAGAATAGGCATGGGTTTTCCTTTAATCCCAGAAAGGAAAGCTGCGTTAGCATCATCCAAAGCTATCAAATCTTTAATGGTGTAACACAGAGCTCCAATTACAGATGATGTTTTAATAATTAATTATCTCATTTTTTTAAATTATCTCATTCTTAAGACTTACATAATATCTACATCTTCTATGAGTCTTGAGGCATGGAGCCAAATCCAATGTAGCAAGAATAAAATCATATTTATCTAGTTCATACCACCCAACTTGCAGCCTCGACAGAAAATCTAGGCAAAATTAGACCTGACTTCGCTGCATCTCCCCGTCATGCTCCTGGGGTAAGAGGCACAAGTTTTATGTGGAATTAGTTCAGGTTGAAAACTACCCCCTCTGTTAGTAACTAAATTATAGTGACATCCACACAAGCCCATGTGATGGGCTTTAAGATGGAACCCTTAAGAGCCTGCCAGATCAGAGCTCGAAGTCACACCGAAATTACCAGTCATTCCTAAGGATGCACAGTTCTTGACAGTCTAGCGACTGGGAAGCAGTGATGATGAGGTGCTTTTCGTGGCTTCCTTCTTCATTCTGCACAGCATTCACTGCCAGCACCCGGTACCGGTTATCCACTCCTCGGCTCAGGACTGTTTTAGAAGAGGAAGCTTCCACCTTCTGAAATCTAAAGCAGACACACAGTGTAGCTAGCACACGCATGGAATAAGAAGCCATCAGTCTCCTTTATCTACAGACCAATCTTCTAGTTTTCAGGTTTGTCTCCTCTGGAAAGCTTACCACAATGACCATTAGCTAAAATGGTTAAAAATTAAGAGAGCAAAGACATAGCAGAACTCCTATTACAACTTCCCAGAAGCAGTGCCATTGGAAACATACTTATGACATGGATATTTCCAAATATAAGCTCCATGATTATAAGGATTAAAGAGAAATTGATGGGGGAAGGTCAATGGGGGAAAAAAGGAGACATATGTACTACTATTTGTAATATTTTAAACAAAATAAACATTTTTTAAAAAGAAATTAAAAAAATTAAACAACACATTCCACCACTTGTGCAAACTGTCTCCAAGTACAAATAAAAGGGACCATTTTGGACACTATCCTTTTTGTAAATAAAAGAGATGCTTGGCCCAACTGTGGCTCAGATGGTTCAGTCATCAAAAGGTTGCCAGTTCCATTCCTGGGCAGGGCACTTACCAGGTTTCAGGTCCAAAACCCCGTGGGGGTGTGTATGGAAGGCAACCGATGTTTCTCTCTCACATCAATGTTTCTCTCTCTCTCCCTTTCTCACTCTAAAAATCAACAAAAACTTTTTAAAATATTTTTTTTTATTGATTCTAGAGAGGAAGGGAGAGGGAGAGAAACATCAATGATGAGAATCACTGATTGGCTGCCTCCTGCACGCCCCCTACTGGGGATCGAGCATGCAATCCGGGCATGTGCCTTTGGCTAGAATCCAACCAGGACCCTTCAGTCCTCAGGCCGACGCTCTATCCACTGAGCCAAACCGGCTAGGCAGGGCAATAAAAACTTTTTTTTCTTTAAAGAGATGTTTATTATAGAACTGTGAGCCACAGAATTGCATTAATCTTTAAATTAGGGGCAAACATAGAAATCATCTAGTCCAATGTACTATTTAATGCAGGAAACCTTCTATGAAATCTCTTTGGGAATCCACCAGCCCGTGCGTTGCACAGAAAGCAAACCTAGCTCGTTCCTTCATAAAGTTACTCAGAAATATATTCTATAATGGACAAGTCAATATCACAATCCACTGATCCTAGCCGCCTGAAAACTATGCAAAATAATCTCTCCTCTAGAAAATATTAAATTCCTCGTAAGTCTTTCCTGTTTGATTGCAGTAAGACCCCAACAGAGCCCGAAGTCACCATCTCTCCAATTATAACACCAAGTGCTTTAAACATTACTCTAAAATGATCTTTGTCATCACCCTAGGTTCTGTTATTTTGGAACCTCCACATTCACCTAACCCACACACTTCCCAAGGCAGCTGGGACGCCTTCAGGACCTCCCAAACCCCAAACGCGAAGATCCGTTACCAATGATCAGCACCGGTGTTACTGCTGTTGAAAGTAACCACCCCACGACTGTGGGTCGTCCCCCCACCCCCACCCGCTCCCCGACCACATAAACCGAGGTGAGGGTGCTGAGTTCTCCAACCAAACACGGAGAAAGGCATCTCGCAATTTCCTTTGATGAAGACCTTTAAGCGGCTGGGACTCTCCACATTCGGGAAAGACGTGAAGTCGGGGGCAATAATGAACCGCTGGACAAGGGACAGTCTCCAGGCTCTGGTCCGTGCGGCCCCCAAGAGGAGCCGGGGACGAGGAGCCGGGGACGCAGACCCCCGCGCTGGAAACGCGCGCGGCGCGCGGCCGCCGCTCCCGCTCCTTTCTTTCAAATCTCCCGCTTTGCGCCCGGACCCCGCCCCGCCCCGCTCACAGCTCTGCCGGCGGCTCAGCCTCCTCCCCGAAAGTCTCCTCCATCAGCAGCTCCAGGTCCCCCAGCTGCTCCATTCCAGGTACGGAGACCGAAAACGGTCGCCAGGTAAAATCGGGGGAACCCGCCGTCACTGAAAAGAGAAAGCACAGCCGGCCCGCGAGGCGCCGCGCATGCGCCGACTCGCCGAGGCCCCAGTGCCCTGCGCGGACTGCGCCCACAGCGCCCCCAGCGCCGGCGGTTCCTCGAGGAGCACCGCACCTGGACCGGAGCCCCTGGGGGCAAGGCGGCTTTGTTCTCTCGCCTTCGGTTTTGGAAAACAGAGGCTTCATAAATCTGGCCCAAACTTTATGCTCCCGCCTTCTGTCTAGACAAGCCAACCTGTTCCCAGTGCACTGGAAGGTCATGGGTTCAATTCCCAGTTAGGGCACATGCCCAGGTTGAGGGTTTCATCCCCCGCGGGGGTGAGTGTGGGAGACAGCCAATCCATGTGTCTCTCACATCAATGTTTTTCTCTGTCTCCCTTCCTCCCTCTCTAAGATCAATGGGAAAAAAAAAAAAAAAGATACAATGCAATTTTTTATTTAAAAAATACCTGCAATCCTTTTTATTGATAACATAACTGAGATACTTATTTTATATATTTAAATTATCTTGAGATTTGATAACAATATTTAGCTACAGTGTAATCCAGAAATGAAAATATACAAAATGGTTTTAGGAACACATGTATTTATACCTGCATGTACACTTATAAATCATATAAAGATACATATTTATTTTAAAATAAACACTTTGAAAATGAAACCAGTTCATCTAAATTTTACCAAGGTGTGACAAGAAATCTTTTATGCAAAAGTAAAAATTGAAGCAGAAATAACACTTTCAACTTAGTTTTCTAATGTCTTAAAAATCACATCAATTCTACAAATCGCTATTTCTGAGGACAACACTGTAACTGTTCCCCTCCCATTTCTGTCATGCTTATAATAAAACATAAAAAGTGCTCTAAACACAATAAATGGAATTCTTACATTTTAACATAACGAATAGCAATTCAAATGATTTTTACATTTCTACTTAAGTTTATATTACACTAAAACTATTTTACATGGAAGAACTAGTTGATGTATCATGACAATATTTTAGAAACAGTCTTTGACATTCACAAATAACTATATTAATGGATATTTCATAGTGTACTGAAATAAATTTTCTAGTATACACTAAATCATCTAACCAAACAAATCTATAATGTTAATCTGTTTTGAGAGCAGATAGTCAGTATTTACTATTACTACCTTTGGGAAATACATTGACTTTTTAAAATATTTAAATCAGTCATGGTATCTGGTCATAACATTTCAGCAATACCTGAAAAATTCTTCACTTGTTGAGTCTCTACATAGCTACTTTTTAAATACAATGTTTGTTTTTTGAAAAAGTGAAGAGAAAAATATTTGTCCTTTTATCCAGTGGAGAATTGTAAGAAAAGAAATAATAAGAACAGTATTTCCATGCCGGCTTCTAAGCTACAGCTTATATAACTTAAAAGTTCAGTTTTCATTATTCTGCTGCAAAGCCTGTTTGTTATAATAGAGTCTTTGTTTTCAATGTTAGAATCTTTGAAAATCATGATTACAATGAAAAGCTTGGAACAGCATGATAAAACTAATGACAACCTCTTGAGTCCCATTTTAAGTAAGTTCTACTTACAAATAACACTTTCAAATAACCTAACTGATTAGCCAGCATCAGTTTAGGAAATGTTTTCAATGTTCTGTGGGGTAACTTTTGGCATCAAAAGGTATAGTAAGCACTTTTGATTTGTAATGATAAAAAAATCAAGTACTAAAATACCAGTGGTTCCTTTGAGAGGGTAAATGTCCCCCTTCAAGTAATGTTCTCCCCCAAATTAAAGTAACATTTTATTTCTCCCACTGAGAATTTACTAAGGAGAGGAAATCACGATTTTTTTCTTCAGTTGAGGTGAAAAAACTGCTTCATGAGTTCATAGGTTGTAAAAGCCACTGCTTGAGAGGGAATGCAGCGAATGTAGTTCAGAGATAAGCCACGATACAATCCTCTCCGAATTCCATGGTGTCCATAGACATACTTCATAGTCTCCCGCATGGTACTGAAAGACAATAGTTAAAAAGATGGCACCTTTAGGCCCACTCATGAAGGGACAATTTTAAGATCCATAATAGCATTTTAAAAAGAAGCGAAAATGACATCTTTAATAGTTTCTGGAACACAAGTGCACAATAAAACTGCAATTAATCCCAAACTCATACAAACACTATGCAAAGAATTGCTGGGCTCATTAATTACATATATTTTGTTTGTCTGTGTCTATGACATTTACTGGCAACACTATTCTATAATAATATCTGAAATACTGATGTACTCTTTTTAATTCCTTTTTAAATATATTTTATTGATTGTTTACAGAGAGGAAGGGAGAGGGATAGAGAGTTAGAAACATTGATGAGAGAGAAACATCGATCAGCTGCCTTCTGCACACCTCCTACTGGGGATGTGCCCACAACCAAGGTACATGCCCTTAACCAGAATCGAACCTGGGACCCTTGAGTCCGCAGGCCAACGCTCTATCCACTGAGCAAAACTGGTTAGGGTCTTTTTAAATTTCTTAAATATATATATATATATATATATATATATATATTTTTTTTTTTTTTAATATATTCCATTGATTTTTCACAGAGAGGAAGGGAGAGGGACAGAGAGCCAGAAACATCGATGAGAGAGAGACATCGACCAGCTGCCTCCTGCACACCCCCCACCGGGGGATGTACCCGCAACCAATGCACATGCCCTTGACCGGAATCGAACCTGGGACCCTCCAGTCCGCAGACCGACGCTCTATCCACTGAGCCAAACCGGTCCCGGCAAATTTCTTAAATATATATTTTAAAATATATTTTTATTGATGTCAGAGAGGAAGGGAGAGGGAGAGAGAGAGATAGAAACATCAATGATGAGAGAAAATCATTGATTGGCTGCCACCTACACACTCCTTACTGGGGATCGAGCCCACAACCCGGGCATGTGCCCTTGACTGAAATCAAACCCAGGCCGAAACCGGTTTGGCTCAGTGGATAGAGCGTCGGTCTGCGGACTGGAGGGTTCCCAGGTTCGATTCCGGTCAGGGGCATGTACATTGGTTGCGGGCACATCCCCCGGTGGGGGGTGTGCAGGAGGCAGCTGGTCGATGTCTCTCTCTCATCGATGTTTCTAGCTCTCTATCCCTCTGCCTTCCTCTCTGTGAAAAATCAATAAAATATATTTAAAAAAAAAAAAATCAAACCCAGAACCCTTCAGTCCACAGGCTGATGCTCTATCCACTGAGCCAAACTGGCTAGGGCAATAAAGACTTTCTTGTTTCAAATGGTGTTTTCTTTCCTTTCAAACCAATATTTTGGGCTTTGCCTTTACTTTTTTTTTTTTTTAAGGAAAATCTTTTTCTTTTTTCATAAATTTTTCTATTGCTTTCAGAGAGGAAGGGAGAAGAGAGTTAGAAATATCAATGATGAGAGATAATCATTGATCGGCTGCTTTGTGCACACCTCACATTAGGGATCGAACCCACAACCCAGGCATATGCCCTGACTGGGAATTGAACCAGGACCTCCTAGTTCATAGGTTGATGCTCAACCACTCAGCCACGCCAGCTGGGCTGCCTTTACTTTTCAAATCTTCAAAAAATCTTTTGGGTCAACACAGGCCATTCAAGGTCTTGAACAAACATTCTGCTCTTCCCAAGGGATACTACATCACCAATCAAATGAAATGCTTCTAAATGTTTTTTAAAATATATTTTTATTGATTTTTTACAGAGAGGAAGGGAGAGGAATAGAGAGTTAGAAACATCGATCAGCTGCCTCCTGCACTCCCCGTACTGGGGATGTGCCTGCAACCAAGGTACATGCCCTTGACTGGAATAGAATCTGGGACCCTGCAGTTGGAAAGCCGATGCTCTATCCACTGAGCCAAACCGGTCAGGGCTGCTTCTAAATATTTATAGAAAACTAGACGCCCAGTGCATGAAATTCGTGCAAGGGGATGTGTGTCCCTCAGCCCAGCCTGCACCCTCTCCAATCTGGGACATCCCTCTCAGAATCCAGGACTGCTGGCTATCAACTGCTTGCCTGCCTGCCTTCCTGATTGCCCCTAACCGCTTCTGCCTGCCAGACTGATCACCCCCTAACCACTCCCCTGCCAGCCTGATTGATGCCTAACTGCTCCCCTGCCAGCCTGATTGGCCCTAACTGCCCTCCCCTGCAGACCTGGTCACCCCTAACTGCCCTCCCCTGTAGGCCTGGTCCCCCCAAACTGCTCTCCCATGCAGGCCTGGGTCCCCCAAACTGCCCTTCCCTGCAGGCCCAGTTGCCCCCAACTTCCCTCCTCTGCCAACCTGGTCACCCCTAACTGCTCTCCCCTGCAGGCTTGATCACCCCCAACTGCCCTCGCTTGCAGGCCTGGTCCCTCCCAACTGCCCTCCCCTGCTGGCCATATTGTGGAGGCCATATTGTGTCCACATGGGGACAGTCATCTTTGACCACATGGGGGCAGCCATCTTGTGTTGGAGTGATGGTCAATTTGCATATTATTCTTTTATTAGATAGGATTAGATAGGATAGAGGCCTGGTGCATGAGTGGGGGCCGGCTGGTTTGCCCTGAAGGGTGTCCCGGATCAGGGTGGGGGTTCCCTTGGGGCATGGGGCAGCCTGGGTGAGGGGCCTGTGGTGGTTTGCAGGCCGGCCATGCCCCCCGGCGACCCAAGTGGAGGCCCTGGTATCTGGGATTTATTTATCTTCTATAATTGAAACTTTGTAGCCTTGAGCGGAGGCCAAGGCAGGCCAGGGCAGGTGGAAAGCTTGGCTTCCTCCATTGCCAGGGAAACCCAAGCCTCCTGCTCGCTCCGTGGCCGCAGCCATATTGGTTGGGTTAATTTGCATACTCACTCCTGAGTGGCTGGTAGACATGGCTTGTGGGTATAGCAGAGGTACAGTCAATTTGCATATTACTCTTTTATTAGATAGTATTATAGAGCTGAGCTGTGCAACAATGGTAGCCACCTGACTTTAAATGTGGCAAATCCAAATTGAGATGTGCTATGAATATAAAATACACTCTGGCTTAGAATAAAAAAAGGATATATTGCCCAGCCAGTGTGGCTCAGTGGTTGCGTGTCGACCCATGCACCATGAGGTTACTGGTTCGATTCCCAGTCAGGGCGCATACCTGGGTTGTGGGCTCAATCCCCACTAGAGGCAGTTGATCTATATCTCACTCCTATATAGATGTTTTTCTCTCTCTCTCCTGCCCCCTTTCTCTCTCTCTCTAAAATCAATAAAAGCATATTTTTAAAAGGGATATAAAATAGTGCAATATTGAAGTTATATTTTAGATTAAATAGAAATATTTTTTAATTTCATATTTATTTTTATACAAGCTTTAATGTGGCTACCAGAAAAATTTAAATTACATAACATCAATGATTCTCTCTGGTCATTAATATTTCTGTCTCTCTCTCCCTCTCCCTTCCTCTCTGAAATATATATATATATATATATATATATATATATATTTTTTTTTATTTTTTATTTTTTTTATTTTACAAGGTAATCAAGTTAAACTATGGGAGACAAAATGGGAGTTCTAGACTACTGGTGAGACACAGTACTATCTCACTACTTACTTTAAACATTACATTTCCTAAAGAAAAGAAACAGTGACAAATGGAAAACTTACAGGCACTTTTCAAATTCTGGAAGAACAGTTCCTAATTGCATTCGCCTACGAGTTACATCAAATGGGTAGCTGAAAGAATAAAAAAGCAAGACTTAAAAAAGATTTTTAGTTTTCTGCTCAACAATTATTGAATACAAAGCCCTATATATGCTAAGAAATAATGTGCTCCTATTCTCTTATTGTTTTGTCTAATCTGGGAGTCGGGATACAGGCACATAAATAAAATAAATCAACAATACAGAGGTCTCCTGGCCTTTGCTTATGCAGTTCCCTCAGGTTAAATGGTTCTTCTCTCCCATCACAATATCAAGTTTTATTCGTTCCTCAAGGCCAAACTAAATGCCACTTCCTGAAGAAACAAACAGGATGCTTTTCACGTTTGTAACCTAAGACGGGGTTTCTCGTCTTTGGCACTATTGACATTTGGGGTTGGATGCCTCGCAGTGAAGGGCTGTCCTGTGCATTGTAGGATGTTCAGGTGCATCCCTGGCTTCTACACACTAGATGCCAGTAGCACTCCCCCAGTTGTGACAACCAAAAATGTCTCCAGACATTAATAAATGTTCACTGGAGTCACAATCACCCCAGTTGAGAACCTTACTCTAAGAATAGTCACCACATCCCCTGTGTACAATAGACCAACCAAAAATATAATTTACACTATAGTGAATTACATTTAGAGGACAGAGAAAATTCTATGTAAAGATTGCTTGAAATGAAATATACAAAAGTAATCTCTTTTCAGAGTAGGATTCCAGGAGATTTTTTTTTAATTACTTTTATTTTGCTAATATTGACTAGTTATGTTAGGTCCTGTGCTAAACAATTCCATCTTCACAACAACTGCATGAAATACGTACTGTTATCCTAGCATTAAGGTAAGAAAATTTTAACAAACTGAGTCTTTCCAGTGTTACAAAGCTGCTTTCTACTTTCCTACTCAAATTTCTTCATGGTACCTAATATATACATAAGTGATATATGACAAAAAATAATCATATACTTTTATATACATTTAAATTTATTATGAAATATTAAAAAAAAAACATGCACCAACCAAGCAGTTCAATAAAGAACAGTACTAATAGGTGAAACTCCCTATGTGCTTCAACAGCATTTCCAGGAATTATTTTTTAATGGGGTTTGGGGAGAGGAAAAAACTTCATGAGGGTAAAGGGCCCAAAACCTCAACCTGAATGATTCAGTTTCCAAGCAGGAAAAGATGTGGGCAGAAGAAATTGATTAGTTTAAAGGAGAGAATGTAAGAGGACAAGGTACAAGGATCAGAACTAGGGAAATAACATTGGAGAAGAAAGAAAATAGCACTGTAGGCAATGTTCTGAAGTGAAAAATGATAAGACTTAACGACTACACAGATATGTAAAATGTGAGAAATGATTTCAAGGTATTACTAGGACTAGAAGGTCAATGTTTATCAATACAAAGAGGAAAGAAAGGAATACCTGAATTACAGAGTTGGCACTGACTGCAGAAGTCCAAGTAGAAATATCCAAGAGCTTGCCAGAGAAGTAATAGTGCGTCAATAATGGAGACTTAAACAGAACTGGTTATCTGTAGAGAAGTGACCATTGAAACCATAAGGACAGATAAGCTAATTCTAGATATTTAAGGGGAGAGCAAAGGTCTACACCAATAGGGAGGAAGAAGAGGACATGAGCAGCAAAGTACCGAAAAAGGGAAGGTTAAGGAGCATGATGGACAAGAGAGGGCACTGTGAAAAAAACCAAGGAACTAGAACAGTTGAAAGGAGAGTTAAAGACCTGAGAAGGAGCCACTGAATCTGTGAATTAATGGTATAGAACAGTGGTCGGCAAACTGCGGCTCTCGAGCCACATGCTGCTCTTTGGCCCCTTGAGTGTGGCTCTTCCACAAAATACCACATACCCTAATTAAGTTAATAACAATGTACCTACCAATATAGTTTAAGTTTAAAAAATTTGGTTCTCAGAAGAAATTTCAATCGTTGTACTGTTGATATTTGGCTCTGTTGACTAATGAGTTTGCCAACCACTGGTATAGAATATAGTTTAAGAAGAGAAGTGGGAAAGAGAAGACAGATTTTAAGGATCTAAGTTGGAAGTGAGTAATACAGAAAAAAGGCAGTAAAACCAAGAAGAGAATCATAACAGCCAGAGGAGATCATATCTCTGCATATAAACAAGATCCCACAGCAAGGTTTCCAAAAGTAAACCACACACACATATCTTCTTCTTTACCTTCAATCTAGTGTGATCTGTTCTCACACACAAGTACACCAAATTTGCTTTCACAAAAGTAACAACTGCAAAATCTAATAAACACCTTCCTTTTCAGTATTTGTCTTACTTTGACTTTTTTTTTTCCATTGGATCCTCTGTTTTGAGTCTGATACTACTACTTCCTGTTTTACAGGATACTCCTTAGTCACACACAGCTTTTCTTCTCCCTATTCCTGAAAAGTTTCTAATTCTCAGTATTCCAGCCTCTTTTATCTCATCCCGTCTAGAGAAATTCTCTGAAGCCACCTTTCCAAGTACTTTATAATAATACCTTTATGTTTCCACCAGCACTTAAATTAACATATAACTCCATTGTATTGCTACTGTCTCAGTAACAGGATAGGTTTCCTGAGGCAATAACTGTGTTTTTCCTTCAGGGAGCCTCCCAGTGCCGCATACACTGTCTGACAAAGCAGGCCTTCGAGATTTTAGTACAAGAGAAGTTGTGCCTTACACACACAAACACATAAATGGCTCAAAATTCAGAAACTTCATTTAGGTGAATTCATGAGAAAATATGAATGAAGACTATACTCAGTGTGTTTTTTTTTTTTTCTACCTTTCTTTCTTGTAAATTAATCGACAGGAAATTGGGTGGGTTAAAACTAATTTGGTCAATTTGGCACTAAATTATTTATAATATGCTAAAAGTGCAGGCACGTCTGAAAAGAAACGTATTAAATTAAGACATATTTTGCAAGGAATCATGTGTTTTAATAATCTATTAGAAAAAAAATGATTAACCAATGCTGAAAATCAGGATTGGGTAACTGTAATTTGACTGAATTAAGTTGATGAAGAAACTTACGATATTGTCTGTGCTATTGCTCCAGCAACACCACCACAAAGTAAGTTTATGTGAGTTTTCAAAACTAAGACATTAGGATTGTCTGATGAAGGTCTGCCAAGAAGGGTAGGAGCATGGGAAAGCCCAACACTCTTTAAGGTACCAAAAGTAAAAAATGAAACACCTGAAAAACAAAATATAAATTCACCACGATGCTTAACAGAACACGAGCTGTGAAAAGACACCATTCTTACAAAATAACCAATTAACTCTGGAAACTATGCATTTCCTGTTTCCTGATATTTGGCTTTCTCTAAGATTAAAAAAAATAATATCTATAAGTAATCTAAAGACAACAAAATTACCACCTATATAAAATTACAGCACTGATTTTCACACATTAATATATACTTCAGTTCACTGAATAAGGGCAAAGGTGAGTATAATGCCACCTTATATAGAAATGTAATTGAACTATTTTCCAAGGTTTTATATGAATAAATATTAAATCCATGATTAATAATTACAAGTAAATATGTCAACTTCTATTTATAATAACAATAATGATGATAACGTAAAATAGAGGCAAAAAATTCAAAAGTGACAAAGCATTTTTATTTTAACTTGGCATCTAGTTTTGTCTTCAAGGAAGAGTTGTGACCATGAGACAAATGTTCATATTGACTCCCAAGGCACATGAAATCTGATAAATTTTGAATTAAGTTATTGGTAATATGAAGTTGATATTGCTGAAAATTTACATGATTTTATAATAGACCTATTAAAGTTGTACATTAATAAAATCAAGAATAGAATTCAAGCATTCCTATCACCTAAGTATTAATCAAGACATTCTGATATCTACTAAATTTTAAAAACATATTTAAAGAGATACTTGATGCTTAAGAACAAATAAGCATTTACAAAAATTCTGTCCAGGATAATACCTCAATATATACATTTATTCTTTATATAAAATTCTTATAATCTTATAGTATTTTGAAATGATGATATATAATTTTGGAATATTCATACACTTATATTTGGGAAATCTATTCTAAGAACTTAATCTAAATACAGAAAAAACTCACAACAACAAAGTTCCCAGCAAAATAAACATAAGTAAAAAAAATTAGAACTACTTAAATTATGTAGAATCATATTTAGTGAAATACAACACAATTAATAAAAACTGTGTTTGCCTTAGCTGGTTTGGCTCAGTGGACAGAGCATCGGCCTGTGGACTCAAGGGTCCCAAATTCAATTCCGGTCAAGGACACATGCCTGGGTTGCGGCTTGATCTACAGTAGGGAGCATGCAGGAGGCAGCCAATCAATGATTCTCTCTCATCATTGATATTTCTATCTCTCTCTCCCTCTCCCTTCCTCTCTGAAATCAATAAAAGTATTTTAAATAAATAAAATTAAATTAAAACTATGTTTGTGAAGAGTATTCAAAAATATTTGCAAAATGGGGAAGAATTAAGAAAGGAAATTATATATATAGACATTAACTATGTACGTATATATTTTAAAAACTGAAAACTAAAACAAAAACAAAAAATATAAAGACAAGAAAATACAGCAAAAAATTAAAGAGCTCTGCTTCTAGCATAATGGCAATATATGTATTCTGAGGGACTTTGTCATTGCAGAACAACTATATCCACTGCTGGGATTGCAAAAAGAATGAGGTCTCCAAGAAGCCCCAGAACCGCCACCTTCCAAAAATATAAGCTGGGCCCATGAGGGTAGTATAACAAGTCCACATTGAAGCCAATAGCGCAGGGCCACTGAGATGGATCCTGCCATTGGTCCTATGGAAGAAGGAATCACTGAGTCTGAAACTCAGAGATTAAGATCAAGTAATAAGCTCATTATTAAAGACCATGAAATATAGGAGAAGGCAAATAAATTTGTATATTTATAAAGAGTAGGGAGACTTTGGCTGGTGTGGCTCAGTTAGTTGGGCAGTGTCCTGTGTCCTGGTCAGGGCACATGCTGGGTTTAGGGCTCAATCCCCAGCAGGGGGCAATGCAGGAGGCAGCTGATCTATATCTCGCTCCTTCATAGATGTTTTTCTCTCTCCCTTTCCCTTTCTCTCTTTCTAAAAATCAATTTTTAAAAAACCTTTAAATAAATACATTCAGGAAGGTTAAAAAAAAGAGTAAGGGGGTAAGGGTTTAGAAAAATAAGCAAACAAGGTAAGAAAGGAGTTTAAAAAAGAAAAAGAAAAGCGACACAGAAATCAAATAGCAAGGTATAGAAACAAGTCCAAATATATCAACAACCACAATAACAATTAAGTAGACTAACTGACAAAATATTTTACAGACTGGATTAAATAAAATATCCAGCTACAAATGATTACAAAAGAAATACCTAAAACATAAAGACATGAAAAAGTAGAAAATAAAAAGATGAAAAAATATATACCAGGCAAACATTAACTTGGATGTGGCCAAAAAATAATTATAAGGTGGGTAGGAATTTGAACAATGACTAGATGCTACTCAGAATTTTTTTTAAAGTTTCAAATGGTATGAGGTCATGCTTTTTAAAAAAGCATAAAGAGCTCAATACAGATATATTGAGGATGCAATAAAGTGGATTTGCTTTAAAACAATTTGAGATGAAGGTGGAAGGAGTAATTAGGAGTTAAAGTAAGACTGGCCGTGAGTTAATCACTATTGAAGCTAGGTGATAGGTACATGGTGGTTCATTACACTATTGTCTACTTTTGAATATGTTTAAAAATGTCCAAATTTTAAGTAAAAATAACTAAAGGAAACTCATTGGATGCAGCTAAAGCAGTATTTAGAAGAAAAATGCTTATATTAGGAAAGAAAACAAACATAAAGGTTTGTTCTCTGAAGAATAAACCCAGAGAAAGAAGGTGATAATTAAGACATGAACAAAAATCAATAAAATTGACTAGAGAAAAATATAAACAAAAATGAAAAGTGGGACATAACTATAGATAGACCAGATGTGAAAAATTATGAGAAAATATGGAAAACCCTGGCCAGGTAGCTCAGTTGGTTAGAGCAATGTCCAGATACACCAAGGTTTTGAGTTAGATCCTTAATCAGGACACATACAAGAATCAACCAATGAATGCCTAAACCAGTGTAACAACAAATTGATGTTTCTCTTTCTCTCTGTCTCTTTCTCCCTTCATCTCTCTTTCTCTCTACAAATAAATAAATAAATAAATAAATAAATAAATAAATAAAATTAAAATGAAAAAAAAATTTAATCTATTTTTATTGATTTCAGAGCAGAAGAAAGGGGGAGAGCAAGATAGAAACAAAGAATCATTGTTCAGCTACCTCCTGCATGCCCCATACTGGGGATCGAGCACTCAACCCGGGCATGTGCCCTTGCCCTGACCAGGAATCCAACCATGACCTCCTGGTTCAGAGGTCGATGCTCAACCACTGAGCCACACCGGCAGGGCAAAAAAGGAAAATCTTTTAATAAAAAATTGAAAACTAGCCCTAGCCAGTTTGGCTCATTGGATAGAGTGGACTGAAGGTCCCGGGTTCGATTCCAATCAAGGGCACATGCCTAGTTGCAGGCTCCGTCCCCAGTAGAGAGCGTGCAGACGGCAGCCTATCAATGATTCTCATCATTGATGTTTCTATCTCACTTCCTCTCTGAAATCAATAAAAATATATTTTAAAAAATAAGAAAAATTTGAAAACTAGCACAAAACAGTAAAGGTAAGGTATGAATTACCAAAAATGACATGAAAACTTGTACAACCCTATAATCATTCAAGAAACTAAGCCAGTATTTAAAAATTATCCCACAATTAAAGCTTTCAAGAAACAAGGTAATTCTAATCATTTTATACAGATTCTTCATGAGGATGGAAAATGAAGAAATACTCTTTAATTTATTGTATGAGATCTTGAGGATATTACAAAGTAATCTCACTTATAAATATAAGTGTAAAACTTAAAAAAAAAACACACAGCAAATTGAATCCAACAGGATATAAAAAGATCATTGCATCACAACCAATTTGGGTTGATATTAATATCATGAACCATATTAACACATTAAAGGAGAAAACTATATTATCACCTCAGTAAATGCAGAAAAGGGTATCTGCCAATGTTCAACACCAATTCATCTAAAAATCCTTATCAAAACTTCCTGAACCTGGTAAGTGGTATACTACAGTAAACATTATGCTAAATGAAGAAGTATTAGAAATATTCCCTTTAAAATCAGTAATGAGCCAAAATGCCCAGGATCAGGATTTTTATTCACTGCTGCATTGTAGGTCCTTAGCTAGTATAGTAGGATAAGACAAACAGGAGTAAATTTTAAAAAATAAGAATTAGATGAAGAAAAATAACATTATTTGCACAGGATATAAGACTGTCCACACAAAAAATCCAAAACATCTACAAGTAACATGGTGGGTGGCTATAATATCAACAAGTAGGATAATGGCAAGTTATAAGATCATGTAAAAATTAAATCAAGCAATAAACTTAAAACGTAATTTTCTAAAAGACAAAGCTTATAAGGTATCTATGACTGTATCTAGCAAAAATGTCCAAAAACTGTATGAAATTTCATTCAAAATCCCAACAAGAGTGCTTTGCAACATCAAAAACTGATTCCAAAGTGTATGGAATAACAAAATATCTACAGTTCTTACATTCCGGGATGGGGTGGGGGAGGGAGCATAAAGTCCTGGGACTTGTCCTACCAAATATAAAGACTTAGGAAACTGCACGCTATTATTGTTTTAAGAAGCAGCACTGAAGATCACTGGGGAAAGGAGGGACTACTTAATAAGTGGTGCTGGTCAAATGGTTACCCTAAGGAGGAAAAAAATAATCCTGACAGATTAATGGCTTAAATATAAAATGCTAAACTTAAAAAATCATTCTTAGAAGAAAATAAAAAACCAAGATTCTGCTAAATTTGAAACATACCTGCATATGGAGCCATTCCTAATATAGTAGGCATCAGGCCTCTGTAAAATCCAAGGAAACCGCCTTCCTTTTGAATGAAGAAACAACAGAAGATTACATTTCTTTCATTATGATACACATCAAAGAACAAAAGCATACATTATAGTCCTGGCCTAGTAGCTCAGCTGGTAAAAGCATCGTCCTGATACTCCAAGGTTGTGGCTTCGATCACCAGTCAGGGCACATACAAGAAGCGATCAATGAATACATAAATGAGAAACAACAAATCAATGTTTCGCTTTCTCTTTCACCCCTCTCCCTCTTTCTCTCTCTCTAAAAAAAAAAAATCAATAAGTAAAAATGTTTTACAAAGCATACATCACCCTAGCCAGTTTTGCTCAGTGGATAGAGTGTGGGCCCTCAGACTGAAGGGTCCCGGGTTTGATTCTAGTTACAGACTCCATCCCTGGACCTGGGCGGGTGCGTGTGGAAAGCAACCAGTCGAATGTCTCTCTCACATCCATGTTACTCTCTCTCTCTCTCCCGCTCCCTTCCACTCTCTTTAAAAATCAATGGAAAACCCTAGCCAGTTTGGCTCAGTGGAGAGAGCACCAGCCCACGTATTGAAGGGTCCCAGGTTCGATTCCGGTCAAGGGCACATGCCTGGGTTGTGGGCTCGATCCCCAGTGGGAGTTTTTCGGGAGGAGGCCGATCAGTGATTCTCTCTCATCATGGATGTTTCTATCTCTCTCTCCCTCTCTCTTCCTCTCTGAAATCAATAAAAATATATTAAAAAGAAAAAAAAACCTCAGGTGAGGATTAGTAGGGGAAAAAAAGCATACATCATAACAAAAATATTATTCTGGGACCCACCCTGAAATACAGATGTGTTTTCATAAATATTATTATTATCAATTACTTATAAATAATAGAATAATTATTTAGATAATATTCAAAATATTTTCTTAAATATAAAAAGACATGGTATAGATGAGAAAAGTAAATATATACCTTTGCATAAATTGTTTTGAATGCATGAATAATTCCTGTGTAAGTGTGTTCCCCTTTCACCTGGAATGCTAGGCGAACTCTAACCATGTCAAGAGGGTAAGTACAGATAACTGCTGTCATACCTGAAAAAAAGTAGAAACTTAAATGTACAATAAAATTTTGACACATATCTCTCTCCTATCATTACATCACATCATATATGTCATATTTATGAAAGATATATACATCTTTCCTATCATTTGTTGTGTTCTCAAATTATAGCAATGAAAACCTAATGAAATCAAAGGTGATATTGATACAATTTTATCATAATATCATCAGTTGAAAACAACCTTGTAAGTAAAGGGTCAGTTTGTAAAATCTTTTCAAGCTCTTCCCATTGTGAAGATATACTGTTAGCACTATACTGATCCCCAGTACAGTGTAAATGGGTCACGA
The DNA here is from genome assembly GCF_027574615.1 of Eptesicus fuscus. Classification (NCBI taxonomy): domain Eukaryota; kingdom Metazoa; phylum Chordata; class Mammalia; order Chiroptera; family Vespertilionidae; genus Eptesicus; species Eptesicus fuscus. The sequence goes on along the minus strand of NC_072489.1, from coordinate 20,570,566 downwards.
GTATTTTGTAAATTCTATAACTTGTCTATTTCAACGTAAGATATCAGAAGGAAAACTGACTATCTCCATAGCAATAGGCAAGATGACATGTCACAGGCTCAGGTCTGTGAACAGCACATAGCAACTGAGCAATACATGTTAGATCGTATTACTCACCAGCACCACCATGCCAATGTAAAATACTCAAATATTTCTACCCCATCTGGCCACCTGGCAAATAACTGTTGCTCTTAGAAAGGGAAAGGCATTGCCCTGGCTGGTTTAGCTCAGTGGATAGAGTGTCAGCCTGCAGACTGAAGGGTCTTGAGTTCAATTCCGGTCAAGGGCACATGCCCGGGTAGCAGGCTAGAGCCCCAGTAGGGGGTGTACAGGAAGTAGCCGATCAGTGATTCTCTCTCATCATTGATGTTTCTATGTCTCTCTCCCTCTCCCTTCCTCTCTGAAATCAATAAAAATATTTTTTAAAAAGGACAGGGAAAAGCATTTATAAGCACAACACAAAATTTTAAAGCCACAGAGAAAAAGACCAATGCATTTGGCTATGTAAAACTTCTATATGAGGGGCTTAAAAACAACTTTTAGATTAACTTTTTTTTTTTTCCTTTTTCTTTTTTTTTTTAAAATATATTTTATTGATTTTTTACAGAGAGGAAGAAAGAGGGATAGACAGTTAGAAACATCGATCAGCTGCCTCCTGCACACCCCCTACTGGGGATGTGCCCGCAACCAAGGTACATGCCCCTGACCGGAATCGAACCTGGGACCCTTGAGTCCGCAGGCTGACGCTCTATCCACTGAGCCAAACCGGTTTCGGCTAGATTAATTTTTTTAAAAACACAAGTAAGGTCAAAAGACAAATCTAAAACTGGGAAATAAAATAGCAATATTTCACAGAAAAGAAAACAAATGTCCTAATTCCAAATCTCATAAAAATGAATATTTAATGAAATACAAATGGTCACTAAGAGAAATACAAGTGGTCACTAAAGTTTGAAATGCTGATCAACCTTATTCATGATTAATTTCCATGTATTAAAATTTTTATAAAACCCAGTGTTGGTATGTAGGGGAAAAGGCCATTAACAGCATTATGGAGATCAGTTTGCCAATGTCTATCAAAATTTAAATATACTAAAAAAAAAAAAAAAAAAAAAAATTTAAATATACTGCCAGGGTTCTTAAACCTATATTAACATTCTAAGCTAGTCTGTCAGATAGAATGCCATAAGCATCCTTGATAGAATGTCTCTCCCTCAATGATATTGAGTAGAAATATCAATGATTTCTTATATAATTGAATATAAACCCTTCTTGTCCCAGCTTTAAGAAGGGTTCAGCAATCTGGAGGAAGGGTAGGGTTTACAGAAGCATTGTCAGATTGGGGAATAGCCTACAGCTGTTCAGGTGTTTGGCCAACAGGAGGCAATATCATGTGGATTAAGATGCCCTGAGCTGTCTGGCAGCAAACAATCATCCTATTCAGGTTTTGGGGAAGTGCCCTTTTAGTTATTCCAACAGGTAAATACATATGTGTCTCAGCCCTTGTTGAGCCCACAAGTTTCATCAACCTTTTGATAAAATTCTTATAATTATGACATGCTGGAATTGGCTCCCGGCAATATACATATCCTCTGATAAAGCAATTTCCCTCCTGAAAATTTATTCTACAGATATAGTCACACAAGTACAATGTGTTGTTTGTAAAACAGAAACTGAAAATATCCCAAATGTCAATCAATAGGGGACTGATTAAATAAATCATGGTACATTACCTTAGAATATAACACAGTTCTAAAAATAAAAGGAAAGAAATTTGACCTCTCAAAAAAAGGATATAACACAACTAGAGGCCCAGTGCATGATTGAATCTGGGACCCTTCAGTCCCCTACATGCTTTCGCTTTCGATCGAGGGGGAGCTGGGTGCCTGTCCGCTGGTGCCGGAGCGGACAGGCACCCAGCTCCCCCGCTTTTGATGGTCCGATGCGGGATGTGAGCTCGCTGCCCCAGAGGCCCCTTCTGTTCCGCAGCACAGCCATGGCGCAGACACTGAGCTCGCGCCTCCACTGGCGACGCGAGCTCAGCGTCCCGCTGGCCCAATCGGCCACCCCGGCCACCCCGAGTCCCGCCCCCTGCGCCTCCCGCTGGCCCAATCGTGGGCGTAGCGAAGTGATAGTAATTTACATATTACCATTTTATTAGGTAGGATTCTTTAAAAAATAAGATCTATGTACTGATATTGAAAGAGTCTTGAGATAACTAAAAGTTCTTATCCCATAGGGTAGGGTTAGAAAAAAAGCATACATAAGAAATTATTAATACTGATTGCTTCTAGGGAGTGAAACTATTTTCATTGTATAGGAGTAGGTATTGCTACAGTCGTTATAATTTTAAAATAGTTTTAGAAAAACAAAACAAGTCCTAACTGGTTTGACTCCGTGGATAGAGCATTGGCCTGCAGACTGAAGGGTCCCAGGTTCGATTCCGGTCAAGGGCATGTACCTTGGTTGCGGGCACATCCCCAGTAGGAGGTGTGCAGGAGGCAGCTGATCGATGTTTCTCTCATCAATGTTTCTAACTCTCTATCCCTCTCCCTTCCTCTCTGTAAAAATCAATAATATATATTTAAAAAAGAAAAAGAAAAACAAAATAAAAACATTTTCAGAAGGAGATTGTCAAAGAGACTGTATGGTGTGTTTTTTCCTTTGTTATAAGTTTAGACCATTCCTTACCATCTCCTAATGTAAAATGCTCGTTTTGAGTAGAAATATCGATGATTTCTTATATAATTGAATATAGAAAGCTAACAAATGTATGCTACTTAATCAATGTCACACATATCAGCTAAACCAAATAAAATGTGTTAGAAATAAAGTATACCCACTCCTCTTACCTGCCATGGATCCAGCCATTAATCTGTGCACATGACCAGAAATTCCCAGCTTTGTAGTAATGAACTAGAAACCAAACACATCAAATTAAATAAGACATTTTTAAAATGCTCCCCATTTCACTGTTTAATAATGAGGACTTACTTCAAAAGAGTTACAGAACTAGTAAAAAGAAAACCAGTATTAAATGGGAGTGAAAGGAGCCCACTTACAGGAAGCGGGACAGAGTTCGATCACATTATAAAGAGGTCAGATATTTCCTCTATAGCCTCTGCTCTAATTTTGTACTTTTACAGAGCATCTACCTTAGAATTACTGAATATACTACACATTGATGACCACAAATAAAGTGTGAATGGGAGCAGTAGGAATAAAATGCTGCTTCAGACAATGCAGTCTTAATATACTGAGGGCATCCATTCTATCTGACAGACTAGCTTAGAATGTTGTCCCATCCCTAATGGTTACTTTTCATTTTAAGATACACTGTGAGCCCTGGCAGGTGTGACTCAGTTGTTGGAGCATTATCCCGTACACCGGAAGGTGGCAGGTTTGATTCCAGTTCAGGGCACATACCCAGGCTGTGCATTCCATTCTTGGAAGGATGCTTATGGCAAGCAACCCATCGATGTTTCTCTCTCTCCCTCTCTATATAAAAAATAAATAAATAAAAATTTTAAATGGAGTCACTAAAAAAAAGATACACTGTGAAATGTAACATACTTAATCCCCTTCTGTGTTAAGATGTTTGAATATTTGAGAAGATAAACTTTCAGTCAGCTAGAAAAAAGAAACTTGATCAATGAGTAAGACAGAAAAAGCTGTTAATTTATTAAATTATTATTTATAAACAAACTTTTACAATATGATTTTGCCATTTTAATAAGAAAATCAAAAGCCACAATGTTCCTCTCCTACAGTTGAGACACAAAAAGCACATTAAAGTGCTATTAATATTTTTAACATTTATTATTATCTACTTGAAGGATACTTTAGCTCTTCTTCATAAGTGTGAATATAAACAATTTTCTCAAAAATGACTAACAATTCTGGAATAGATAACTTCAAAACCAAGTTATATTTAAAATTTTAAACTATCACAAGTCTTATTCCTTCAAAAAGGCATTAATTTAGCCATTCTTCCAAAGTAACTTTATAGGCCAAAGCAAATGCCTTCTCAACTAAGCATGATATTTAAGGAAACAAAAGAAAACAAAACTTCACCGTTTTGTAGTGCTCAAATGCCATAAACTGGATTGCACCATAGGGAAAGATTCGAATCATCATTGCACCATTCCCTTTATACAATCCAAGGTATCCCTCCTTTTGGGGAACAGCACGCAATGTAGAAAATACTCCTATTTTTAGAAAAAAAATATTAAAACAGAAAACTATCTAAATTCAAATTTTCATGACAATCACTAATGCCATCATTTATAATATAATTTTGTTTGATGAATTATATGAATAGTAATTTCTATATAAGTTAATACTACTTAAAATACCTCACTTGCTCAAATTACATACATATACTGCATGTAGAAATATAAAACATATAATAGCAAAAACAGCTACAAATTATATTTATAATTATCACAAATTATATTCAACTATAGCAATCTAGAGAATATTAATAACAGAAATATATTCAAGGTCTATACACTGCAGTGCAGATGATCAACTTTATCTGGAAGGATAAAAAGGTTTCCCAGACTGCCCAGATACATGTGTGGTTTGTTTACATGAGATTACTGCTAAATACCCCTAGCTGGTTTGGCTTAGTGGATAGAGCATCAGCCTGTGGACTGAAGGGTCGCAGGTTTGATTCCGGTCAAGGCCACATGCCCAGGTTGTGGGCTCGATCCCCAGTAGGGGGCATACGGGAGACAGCCAATCAATGATTCTCTCTCATCACTGATGTTTCTATCTGTCTATCCCTCTTCCTCCCTCTCTGAAATCAATAAAAAAATATTTTTTTAAAGAATACTGCTAAATAAGAGAAACAAATAAAAAACTATTAAAGCAATTAAATTTGGGGGCAAATTTTCATTATTAGGACACTTTAATTAAGAATACTGATAAAGGCCTAAGTTCTGATCCTAAATATTGATATGTTTATTCCATTAAGATTAGAGGGGATAAGGACACATATGTAATACCTTAATCAATAAGGAAAAAATAATAATAATTATACATGCAAAAAAAAGTAAAAACTAATAAACAAATAAAAGAGAAAAAGCTTAATCACTAATCCCATTTGTAGTACAGACTTCCAATAAACATATTACTGAATACTTCCATTATTAAAGTATTTAAATATCTTTTATTGATTTTTAGAGAGAGAGGAAGGGAGAAGAAGAGAGAGAAACATCAATAAGTGAGAAACATCACTGATCAGTTGCCTACTGCATGACCTCTACTGAGGATTGAGCCTGAAACCTGGGCATGTGCCCTTACTGGGAAAGGAATCAGTGACCTCATGGTTCATGTGTCCACGCTCAACCACCAAACCACACCAGCCGGGCTACATTATTAAACTATTTAAATTCAAGATCCTTTCCAAATTTTTGAAACAAAAATTTGATCAATATGAAAGTAAATCACTAGGCTCGTTTTGAATTTTATTTATTTATTTATTTAAAATATATTTTTACTGATTTCAGAGAGGGAGAGGCAGAGAGAGATAGAAACATCAACGATGAGAGAGAATCATTGATTGGCCGCCTCCTGCACGTATCACTCTGGGGATCGAGCCCATCACACTGGGATGTGCCCCGATCAGGAATTGAACCGTAACCTCCTGGTTCATAGATCAACCACTGAGCCATGCCGGGCGGGTTATTTATTTATTTTTCCCAAAAATTGCACCATGGTAAAGCAGAATTCTCGTTGATATAAATGTACTGTTTGGGCCAGCGGTGGGGAACCTTTTTGTGCCAAGGGCCATTTGAATATTTATAACATAATTCACAGGCCATTACAAGATTATCAACTTAAAACTTAGCCTGCTCTATTTGGTCAAACATTTAATTAACTCACCCCTCATGCCTTGGCAGAGCCAGACCAAGCGATTTCTCAGGCCTTATATGGCCGGTCGTTCCCCACCCTTGGTTTAGGCACTGGCAGTACTGCCCTCACTACACACTCACTGAGCAGTAGCAAAACCCCAAGAAATGAATGGTTAACACATTTTTTAAAAGAAGCTAAAGAAGAAGTTTTATTCAATAGCACATCTTCTGCCTGGCTGGTGTTCCTCAGTGGTTGAGCATCGATCTATGAACCAGGTTCGATTCCCAGTCGGGGCACATGCCCAGGTTGCAGGCTTGATCCCCAGTGTGGGGCGTGCAGGAGGCAGCTGATCAATGATTCTTTCTCATCACTGATGTTTTTATCTCTATTGCCCTCTCCCTTCCTCTCTGAAATCAATAAATATATATATACATATTTTTTAAATAGCACATCTTGCTGTAGCTGGTTTAGCTCAGTGGATAGAGCATTGGCCTACAGACTGAAGTGTCCAGGGTTCGATTCAGGTCATGCCTGAGTTTCGGGATTGATCACCAGTGGGGGCATTCAGGAGGCAGCTGGTTAATGATTCTCTCTCATTAATGATGTTTCTCTCTCTCCCTCCCTCTCCTTTCCTCTCTGGAATCAATAAAATATATTTAAAAATAATAATTTTAAAAAGCCAACAACACCTTTTTTTAATGGCTTGTATATTTTAAAGATACCTCAATCTCCCCAAGAATTCTATTTCAAAATTTGCATACTTTGTAGAGTATACTGTAACCAATGGCATTCAGTCCTAGAGAGCATGAAATCTAATGTGAATATACACTGAGTGGCCAGATTATTATGATCTCTGAACGCATAATAATCTGGCCACTCAGTATGTGTGTGTGTGTGTGTGTGTGTGTGTGTGTGTGTGTGTGTGTGTGTATTACAGGCCCGGTGCATGAATTCGTGCATGGGTGGGGTCCGGCAAGCCTGGCAGGGGGCCGGGGGGGGGGGGGGAACGACATGGGTGGTTGCCCGGCCTGCCTGCTGGTCGAACTCCTGGTTGAGGGGACAATTTGCATTAGCCGTTTTTTATATAGGATATACACTGAGTGGCCAGATTATTATGCATTCAGGGATCATAATAATCTGGCCACTCAGTGTATAATCTAATGATTACAAATCATTAAACAAACTAATAAAGATCAGCATGGGGAGAAGATTAAAGGAATAAAACAACCCTGCTCAGATATTCCTATGTCGGGTCATTGTAAAGCACTCCAAGATACTGAGTAAAATAATTCATCTCCTTTTCACCTTCAATTTAGTTAACAAAAGAAAATAATTTCGTTCCTTTTCAGTTATTTAATCTCTCAATAAATTCAAAGGTCTCATTCTTTCTATACATGAGCAGCACACTGTGAAGATATAGAATGCTTTGCTGGACAGATATGGTAGCAATTTTTTTCTTTCAATTTTAAGTAAAAAATTAGTATTAAAAATATTGACAAGAAAATGAGCTACAATTAATATAAGATATAAATAGCCATTCAAAAAAAACTTTTTTAGAAAAATCACATTTAAAAAAAACATTGAAAAAATAATTGGCCCTTGCTGGGTAGCACAGCTGGTTAGACACTCGTTTCGATAAGCCAAGGTTGTGGGTTCAATCCCTAATTGGGGCACATACAAGAATCAAATAATGAATGAATAAATAAGTGGAACAACAAATAGATCTTTCTCTTTCTCTCTCTCTAAAATCAATAATAAAAAAAAGTATGTGGCATCTTCAAAAAATAATAATAATTGATTCTTATCCACTCTGTTATACACTGACTAGAGGCCCAGTGCACAAAATTTGTGCACAGATAGGGTCCCTAGGCCTGGCCAGCGATCAGGGCCGATCTGTGGGGCGTCCAGTGGGGCGATCGGGGGGGCCCCCGCTGGCACCCCCCTTGGCTGGCTGGGGCCTGTGGCTGGGGGCAGCTCCTGCGTTGAGCATCTGCCCCCTGGTGGTCAGTGCTCATCATAGCCACCAGTCATTCCACCGGTTGTTCCAACATTCGGTCAATTTGCATATTGGGCTTTTATTATATAGGATGCTGCACAGCAGAGCATACATCGTTCCTATCAGTTGAAGCATGAAACTGTGAAGCAATGAAGTGATCTGAGTTAGTTGCCTCAACCTAATTTCTTTCTTGGTCTCTGTTCATATTAATTTTTTTTTAATCTTTTTTCCTCTAACTGAAAAGGTAATATATGTATGTTCAACATGTATTACAAATTAACTTAGAACAGTGATGTTCAACCTGTGTGTCCCAAAATTTTAAAACATGCAATACCTGACTATTTAGTTAGGGCACTGTCCTCTTTTCCCTTAGATTGTCAAATAAAAAAAATATCAAGTCAGTGTGGTTTAGAATGTTGCCCCATGCACCAGGAGATTGCCAGTTCAATTCCTGGTCAAGGAACATGCTGGGGTTGCAGGCTCAATCCCCAGTAGGGGGGCGTGCAGGAGGCAGCCAATCTGTTTCTCTCTTCTCCCTTCCTTTCTCTCTTAAGTCAATAAAAACATTTTTTAAAATTACAACAACCAACACAACAATAGCTGTCCAGTGTGAATGAATCAAAATTATACTATTTTCATCAGATCAGCAAAATATATTTTTTTGGTGTGCTGCAGAATTTTAGTAATTAGCTTATGTGTGCCATGAGATGAAAAGTTTGAAAATCGCAGGCTTAGAGGAAAAAAATTTACTCTAATCTCACCACTGAATATTAACCACTAATGTTAATGTTTGTCCTTCTAGCCTTTTGTCTAAGCACGTTTATTTATATTTACATAAAATGCAATGATTCTACCATGTTGTAATATTTCCACATTTAACTAATACATTATGAACATTGTTCATAGTCAATTAATACTTTTATAATTTTTATAATTGCAAAATAGTCTATAATATGGACTTATTTATTTATCTAAATAATACTTATTTAACCAATTCCCTATTATTAAAAGCTTTGTCTCGGTTTGTTCTTTTTACTAACATAAATAATGCTTTGATTCTCATATATACATTTTTCAGCACATTTCTGATTAGTACTTCCTTAAAATAACCTCCTAGAACTAAAACTGCATGGCTGGAGAGGAAGAATCTTTTTTAAAAAAAATAAAGGCTTGTTTTTTTGTGTGTGTATGTGTTTGTTTTTTTGTTTTTGTTTTTAAATATATTTTATTGATTTTTTATTTTTTTTTTTTACAGAGAGGAAGGGAAAAGGCTAGAGAGTCAGAAACATCGATGGAAGAAAAACATTGATCAGCTGCCTCCTGCACACCTCCCACTGGGGATGTGCCCGCAACCAAGGTACATGCCCTTGACTGGAATCGAACCTGGGACCCTTTAGTCCTCAGGCCGACGCTCTATCCACTGAGCCAAACCGGTTAGGGCTGTGTGTTTTTTTAATAAATATGTTTTTATGGATTTTTTTAAAGAAAGAGGAAGGGAGAAGGATAGAGAGATAGAAACATCAATGAGAGAGAAAAATCCATGGGCTGCCTTCTGCATGTCCTCTACTGGGGATCAAGCCCGCAAGCCAGGCATGTGCCCTGACTGGGAATTGAACAGGGACCTCTTGATTCAAGGGTCAATGCTCAACCACTGAGCCACACTGGCTGGGCAAGGATGTATCTTTTTGCCGCATTTACCAAAAATGTCCTCCAAAAAGGCTCCAAAAAATGATTACTATCATCAATGATATATTATTTTTTTAATATATTTTTATTGACTTCAGAGAGAGGAAAGGAGGAGAGAGAAACATCCATGATGAGAAAGAATCATTGACCGACTGCCTTCTGCACACCCCCTACTGGGGATGGAGCCCGCAACCCGGGTATGTGCCCTGACCAGGAATCGAACCCAGGACCCTTCAGTCTGCAGGCCGACGCTCTATCCACTGAGCTAAACTGGCCAGGGCAATGATATATTAGTGTCCATGTTAATTAAGTGGATTTTTATGTTTGTAAAGAACAACTAAGGGCTTCATATTTTTTTAGTAATGTACATTTACCCATATATACTAACTGCACTGGATTCTGCTTGCACTAAGATTTCTAGAAGGCATATTTAACTAAGTGTTTAAAGGAATAAACCATATCTCCATCACTGATTTTGTTTTGTTTTTTATCAGACTATGCTGTTAACCTGTCTGTCAAGGATGTGACACGTTAATCCCAATAAACAATGATTCAATGATGCAAAGATTTTGATTTAGAGGATATCAGCACCCTAAAATGATTATAACCACTACTGCAAATGAAAAGACTAAATTGGAAAAGAGATATCCCTTGTAAATGTGCCCCCAAACTTTAATTCCCTTTTGGATCCTCTACTATAATTCACAAATGGAAACCAAGCCTGTAGATGGATAATGTTTTCATTCATCTTTTTCTTTAGCATCTATTAACTCACCTAAATGTTTGTAATGATGATTGTGAGCTTGTAATAAAACTTTCACTCGATCCAAAGGAGCAACTGTTGTTTTAGCACAGCATCCTGCAATACCTAAAAAAATTTAAGAGGTTAGGGAGAAATTGCATACCATTTCTTTCCAGATGGAAATCATTATTTGTTCAGCCGACATACACCCTCTGATCTTTCACTTGTTCTTCCACTGCCCAGTAGAAGTGATGAGCAGATGATTAGCCCTCGTTCTCTGTAACTTACATGTCATACTTAAAATTAAGTTGAACATGTCATACTTAAAATTAAGTTTGGCCCTAGCCAGTATGGCTCAGTGGATAGAGCGCTGGCCTGTGGACTGAAGGGTCCAAGGTTCAATTCCAGTCAAGAGCACATGCCCGGGTTACGGACTCAATCCCCAGTAAGGGGTGTGCAGGAGGCAACTGATCAGTGATTCTCTCTCATCATTGATGTTTCTATCTCCCTCTCCCTTCCTCTCTGAAACCAATAAAATATATTTATTTAAATAAATAAATAAATAAATAAAATTAAGTTTGAAGGGTGTAAATCTGCCTCCTAATAACTGATGAACACTGGGAATCTTGGTACATGTGGTTATAGAGACACTTGAAGGTATTTACTCAACTGTAAGGCTCTATTTGAAGCAACCTCCTCTTCTTTTGTATAACTTTTGCATTGGAACAAACAACTTTTACCATAAAATTCAATCATTCGTTCATACATTCAGCAATTATGTGTTTAGCCCCTACAATATGCCACTGTGCAGTCATTTGGATGATAGTATCATACATACAGGACAGCCCTACTAGCTTGGAATGCTTCTAAGGCGATAGTGGATAAAGACTTTTTTGCTCTGTTGTTTGTGCTGCCTCCCCCACCCCAATTCATATGTTGAAAACTAATTCCCAATGTGATGGCATTCAGAGGCGGGGTTTTAGGAGGTGAATGGGTCCTAAAACCTAAGGGTTCTGCATGTTTATGTTTATAAAACATAATACGTTTCAACTATTATTAGGGCACTAACCATGGGATTAGTGCCCTTATAAACGAGGCCCCAGACACCCCTGGCCCCTTCCACCTTGTGAAAACACAGCAAAGAAGGTGCTGTCTAGTCTTCACCAGAATGCCAATCTGCTGGCTCCATGATCTTGGACTTTCCAGCCTCTAGAACTATGAAAAATAAATGTTGTTGTTTATAAGCCACCCAGATTATGGTATTTCTGTTAGAGCAGCCCAAATGAACTAAGACACCTTACATGTACACATGATTCTTGATTTACAATGGGCTACATCCTGATAAATCTATTGTAAATTGAAAATATCAAGACTAGAAAATGCATCTAAATTGAGGGTAAATTTTACTGTGTATAAATTATACCTTAATAAACCTTATTTTAAAACAAACTAGTCTCCTTGCTTCCATATTTACCCTCCTACAGTGATTCTCAACAGAGAAGCCAAAGTGATCCTTTTGAAATATGTCATATCATTTTTTGCTCATTGGTTAGGATGTCAGCCCATGAACTGAAGGATCTTGGGTTTGATTCTGGTCAAAGGGCATGTAGCTTGGTTGCAAGTTCCATCCCCAGCCCTGGTCAGGGTATGCAGGAGGTACCAATCCATGTGTCTCTCTCACATTGATGTTTCTCTCTGTCTCTCCCCCACCCTCCCACTCTCTCTAAAAATCAATGGAAAAAATATCCTCGGGTGAGGATTAAAAAAGGCCACAGGTTCTTTTGCAGTTTCAGATACTTACTGCCTCCAATTCTTTTCCTCTTTTTAGTAGATTTTAATTGGTAACTAACTGTAAGATACATAGAAAAAAGTGCACAAATCTTAATTATGCCACTTCACAAATGGTGAATTCAATCATGTAAGGACCACCCAAACCAAGTTTCAAGTCATGAAACTTTACCCGACTCCCAGAAGTCCTTTCTGCACTCCCATAATCACTATTTGTCCCTTCTTCTCAGAAATAACCAATCAGCTTTCTGGCTTCTAACAACATGGATTTAGTTTTTATTGTTTTCAAACTTTATACAAATAAAACCACACAGTATGGCTTGCTTTGTGTCTGGCTTCTTCTGTTCAATATTATGATTGTGAGATTCATCCACGTTGTTGCATGTGAGAGGAATTTAATCATTTTCAGTGCTGCATAATATTTCATCGTATGATTATACCATATTTTGGTAATCCTAATATGCAAATTGACCGAACGGCAGAACAACCTGTCGCTATGACGTGCACTGACCACCAGGGGGCACATGCTCAACACAGGAGCTGCCCTCTGGTAGTCAGTGCGTGGGAGCACTGCTCAGCCAAAGCTGGGCTCACAGCTGGTGAGCACAGCGGCAATGGCGGGAGCCTCTGCTGCCTCTGCTGCAGGCAGGCGGTAAGGAGCGAGGGGGGTCCTGGACTGCGAGAGCCCCAGACTGTGAGAGGGATGTCTGACTGCCAGACAGGCGGACATCCCCTGAGGGGTCCCGGACTGCAAGAGGGCACAGGCCGGGCTGAGGGACACCCATCAACTAGCCTCTAGTATGTTATAACATTGATGGACATCTGGATTGCTTCTGGGTTTGGGTTACCATAAATGTCATAGACATGAACAGAAATATATATGTTGAAATATACCTAGGAGTGAAACTGCTGGATCATATAATACAAATGCTCAGCTTCATAGGTAACTGCCCAACTAGTTCTCCAAATTGGTTGTACCAGTAGCATAAGAGTCCTGGTTGCACCCTAGCTGATTTGGCTCATTGGCCTGCAGACTGAAGGGTCCTGGGTTTGATTCCGATTAAGGGCACATGCCTGGGTTGTGGTAGGGGGTGTACAGGAGGCAGCCAATCAATGATTCCCTCTCTTTTTTTTTTTTTTTTTTTTTTTTTTTTTAAATATTTTTATTGAGGTATTATATGTGTACATATCTTACTATTACCCCCCACCCCACACCCACACATGCCCTCCCCCCCCCCCTCTCATTTTTGATGTTTCTAGTTCTCTCTCCCTCTCCCTTCCTTTCTGAAATCAATAAAAAAATACATATATATATATCCTGGCTGCTATCCTCACCTATACACACCGTGATTCTATTTCAAAGTCTAATCAAATCACAAGACGTAACATGTCTAAAACCGAACTCCTCATCTCCCTGCTACACCCATCGTGAAAGTTGCTCCAACCAGAGTCTTCCATTTCAGCCAATGAGCACAACCTTTCAGCTGCTCAAACCAAAAGAGTCACTCTTGACTTAATCTTCCTCATCCCATTTCTAATCTGTTAGAAAATCCTATTTGTTCTATTTATATCCAGATTATCACAATTTTTCACTGCCTCTCCTGTTACTGACCTGATCCAAGCCACTATCCATCATCTGAATTCCTGCAATAACCTACAAACTAGTCTCCTTGCTTCCATATTTACCCTCCTACAGTTATTCTCACCAGAGAAGCCAACGTGATCCTGGTGAAATATGTCATATCATGTCACTTCTCTGCTCAAGATTTGCAATGGCCAGCATGTTTCCAAGGGCTGTGTCTGGTTGTAGCCACGGGTTCTCCAACTGCATGTGAGAGCAGCCTGGAGAGACTTTGACAGCTCGGGTTAGCATAATACCTGCAGTCACCACTCACCTTTCCTAGAGCATTAAAACAACAACAACAAAAAACACGCCTACAATGCCCCCAACTTCATTCCAAGTAAAAGTCAGAATCTTTACAATGGAATGCAAGGCCCTTCCATTTCTGTCTCCCTTTTATGTCTCTAACCTCCTTCCCTATCAACACCACTTGTTCTTTGAACAGAGGAGGCCCTCTCCCACTTTGAAGCCTTTGCGTTAGCTTTTCTCTCCCCCCCGACATGCTCCTCCTTAGCCATCAACTAGCTAAACTCTCTCACTTCTTCAAGTCTGCTCAAGTGTTACCCTCCAAAGGAGACTTATTTCGACTATCTTATTTAATACTAGGGGCCCAGTGCACAAATTCGTGCCCCTTGAAAGGAACTGTGGGCCGTGAGGCTGCAGTGGGCACAGGGGCAGGTTTCGGCCCATCCTCCGCACCCCCACCCGGCCCCTTCTGCCACACGGCCCCTGGTCCCCTCTCTGCCGTCAGCCCCACTTCTGCCGCCTCCACTCCCACACGCTGATGGCGCTGGCCCCACTCGCACCCGCTGATAGCGCAGAGTGATTGGGGCCAGCCCAGCAGTGGGTGCGAGCAGGGCCAGCACCGCAGCAGTGCGAGAAGCAGCTCCGGTGCTGGCTGCAGGTGCGAGCAGTGACTGCCAGCCCTGATGGCCCCTCAGGAGCAGGGGAAGGTGAAGAAGCCCTGAGGGCAGCCACTGCTTGCACCCGCTGACGGTGCCAAGTGATCAGGGCTGGCGCCAGGTGCTGGCAGCAGGTGCAACCAGTGGCTCCGGTGCCAGCAGCAGGTGCGAGCAGCGTCAGCGCCAACAGCAGGTGGAAGCGGCGGGCGGGACTGCAGCGCGCAAGCGAAGAATTTTCAGTAACCACCAGAGGCTCGCCCTGATGACAGCAACCAGCACCCCGCCTTAGTCTGGCACCCCCAATCACCTGCTCCACCATCCCACCACGGCTGATGCCATGTTCCGCGCTCTGCCGCATGCTGGCAACACCTGCCATGTTCCACGCGCGCGCCCCCTGGTGGTCAGCACAAGTCATTGTGACCAGTTGTTTGGTTGTTCTGTTGTTCCACCGTTGGGTCTATTTGCATATTAGGGTTTTATATATACAGATGCACCCACTTAGCCTCTCCACTTCCTTGCCCCATTCTCCTTTTGTACTTCTTCCCATTGCATTCATCACCTTCTTTTACATCTTCCCATTGCATTCATCACCTTTTACTTCTTCCCATTGCATTCATCACCTTCCCATTGCATTCATCACCTACCATATAACTTATTTTTTCATTTTGTTTATTGTCTTTCTCCTCAACCAATGTAAACTCCAGGATTTTGTTTTGCTCCCTGATGTACAATGAGCATGTAGCAAGCACTCAAATGTTCCTTTTATAAATAAGTGAATGTCCTTTCCAGCAGCAGAATAAATTCTTAAATAAATTAATATAAAATAAATTAAATAAATTACTGCAGCAGACAGATATTATCTTCCTATAAGTCATCATAATTTGAATTTTTTTTTTAATTCTTAGCCTTAACAAGTAAGTGATGACAACCCACACAATCAGTTAAGGGTAAGGACTGAAACACCTCTTTATGGGAAGGCAGAAGACATTTCTCAGAGACAATATGAACCTCCTGGCCCTACAGTCAAACCAACAGTAGGGCTGCACCGGCTACCTGCCAAGTAGCAGTGGCAGAGTTTACCGGAATCACTGGAACCAGTTTTGGTTGCAGACAGTTTTGCATAATTTCCCAAATCACGTCTCAAAAGCTCTTGTTTTCTTTTAAGCAAAACAGCAAAATTCACCTCTACGCTCAGCCACGTATGGTCTTTCTACAAGAAAGCAGTGCCCTGCATGTTTCACAGGAATCCTGGGGTCTTTGTAAGAGACTCCCCTCCTTTCCCTGCCACCCAGCCCTGAAGAAGGGGTGCCTGGGTCTGCCCTCCCACGTCCCCAGCCGCTCCACGACAGCTCCAGACCCTTCCTCCCCAGGATCCTGCTGTCACCAGTCAAGTGATTGTTAGAAAAAGGTGACAGCCTCCGGCAGGGCATTGAAGCAGCCATTGTCCAAGAATGTCACCGCGGCCGCGAGCCCCCGGCCTGCCCCTGCCGCCCGAGCGGAGCGTGGCCGGGTCCCCCCGCGGACACCCACCTCCAGCCAGGAAGGAGCGCAGCCAGTAGAAGTCTCGGCGGGCGGTGGGCCCTGCGGCTCCGGCCGCCTGCGGGATCGCGGGAGGCGGGTCGGCCGCCGCCAGGGCCGCCGCCGCCGCCGCCGCCGCCATCGGGACCGGGGCCGCGTCGGAAGCTTTAGTCGCCAATTTACAATCCGAGGGCCAGAGCCACGGCCATTGCCGGCACTGACAGGGCTCCGACCGCCGCGAGGGCGGGGCAGAACAACACCCCGCGGCGCCGGGGGCGCGGGCTGATGACGTAAAGGGGCGCGGCGGGGGCGGGGCCTCGGCCGGAAGCGGAGTTGCCCGGACTCGTAGCTTCCTCCTTGGTTCAGGCGCGCCAGGCGAGCAGCGTGGCGGGGACGGGCGACTCTGCCCAACCCAGGAATTTCTCCCCCGTCCTTTGCCCTGTGTGGACCATTGACCTCTACCCGCCCGGCGGGCTGTCCTCTGACTTTCCTGCGATGGACCCTGCCCGGCGCCAGCCTTTGCTTCCGGACTCTTTCTAGGAACCTCTGACTTCGCGCCAGCTCCCGCCAAGTCATCTCCGCCTTCTCAGAGCTCACGAAACCTCCCCTTCTGCCCCGTCTAACCCCCACTCAGCATTCACTGCACCCCCACCACCTCTTGCAAAGAAATAGTGCTAAGGCAGATTATTCTTTCTTTGGAGCCCTACAAATTACACCAATGCTTAGGCCTTGTCAGGCCTTCCTGAATCCGTGCCTTCTTAGCTCTCAAATTCCACGGAGCTCTGCTCCCCACTCATCCCAAATCTCTGCCCTAAACTCTTAGGAAGTCCCAGCTTCTGCTCCCTGGCCCACTGTATTTTTTAAACCACCCCTTTGGGCACAATTCTCTTACCTTGAGCATCTCATCGGTTCCACTCTGGTCAAAATTCATTCCTAGCCCTGGCTGGTTTGGCTCAGTGGATGGAGGGTCAGCCTGCGGACTGAAGGGTCCCGGTTCCATTCCTGGCGAGGGCACAAGCCAGGAGTTGCAGGCTGATCCCCAGTAGGGGGCGTGCAGGAGGCAGCCGATGGATGATTCTCATCATTGCTTTTTGTCTCTCTCCCTCTCACTTCCTCTCTGAAATCAATAAACATATATTAAAACAGAAAGAAACTACAACTTTTCAGAAAACAAGGGCCGCCTTTAAAAAAAAATTCATTCTTAGTCTTTGTGACCAAAGTTGTTCTGACCTTTTATCGTCTCATAAATTACCTATTATTACTTTCCTCAATACTTATTGCTCCAGCCTTCCTAATTACTGGGCACTTGTCTCCTCTTTCTCTTTCTATGGATATGCCTCTGCAAGATGTCTCTAGCCACATTCCATCACTAATGATGAGTCCAGTCTTCAAGCTTATTTCCCCCCATATTCCCAATTTTAAATTTCTACCAGAAAATACAGACCCATATAATAATGTGATTATTTATAGTTTACATGTCTAATGTAAAGAATCAAAAGCTCCCCAAAGTGGAGATGGTTGTACAATATTGTAAATGTAATTACTACTACTGAGCTGCATATTTAAAAATGGTAAATTTTATATGAAGTGTATTTTATCACAATAAAAAAATACAAAGAAAAAGCTCCCTAAGGTTTTTTATGTTACAACAAAAGAGAAGTGTCTATATTTTTATATTATGTAACTAGCAAAACTGCCCCAGTTTCTAGTGCTAATGTGTATTTTCCCCCTGTCCTGTAGGCTGTACTGGTATACCTCTCCTCCTCCATTTCCACTCCCAATGAGATATACCTTACAGATTTAATTAATCACTTAACGGCCCCAATTCCAAACCCAATCCAGATCAAGAATGAAAAGTTGATATAAATAATAATTGACAGGTCCAGTAATTTAAACATCCAAGTATTTCTCCTCCATCTACTCAGCTGGTTACTACTAAACTCCCCAACCTACAGTTGTTATACTGTCCCAGGGCTCAGTCTGTATGTCACTTCTATAATTACTTTCTCTGAAATTTTAGCCAACCTCATAGTTGTTTTCCCTTTAACATGGCCTAGGTTTTTATTGGTATTCACTTCAGAAACTTGAATCCACAGATATAAGCAGTATATAACCAGAAAGTTACAAGTAAACACAGATTATACATGCAAAGATGGTCTACACACTTCAATAATCAAATGTTGCTTATACCAGATGTATGACAGGTACAGGATTCAAGTGACAAGCAATAAAGTCTATAGGAATTAATACTGGTCAAAGAGAATGGGCATATTTTTACATTTCACTGAAAATATATTGACTACTAGAATACGAAATCTAGCAGAAACTTAGGTGGGGAAAATACAAAATCTAAAGCCAGTTACTTAATATTTTTTTATTATCTAAATGACAGTATAACATTAAAAGAAAACTGTACCTATATTTTAATTGCTAACCTCAGTTAATCAAGTTATCAAAAATGAAATGCACTTTTTAAAAAAAGCTTCAAACACCAAATGAAGTCTGCAAGACTCAGATTAAAAGGTGGAATGTTGTCGAAACTGGTTTGGCTCAGTGGATAGAGCGTTGGCCTGCGGACTCAAGGGTCCCAGGTTCAATTCCGGTCAAAGGCATGTACCTTGGTTGCGGGCACATCCCCAGTGGGGGGTGTGCAGGAGGCAGCTGATCCATGTTTCTAACTCTCTATCCCTCTCTCTTCCTCTCTGTAAAACATCAATAAAAAAAAATTAAAAAAAGAAAAGTATTTTTAAAAAAAGGTGGAATGTTGCAGATGAAAAATAATGAAAATACAATTGGTTTCGTTCTTTATTGAATGGAATAAAAAGTTTTGATCTTTCTTTGAAGCTTAGAACTTCTAAATTTTACTTCTTTGAATAGTTCTATGTATCTTTTTTTAGTGATGCAAGTTGTCTTAAATAGCTTATAAAGTCAATCTCTACAAAGTACTTGTCTGTTACCATTCTGATAAAACAAAAATTCTTCATTAATTAACCGTATATGTGTTTTTGCTATAACATTTAACACAAGAACAGACATCTATTATGTTTCCATTAAAACAAAAGAGCACAGCCCTGGCCGGTTTGGCTCAGTGGATTGAGTAGCGGCCTTCGGACTGAAGGGGCCCAGGTTAGATTCTGATCAAGGGCACGTGCCTGTGTTTCCGGCTCAATCCCCACTAGGGGGCGTGCAGGAGGCAGCTGATCCATGATTCTCTCTCATCTCTGTTGTTTCTAACTCTCTCCCTCTCCCTTCTTCTCTGAAATCAATAAAAACATATTTAAAAAAACACACAAAAGAACACTATAGTTTTCTTCTTTCAGTATTGTATTTAAAAAAGGTTAACATTAAAAATGGAGAACTGGCCCTAACTGGTTTGGCTCAGTGGATAGAGCGTTGGCCTGCAGACTGAAGGGTCCTGGGTTCGATTCCGGTCAAGGGCATGTACTCCAGTAGGGAGTGTTCAGGAGGCAGCTGATCGATGTTTCTCTCTCTCATTGATGTTTCTAACTCTCTATCCCTCTCCCTTCCTCTCTGTAAAAAAATCAATAAAATATATATATATTTTTTAATGGAGAACTGTTATTTTCTTTGAAATCATTAAGCTTCTTGCACATCTTAAGCTTCCTTCTTCTGCCTGAGTTCTGACAACTTATTCAGAAATTTCTTTAATTTCTGATAATGAGGAAGGCTGCTGCAATGAGCACTCTTTGCAACTTCTTCATTTGTATAAAAGAGGGCTGCCAAAACCGGTTTGGCTCAGTGGATGGAGAGACGGCCTGCGGACTGAAAGGTCCCAGGTTCGATTCAGGTAAAGAGCATGTACCTTGGTTGCGGGCACATCCCCAGTAGGGGGTGTGCAGGAGGCAGCTGATCGATGATTCTCTCTCATTGATGTTTCTAACTCTCTATCCCTCTCTCTTCCTCTCTGTAAAAATCAATAAAATATATTTTAAAAAATAAATAAATAAAAATAAAAGAGGGAACACAGCTTATATTTAAACCCTGTTTTAGGTATCACATAATCTATACCACCAGGAACATTGGGTTGATATGGTTCAATTCTGTACTCATCTGGCATTGTATAGTCCTCCTTGTTTTTAGCACTTTGGCCATCTGCATTTTCGCTTGTGTCTTTGTTGGGATCATCGGCATTCTCAGCAGAATCAGCACCTGATTCTGTATTTTCCTCATTTTTAATTCCATTTTCCAAAACTCCTTCATTTTCTTGATCAAGTCCCTGGATCTTGTCTACCTTAATTTCAATCAAACCACACATCATCTTTTTTGTCACCAGATTTAAATGCCATGCCCGATTTATAAAGTTTCTAAAATTCCAAATCTTCCTCATCACCAACCTCATCTCAAGTGACAAAACATCCCATATTCCCTGGGAACAATGCCTTTTCATCTTTTTCTTTGGAGCTGAAGCACCCAATGTGTTCTTTATTTGTGCTATGTCATTCTTTTTAAAAATATATATATTTTATTGATTTTTTACACAGAGGAAGGGAGAGGGATAGAGAGTTAGGAACATCAATGAGAGAGAAGCATCGATCAGCTGCCTCCTCTACACCCCCCACTGGGGATGTCCCCGCAACCAAGGTACATGCCCTTGACCGGAATCGAACCTGGGACTCTTCAGTCCCTAGGCCGACGCTCTATCCAGTGAGCCAAACCAGCCAGGGCTGTGCTATGTCATTCTTTTTTTTTTTTTTTTAATATATTTTATTGAATTTTTTACAGAGAGGAAGGGAGAGGGATAGAGAGTTAGAAACATCGATGAGAGAGAAACATCGATCGGCTGCCTCCTGCACACTCTCTATTAGGTATGTGCCTGCAACCAAGGTACATGCCCTTGACCGGAATCGAACCTGGGATCCTTGAGTCCTCAGGCCGACACTCTATCCACTGAGCCAAACCAGTTAGGGCGCTATGTCATTCTTTATTTCTGTTTTCATAGTTACATCTTTTCTCATGCTGTTGAGCATCTTTTTATTATTATTATTATTATTATTATTACTTTTTAAATATATTTTTATTGAAGAGAGGAAGTGAGAAGGAGGAAGAGGAAGAAACATGAATGATGAGAGAGAATCATTGATTGGCTGCCCCCTGCGCTCCCCGACTGGGGGATAGAGTCCAAAGCCTAAGTATGTGCCCTTGACCGGAATTGAACACAGGACCCTTCAGTTCGCAGGCTAATGCTCTATCCACTGAGCCAAACCGGCCAGGGCCTGTTGAGCATCTTTAACATCATTATTCTGAATTCTACTAGTATTTCACATAAATTTTTTTTAAGTATATTTTATTTATTTTTTACAGAAAGGAAGGGAGAGGGATAGAGAGTTAGAAACATCGATAAGAGAGAAACATCCATCAGCTGCATCCTGCACACTCCCTACTGGGGATGTGCCCGCAACCAAGATACATGCCCTTGACCAGAATCGAAGACCTTTCAGTTCGCAGGTCAACGCTCTATCCACTGAGCCAAACCAGTTTCGGCCTGGTGAATTCTCTTGTTCTTTCATTTGTGGGTTGTTTCTTTCTTTTTCTTTTTCTTTTTTTAAAATATATTTTATTGATTTTTTACAGAGAGGAAGAGAGAGGGATAGACAGTTAGAAATATTGATGAGAGAGAAACATCGATCAGCTGCCTCTTGCACACCCCCTACTGGGGATGTGCCCGCAACCAAGGTACATGCCCTTGACCGGAATCGAACCCGGGACCTTTCAGTCCACAGGGCAACGCTCTATCCACTGAGCCAAACCGGTTTCGGCTGTGGGTTGTTTCTTTGTCTCCTCATTTGGGCTGCCTGTTTGGGTTTGTGACTATGTATTAGGTAGATCTGCTATGCTTCTCAATCTCTAGTGCAGGACAGTGTCAAATGCTGTTTCTGCCTAGATGCTAATTATTTTTTTAAAATATATTTTATTGATTTTTCACAGAGAGGAAGGGAGAGGGATAGAGAGTTAGAAACATGGATCTGCTGCCTTCTGCACACCCCCCACTGGGGATGTACCCGAAACCAAGGGACATGCCCTTGACCGGAATCAAACCCGGGACCCTTCAGTCCGCAGGCCGACGCTCTATTCACTGAGCCAAACCAGTTTCGGCGAGGCTAATTATTATTCTCAGTCTCCTAAGGGGCAAGGTGTTTTCCAATAGGGTGGGTCAACTGTCTTCCCCCCAGGCAATGTCTCCTGTATAGCAAATGTCTGCACAAGAAAGATGATCTCTGCAGCGTGAGGGGATGGCTCAGGAAACCCTAGTGTCTGCCTTCTCAGCTCCCACCCCAGAGCCCCTGATCCCGGCTTCTGCTCACACCGCTCCAGTCCACTCTGCCCTCCCTCTGCTGGAGCACAGGGTGGGTGGCTCCACAGGCAATTGTGTGCATTGGCCCTTCAAAAGGGTGCCTGAATGTCCAGCCTTCTCTCCTTGGCAGACAGCAACCCCCCTGCTTTTTTACAGCCAGATGTTGTGTGGGTGCCCTTCTCAGTTCTGATGCTCTCTGCTGGGGGGTCCAGCTTGAGGATTAGCCCCCAGGGTTCTCAGTGGCAACCCCCCACAGCTGAGAAATCTCTCTGGCACTTAAGTTTCTGTCTGTGGGAACCCAGCCAGCCCTTTCTCACCTCTGCCCCTCCTTCCAGTCTATATGTGGTCTCCACGTTCCGTCCTCAGTTATCAGCGTTCTCACCGGAGAGTCTTCCGTTGATTATTCCGGAAGTTTTTCTGTATTTTAGCTATAATTTCAATTGGGTCCTGGGGGCATGTCCATGCGGCCATTTTTAATCTCTCACTAACCTCATAGTTTTTAAAATACTATCTGTATGTTGATGACTCCCAATCTCCAGCCCTTCCCACCCACTTTCCAACTGTATTGATTTATATTTTCAGTATCTCCATGTGTATATCTAATTGGCATATATCATATCCAAAACTAAATTTCTCATCTTCCTTTGCAAGCATGCTACTCCAACAGCCTTTTTTAAATATATATATATATATATATATATATATATATATATATATATATTTTATTTGATTTCAGAAAGGAAGGCAGAGGGAGAGAGAGGTAGAAACATGAATGATGAGAGAGAATCATTGATCGGCTGCCTCCTGCACACCCCCTCACTGGGCATGGAGCCTGCAACCCAGGCATGTGCCCTTGACTGGAATCGAACCAACG
The DNA here is from genome assembly GCF_027574615.1 of Eptesicus fuscus. Classification (NCBI taxonomy): domain Eukaryota; kingdom Metazoa; phylum Chordata; class Mammalia; order Chiroptera; family Vespertilionidae; genus Eptesicus; species Eptesicus fuscus. The sequence goes on along the minus strand of NC_072489.1, from coordinate 20,547,228 downwards.
ACCCTTCTATCCACAAGCCAACACTCTATCCACTGAGCCAAATCGGGCAATGACAGCCTTTCTTTCTTTCTTCTTATTGTTTTTTAAAGAAAATTGAATTTATTGAAGGAAAAGGGGATGGAAGGTGGGGATATCCAAGGGAAAGGGCTACCCAGAAAAAAGGGGCCTTGGAGACAGATGCAGGGGGTTAGCCCAGGATGAGCAGCCGCTGTCCATTGCGCCCCTGGTTGCAAGTCTCATGGAGTCCCTTAGAGGTTAGGGGATATGTTCCTGTGGGGGAATGGCATAGGTGTGCTCCTTGGAGGGAGAGCATGCACTGGATCCTTTGTCCTGAGTGTATTTCTCTCTTTCTTGCAGGTAGAAATCTTAGGGAAGTTCTCAGGGGAAGATCTTAATAGAATACTCATCAGCTTTCCAGGTGTGTGCTTTCAGAGTTGTGATCTCCAGTGACTGGTCTGTGCCCGGCCAGGGGGTCATTATTCAATCCGGCTGGTCCTGAGGCAGCCACGGTGTCACTTGTCTGGTTTTGCTGCTTTTCTGGGCCTAGAGCTGAAATACAACTGAGGCCTAAATGTTATCTTTTGGGAGGAAAAGTTTAGGGGGTCTAAACCACCTGACCAGAGATAAGAAAGATCAGGGGTCCAAACCACATGACCAGTGATCTGCTAGGGAAGGATAGGTTGCCCTGGGGGCAAGGTTCTTGTTTTCCCAGTTTTGCCCCTTGCTAGGCATCTGGAGCTTTCTGCCCTGGTGAGTTTCTGTACCTGGCCCATCATCCTTGCTCTGGGGGTCTAACATTCCCCCCTCAGGATTTTTTAAACATATTTTTTTTTATTTCAGAGCGGAAGGGAGAGGGAAAGAGAGATAGAAACATCAAAGATGAGAGTCATTGATTGGCTGCCTCCTGCACGCCCCACACTGGGGATTGAGACCACAACCTGGGTATGTGCCCTTGACTGGAATCGAACCCCAGACCCTTCAGTCTACAGGCTGACACTCTATCCACTGAGTCAAACCAGCTAGGGATGCCACTGAATTCTCACAGGGTCTCTTCTGTAGCTGCTACCTGCTGAAAGGGGGCGCCGTTTTCCTTCAGAGCCAACAGATCCTTGCTCTCTGTCAGAGGGATGATGAGGCCTGGGCACTAAAGGAGGTTGTGATGGTGTCTAGAGGTGGTATTTCCTGATTACAAGTAGGACTTGTAACAGGGAATATTCAGATTGAGCTTGCGTCCATGTTTCTCTTTCTCTCTCCTCCTTCCTCTCCCTGGGACTTGTCTGCCAGTTGATGCCTTCACTGTCCTATTGTCCACAGGAGGGGCATAAGCCACTCGTTGCTTAAGTTTTTGTTGGGTATCCCAAACAATTACCACAGTTTTCCAAAAAGATGGTCGTCGTCCTCTCACGACAGCCTTTCTTTATTTCATTAAATAGTAACTCCATTCTCAGTTCAGCAATTTTGATTAATTTCCTAGTCTCCCTGCTTTCTTTTGACTCCTACTGTCTATTCTCAATATGGCAGCCAAAGCAATCCTTTAAGACCTAAAACAAATCTGTCACATCTTATCCCAAAACCCTTCAATGGCTTTACATATCACTTCCAGAAATTCTTACAGTGGTTTACTGGTTTCCTTAGTATATCTCTGACCTCCAATCCTAGGACTCCCTTGAGTCACACTGATTTCTTTGTCCCTCATAAATACCAGGCATTCTCCCCTCTGGGTATTTGCACATGCTATTCTTCAGGCCTGTATGGCTTTTCCCCTAGATATTTCATGTAACTTCCTCATTCTCTCCTCTGCTTTAAGTATTTACACAAATATTACCTTTTTTGGGGAGGCCTTTCCTGGCTATAATATTTAAAATTACCTCCCACTTCAGCATCATCCCTACCAAAACTATCTCTTTTTTTCTGTTTTAGTTTTATTTTATTATTATTTTTATATTATATATAAAATGTTTTTATTATGTTCCCCCCAAGGCAAACACATACACACACAGGAAAATTCAACATGTCCAGAGACCCCAAAAATAGTCAGGTTTGCTTATCTTAAGATGCTTGAGCCCCTCTTCATGATTCCCCAACACTTTTATGGCAGAGCAGACCACTGACCAATAACATTAGAAAAGGAGGGCAAGGTTATATCATGCACAGTTTTAATCTTGGTTAATCTTGGGCTGAAGAGTTTAGACTTAATTCAGTGGATAATAAGAAGCTGGTGACAGCTATGCTTTAAAAAATTAATCTGGGAGAGATGAATAGGACAATTGGGAAGGCAAACACTGACAGATCTGACAGCAAGGAAGCTAATTATGAAGCTTTTGCAACAGTCCAGGCAAGAGGTCTGATGGGAACATGAAAATATAGTGATAAAAAGGGAATAGATGGCCTGGCCAGTGTGGTTCAATGGTTGGGCATCAAAACCTATGAACCTGGAAGTCATGGTTTAATTCCTGGGCAAGGCACATATCCGGGTTGCAGGCTTGATCCCCAGGAGGGGGTGTGCAGGAGGCAGCTGATCAATGATTCTCTCTCATTTATGTTTCTATCACTCCCTTTCCCTTCCTCTTTGAAGTCAATAAAAATATTTTTTTAAAAAAAGAATGGGGGCCCTAACTGGTTTGGCTCAGTGGATAGAGCATCCGCCTGCGGACTGAAAGGTCCCAGGTTCGATTCCGGTCAAAGGCATGTTCCTTGGTTGCGGGCATATCCCCAGTAGGAGGTATGCAGGAGGCAGCTGGTCGATGTTTCTCTCTCATCGATGTTTCTAACTCTCTATCCCTCTCCCTTCCTCTCTGTAAAAAATCAATAAAATATATAAAAAAAAAGAAAGAAAGAAATGAAATCCCATCATTAAAAAAAAAAGAATGGCGGAACTTCACTTTTCATTGTACACTCTTTTATTATTTTTTGTACATTCTTTTATATGGTTTGATATTTTTCCTTTTTATTTATTTATATATTTACTATTTTTATGGTTTGAATTTTTTAAAGCACATTTTGGTTATATATTTTTTAAGCTTCAAATATTTATTAACCAGTATAAATCCCAACATGATTTTGTGCATTTGGAGGGGAAATATTTCCTGGTTAAGTGGAAAATGGTGCAGATGGCTTTTAGAAGACCTTCATTCTAAGCAGCTTTATAGTGAAACATTTCATTTCGAAGTCTGGACTTTCTTTCTTCAGTTTGTTTCAATCTACATTCACTGATTACAACTTGTATTGATCATTGGGACCCAGTTTTTTCCAGGGTTCTGTCCCAACAGACATCTGGATTGAACCATGCAAGACACAAGACATACAGTGCTGTCCCAGTACCTCCACTCCAATAAGTACAAAGAGGGGCATCAAGTTGGATGCTTGACGTAGGATCTGGCAGAGTATGGTTGTGGCAGAGGGCCTGGAAGCAGAGAAAAACAAAACTGCATGGCTGGGAGTAGGTAGTCAGTGCACCGAGGATGAGCAGACTGGTTATATTTTTGTCTGTGGGTCATTAGATCTTAAGAAGTTGTATGAGCCCTGGAAGGGAAGCTCAGTTGGTTAGAATGTCATCCCAATAGGCCAAGGTTTCAGCTTGGATGCTTGGTAAGAATGTGCAAATAAATGCAACAACAGCAAAACGATGTTTCTCGCTTCCTCTCTAAAAATTAATAAATTTTAAAATAAAGTGCATGATGTGATGTAATTCTTACTATTTTTGACACTAGAAGTAATATTAGGTATTCTTACATTGATTCTTACATCAGATTTCCACGACTAGTGTGCAATAGACAGGTGGGAAGTTTATGAACATGAGGTAAAGTTTCATCAAGAAAGCAGGGATTCTGAAACCGGTTTGGCTCAGTGGATAGAGCATCAGCCTGCGGACTGAGGGGTCCCAGGTTCGGTTCCGGTCAAGGGTGTATACCTTGGTTGCAGGCACATCCCTGGTGGGGGGTGTGCAGGAGGCAGCTGATCGATGTTTCTCTCTCATCGATGTTTCTACTCTCTGTCCCTCTCCCTTCCTCTCTGTAAAAAAATCAATAAAGCCCTAACCTGTTTGGCTCAGTGGATAGAGCGTTGGCCTGCGGACTGAAAAGTCCCAGGTTCGATTCTGGTCAAGGGCATGTACCTTGGTTGTGGGCACATCCCCAGTAGGAGGTGTGCAGGAGGCAGCTGATCGATGTTTCTCTCTCATGGATGTTTCTAACTCTCTATCCCTCTCCCTTCCTCTCTGTGAAAAATCAATAAAATATATGTTTTAAAAATCAATAAAATATATTTTTAAAAAAAGAAAGCAGGGATTTTAGAAAATTGCTTCATATTTCTCTTTTATTTTGGCTTTAGTAATCTGGTATTTTAAAAAATGAAAACTGAAAATAAATAAATAAATAAATAAATAAAAATGAAAACTGGCATTTTCCGGTCAAGTCTTTTTATAGCTCATCAAATTTGTACATTAAGTTTCTAACAATAGAGACTAGTAAGAAAGAGCAGTATTGCCCAACTAGCAGGGCTCAGTGCTTTAGTGTGGAACTATGAACCTGGAGGTTAAGGTTGGATTCCTGGTCAGGGCACATGCCCGGGGTTTGCGGGCTCAATCCCCAGTGTGGGGCATGCAGGAGGCAGCTGATCAATGATGTTCTCTCTTCATTGATGTTTCTATCTCTCTCTTCTTTTCCCTTCCTCTCTGAAATCAATAAAAATATATTTAAAATAGAAGAGAAAAAAAAATAAAGAAGTAGAGCCCTCGCCAGTTTGGCTCAGTGGATAGAGCATTGGCCTGTGGACTGAAGTGTCCCAGGTTCAATTCTGGTCAAGAGCACATGCCTGGGTTGCAGGCTTGATCCCCAGTGTGGGGCACATGGGAGGCAGCTGATCAGTGATTCTCTCTCATCAATGATATTTCTCTCTCTCTTTCTCTCTCTCTTTATACCTCTCTCTCCATCCTCTCTGAAATCTATTAAGAAATATATCAAAGAGCAGACTTTAAAAAAAAAAAGGAAAAAGAAAAAGAACAGAGTCTTAAATATCTGCTTCTCTATTTAGTAGGTAAGTGAAAATAAGGACTTATTAAATATCTGATCTTCAGTTTCTTTTTGGGGGGTGTGGAATCCCCTATATTATTTATGTTACTTTATTTATTTAATTAATTATTTTCAATTACAGTTGACATTCAATATTATATTCATTTCAGCTGTACAGTTTAGTGATTAGACATTTATATAACTTACAAAGTGATCTTATAACAGTGGGAAATTGTAACCCTCCTCACCATTCTTTTGACATTGTTTATGTAAATGCTGAATCTGACTAATATGTGGCTTGCATATATACAGCATCTATACTAATAAAAGGGTAATATGCTAATTAGACCAGACATCCATCTGGACATACTTCTGGACAAAGCCACGATGGCAGGGGCTGAGGCTGAGGGCAGTTAGGGTTGACCAGGCCGGCAGGAGAGCAGTTAGGGGCATCAGGCAGGCAGGCAGGTGAGCGGTTAGGAGCCAACAGTCCCAGATTGCGAGAGGGATGTCCAACTGGGATCGGACCTAAACCGGCAGTTAGACATCCCCTGAGGGGTCCTGGATTGGAGCGGTTGCAGGCCAGGCTGAGGAACACCCCTCTCCCCTATGCATGAATTTTGTGCACCAGGCCTCTAGTCCTATATATAAAAGCTTAATATGCTAAATGTCCAGTTGTCTGGTCAGCCATTCAACCGGTCATAGTATAATATGCTAATGATATGCTAAGGCTGCTCAACCGCTCACTATGACGTGCACTGACCACACAGGGGGCAGATGCTTCAACTGGTAGGTAGAGCTCTGGCCAATCAGGACTGAGCGAGATGGGCCGGACACGCCCTGGAGCCCTCCCACAGTCTCTCCCCAGCTGGCCAACCTCCCACATCCCTCCCCGGCCCCGATCGTGCACTGGTGGGTTCCCTTGGCCTGGCCTGCGCCCTCTCACAATCTGGGACCCTCGGGGGATGTTGGAGAGCCAGTTTTGGCCCAATCCCGCAGGCCAGGCCAAGGGACCCCACTGGTGGACAAATTCGTGCACTGGCCCTCTAGTGTTTGTATAAGAATCCTATGAACTTGCCCTACCTGGTTTGGCTCAGTGGATAGAGGATTGGCCTGCGGACTAAAGGGTCCCAGGTTCGATTCCAGTCAAGGGCACATGCCTGGGTTGCAGGCTCAATCCCCAGTAGGAGGCGTGTAGGAGGCAGCCGATCAATGATTCTCTCATCATTGATGTTTCTATCTCTCTCTCTTCCTCTCTGAAATTAATAAAAATATTTTTTTAAAAAAAGAATCCTAGGAACTAACTTCTAAAGATGCAGACTCTGACCTTCAGTCATCCCAGTTCCAGAAGATTTGGTGACCTTCAACTGGAGAACCAGGGTGACGAAGACCTGGAGGACCCACACCAGACATCACTTGACCAGTTTTGAGGTCTTTACTGGAATGGACTGTGGTGGTTTGCACATAGAGAACTTGTCAAACACCTCTCCTTAATTTTTTTGTTCTGCTTCCCCTCTCCCTCCTTATATAAACCTCTGCCTGCACTGAGATGTTGAGATGAGCTTTGTGACAAGAGTTCCCCCTCTTCTCAGGTGACCAGCATTTGAATAAACCTCTTTCCTTCTTCGACAGCATCTGTCTTACAAGTTGTTTTTTGTGGTGCAGTCAGCTGATTTGGATTTTGGTTACAATCCCCCAATAAATTTAGTACCCACCTGATATCATACATCGTATATAATAAAAGGCTAATATGCAAATCAACCGAACCAAATGGCGGAACAACTGGTCACTATGATGCGCACTGACCACCAGGGGGAAGATGCTCAATGCAGGAGCTGCCCCCAGTGGTCAGTGCGCTCCCACAGGGGGAACACTGCTCAGCCAGAAGCCGGGCTCACAGCTGGCGAGCTCAACAGTGCTAAGGACCCCTTGGGGAATGTCCGACTGCTGGCTTAGGCCCGCTCCCTGCAGGTGGATATCCCCCAAGGGGTCCCAGACTGCAAAAGGGTGCAGGTCATGCTGAAGGATGCCCCCAGTGCACAAATGTGGTTATAATATTATCCTTCATAATAAAAAGGTAATATGTAAATTACCATCACTCCGCTACGCCTACGATTGGGCCAGCAGGAGGCGCAGGGGGCGGGACTCAGGGTGGCCAGGGTGGTGATTGGGCCTGCAGGACACTGAGCTTGCGTCGCCAGCGGCTGCGCAAGCTCAGTGTCTGCGCCGTGGCTGTGCTGCGGCACAGAAGGGGCCTCTGGGGCAGTGAGCCAGGTGTTTGGAGGCCCCGGCTGATGAGGCGGCATGGGTGGGCGGGCGGCTCGGCTCCCAGGAGAGGCGTCTGGCAGCAGTTGGGCTGCAGGAGCGCGCGGCGGTGTCCACAGAGGACGCGGGTTTCCACGCAGCCCGGGCTGGCCGAGGGAGGGCTCATGAGGGAGCCGGAAGGCAGAGGAGGCGGCGGCCCCAGCCTTCCTGGGCGGGAGGCAAAGGCAAGACCCCGTCCTGGGCTCCGGCCACCTGAGGACCACACGCCCACCCCGCCTCACTCTAGGGGCCCAGGGACTTCGGAGCTGCTGGCCACACCTGGAGCTGTTGACCAGCGGACAGACAGCTACACGTGCATGATTTAATCATGCACTGGGCCTCTAGTTGACTATAATTTCTATGCTGTACTTTACATTCCCATATTTTGTAACTTTGAATTTATATTTCTTTTTTAAATATATTTTTTATTGATTTCAGAGAGGAAGGGAGTGGGGGGAGAGAGACAGAAACATCAATGATGACAGAATCATTGATTGGCTGCCTCTTGCACTCTCCACACTGGGGATCGAGCCTGCAACCTTGGGCATGTGCCCTTGACCTGAATCAAACCTGGGACCCTTTAGTCTGCAGGCTGATGCTCTATCCACTGAGCCAAACCAGCTAGGGTTAAATTTATATTTCTTAATTTCTTCACCTTTTTCACTCATCACCTCAACCACCCATCCCAATCTGGCAACCATCAGTTTGTTCTCTGCATCTATGAGTTTGTTTATTTTGTTTTTTAGATTTCACATATAAGTGAAATCATATGGTATTTGTCTTTCTTTGATCTATTTCACTTAGCTTAATGCCCTTTATGTCTATCCATGTTATCACAAATGGTAAGATTTCATTTTTTTCTATGGCTGAGTAATATTCAACTCTGTATATGAACTGTGTCTTCTTTTTTAAAAATATATTTTTATTGATTTCAGAGAGGAAGGAAGAGGGATAGAAAGATAAAAACATCAATGATGAGAGAGAATCATTGATCAATTGCTTCCTGCACACCCCACACGGAGGATGGAGCCAGCAATCCAGGCATGTGCCCTGACGGGGAATTGAACTGTGACCTCCTGGTTCATAGGTCGATGCTTAACCACTGAGCTACAACAGCTGGGCAAGTACTACATCTTCTTTATCCAAACATCCATTGATGGATATTTAGGTTGCTTCCATTTCTTGGCTATTGAAAATAATTATGCAATGAACACAGGAGTGCATATATCCTTTAAAACATTTTTTAAAATATGCTTTTATTGATTTTACAGAGAGAGGAAGGGAGAAAGAGAGAAATATCAATGAGAGAGAAACATCAATTGGTTGTCTCTGGTACAGGCCCCACCTGGACAGTGAACCCTGCCCTGACCAGAAATTGAAACCAAAAACTTTTGGTGCACAGAACAATGCTCCAACCAACGAAACCACCTAGCCAGGGCTTAGCATTACTTTGAATCATACTGTTTTTGCAATATGAATTTCTCTTAGTCCACAAACATATATCTGAAATTCATTATTACATATATATTTTTATCTTTTAAAAATATATATTTTATTGATTTTCACAGAGAGGAAGGGAGAGGGATAGAGAGTTAGAAACATCGATCAGCCACCTCCTGCACACCCCCCACTGGGGATGTGCCTGCAACCAAGGTACATGCCCCTGACCAAAATGGAACCCAGGACCCTTCAGTTCGCAGGCCGACGCTCTATCCACTGAGCCAAACCAGCCAGGGCTATTTTTATCTTTTTTATTTATCAATTAGAAACAGATTATAAAGTGAGAAAGCATGAGTAATTAAGAGGGAAATCACTCCATTTTTAAGAATTACTAGTATTCAATTATTCAAATCAGTAAGCATTCTTCCATGCTAGCCATATAGTCTAATGTACCTACATAGTTTGGGCCTTACATTCTACTATAGCTAAGGAGAGTCAAGGCTTTATTTTTAAGATAATTGATTAGAAGGTTTCCTTCTTTGTGATAAGAATGGTTAGATTAAAATATAAATATAGCAGGAAACAAAATTAATATCCAGAAAAGGATGGCATTTTACCTGGTATACATTAATAGTGAATTCTCAGGAAGAAAAACTAAAAATATAATCCCATTTACTATTGCAACAAAAATAATAAGATACCTAGGAATAAACTTAACCAAGGAGGTAAAAGACCTATACTTGGAAAACTATAGGACATTGAAAAAGAAATAAAGGAAGACACAAACAATTGGAAGCATATACTGTGTTCATGGATTGGAAGAATTAACATAATTAAAATGTCAAAAAAATCTATAGATTCAAGGCAATCCCTATTAAAATACCAATGGCATAGCCCTAACCTGTTTGGCTCAGTGGATAGATTCTGGTCAAGGGCATGTACCTTGGTTGTGGGCACACCCCCAGTAGGGGGCTTGCAGGAGGCAGCTGATCGAGATGTTTCTCATCGATGTTTCTAACTCTCTAGTCCTCTCTTTTTTCCTCTGTAAAAAAGTCAATAGAATATATATATAAAAAAATACCAATGGCATATTTCACAGATCTATAACAAATATTTCAAAAGTTTAGATGGAACCAAAAAAGACCCCTAATAGCGCAGCAATCTTGAGAAAGAACAAAGTTGGAAGGATCACAATAGTATATTTCAAACTATACTACAAAGCCATTGTAATCAAAACAGCGGGACACTGGCACAAGAATAGGAATATAGATTAATGGAACAGAACAGAACAGAGACCCCATAAATTGACCCAAGCCAATTAATATTTCACAAAAGAGGCAAGATCAGACAATGGAGTAAAGGCAGTCTCTTTAATAAATGATGTTGGGGGGAAAATGAAACTAGACCACCAATTTATCCCATACACAGGATAAACTCAAAGTGGATAAAAGACTTAAATGTAAGTCGCAAAGCCATAAAAAAAATCCTAAAAGAAAACATAGGCAGTGAAATCTCAGACATATCATGTAGGAGAATTTTCGCTGATACATTTCCTATGGCAAGAGAAACAAAAGAAAAAACAAACAAGTGGGACTCCATCAAACTAAAAAGCTTCTGCACAGCAAAAGAAACCATCAACAAAATGAAAATGGCACCCACTGTATGGGAGAACATATTCACCAATGATTCATCTGGTAAGGGGTTAATTTACAAAATATATAAAAAACTCATGCAGCTCAACACCAGGAAGACAAACAATCCAATTAAAAAATGGGCAAAGGACCTGAATAGACACTTCTCCAAAGTGGGCATACAGATGGCCAAGAGACATATGAAAACATGCTCCACGTCACTAATCATCAGAGAGATACAAATTAAAATAACAATGAAGCATTACCTTACACCTGCCAGAATGGCTTCCATCAATAAATCAACAAACAAGTACTGGTGAGGACATGAGGAAAAGGGAACCCTAGTACACTGGAGGTTGGGAATGCAGACTGCTGCAGTCACTGTAGAAAACAGTACTGAGTTTCCTAAATAGATGCCCAGGTAGTGTAGCTCAGTGGTTAGTGTCAGCCTGCCCTCGGACAGAAGGGTTGTGGGTTGGATTCTGGGTCAAGGGCATGTACCTTGGTTGTATGCTGGATCCCCAGCCAAGGTCAAGGTGCCAGCAGAGGTAACCTATAGATGTGTGTCTCTCACATAGATGTTTCTCTCTTTCTCCCCCACCTCCCTCCTTTCCATTCTCTCTAAAACTCAATGGAAAAATATCCTCAGGTGAGAATTAAAAAAAAGGCCCAGAGGCTTGGAAGCATGGAAAGGACTGGCAGATCTCAGATCTCAGAGTGGGTGTGTGGGCGGGGGGGGGGGGGGGGGGGGGGAGGGAGAAGGGGGAGGGAATGGAAGAGATTAACCAAAGAATTTATATGCATATATGCATAGCCCACGGACTGAGACAATAGTGTGGTGAAGGCTTGAAGTAGGAGTAGGGCTGGGGCTGGGTGGAGGGAGGAAAATGGGGGACATCTGTAATACTGTCTACAATAAAAATAAAAAAATAAAAAACTTGCCATATAGTTGGAAAAAAATAAATTGTAACAAAACCTGTTTTCTTAGAAACAGTTTTTACAACTTTGCACCTAGGGATGACTTTGTTCCTTTGTTTCTACTGCTACAATGATCACAATTAAAAATAAGCATAAACAAATAAATAAGCAGAAATCCAACTCAAACCACAAATCCTGATATTCTGAGGCTCTGGGACTAAAGTCAAAAGAGGTGGTTTCCAACGACATTGACAACAAGAATCAAGATGATTTGGGGCGGTGGAGAAAAGCAGAACTGAAGGGAAGTGGGAGGTGATGTATCCTGAAGTGAGGCTATCAGCCACCTTCTCCAGGAAAATCTCCGAGGCAGCATCCCTGGTATATGCTAACTTGTTTCCTCTTGTTCCCTCACTCAGATTCATAAATCTCTTTGGACATCATCCACTTCCTTCAGAACTAACTGGCACTTCAGGAGATGAGAGGGGTGTAAGTTCAGGTATCCTAGCTTCAAGCAAATATCTCTAAATGTCAAACTTCTAAGTGTCAGAGCTGGGGTTTGAATCCAGGCTCTTAACCATGGCTCTTAAGCCTGTTTTGCAGGTGGGATTCAGGGGACCCTCCCAATCTTGCTTTGGGTCTCTGCAGAGAACTCTGTGATGTTCTACTCAGAAGACAGGGTGGCTCCTGGAGTGAGGGCCCATCCAGAACCTAGGTCTGGTCAGGAGGCTGATGGGGTAGGGGAACACAGTGTAGGCACTCTGGGAGCTGCCCTCCAGTAGTCCTAATTTTTAAAAAAATATTTTTATTGTTTTCAGAGAGGAAGGGAGGACAGAGAGATAGAAGCATCAATGAGAGAGAGAATCATTGATCGACTGCCTCCTGCATGCTCCAAACTGGGGATCAAGCCTGCAACCTGGGCATGTGCCCTTGACCAGAATCGAACCTGGGACCCTTCAGTCCGCAGGTCGACTCTATCTGCTGAGCCAAACCGGCTAGGGCAGGTAGTTCTAATTTTAATTTTTGTTCTTCAGTTTCTAATTTGTAAATGGGCAATCCTTCCCCCCAGATATGGTGTGAATATCAAATAAGACCATTTAAGCATAGTACCTACCACTATGCTCAGCACATAGTAGGTACTATATTTTTCTCACTGCCTTGGTAAGTGTACCCCTAGCCCTGCAGAACAGAGCGTTATTCATTCAGTCAATAAACATTTAATGTCTACCTACCTACTGTGTATCAGGCATTATGTTAGATAGTCAAGATATACAAATGAATATGGGCCCTGGCCGGTTTGGCTCAAAGGATAGAGCATCAGCCTTCGAACTGAAGGGTCCCAGGTTCGATTCCAGTCAAGGGCACATGCCTGGGTTTCGAGCTTGATTTCCAATAGGGGGCATGCAGGAGGCAGCCAATCAATGATTCTCTCTCATTGATGTTTCTATCTCTCTCTCCCTCTCTCTTCCTCTCTGAAATCAACAAAAAATATATATTTTAAATGAATATGATAAAGTTCCTTTAAAAACTTTTGTAGCCCTATCGGTTTAGCTCAGTGGATAGAGTGTTGGCCTGTGGACTGAAAGGTCCTAGGTTCAATTCTGGTCAGGGGCATATGCCCAGGTTGTTGGCTCACTCCTCAGTGCAGGGTGTGCAGGAGGCAATGATTTTCTCTCATCACTGATGTTTGTATCTCTCTCTCCCTCTCCTTTCCTCTCTGAAATCAAACACACACACACACACACACACACACACACACACACACACACACACACACAACATAGCCCTAGCTAGTTTGGCTCAATGGATAGAGTGTTGGCCTGCAAACTGAAGGGTCCCTGGTTTGGTTTGATTCTGGTCAAGGGCACATGCTCGGGTTAGGGGCTCAATCCCCAGTAGGGGGCATACAGGAGACAGCCAATCAATGATTCTCTCTCATCATTGATGTTTCTATCTCTCCCTTCCTCTCAGAAATCAATAAAAATATAAACACACACACACACACACACAAAACAATTTTTGTAAAAGAGCAAGCAACTACTAAAAAGTAAGTATAATTTTTTTCTTTGTATTTCTTTTAAGTAAGTATAATTTATATACTGTATAATAGGGGTATGCATAGAGTATTGTAAAGTACAAAGAGGGGAGAAACCAGTTCTTTGGGAGGGCTGGGGAGTTTAGGAAAAACTCAAGATTTGAGCTGAACTTTAAAATATGAGTAAGAATTTTCCAGGCAGTTGTAGGAGAAAGAATATTTCAGAAGAGGAACTGCATCATCTCAATGTAGATATAGCAACTAGAGAATCTACATAGTTACTTAGAGAACTAATAGTTAGAACTAATAGTTACTTAGAGAACTGACCTGATTTGTTTTTTATGTGTCCAATAGGCATTTCTTGCTCAGAGATACAATAGTAAATAAAAACTTGGTCCCAATACTTTAGGGAACTTACACTGCAGAGCAGGGGTGGGGAACATCCTGCCCAAGGGCCATATAAGGCTTGATAAATCATTTGGTCTGGCCCTGTCAGGGCATTGGGAGTGAGTTAATTAAATGTTTGACCAAATATAGCAGGCTCATTGAAAAATATATATTTTTTTTATTGATTTCAGAGAGGAAGGGAGAGGAGAGAGAGAAACATCAATGATGAGAGAGAATCATCGATTGGCTGCCTCCTGCATGACCCCTACTGGGGATCGAGCCCACAGCCTGGGCATGTGCCCTTGATCAGAATCGAACCTGGGACCCTTCAGTCTGCAGGTGACGCTCTATCCACTGAGATAACCAGCTAGGTTATTTTTAAGTTGATAATTTTGTATGGCTGTGAATGATGTTATAAATACCCAAATGGCCCTTGGTGGAAAAAAGGTTCCCCACTCCTGCAGAGGGAGAGACAGATTTTAATCAAATTATCACAGAAATTCATGTAAAATTGAAACTGGGGTAAGTGCTTCTGAGAGGAGGCTTAGTGCATGAAGATATAAGACCATAAAACAGGCATTTGACCTAAACTAGAAGGTTAGAGAAGGCTTCCTTAAGGGAGTGACGCTTGAACTCAGAGGTGAAGGATGACTAGGGCAAAACTGAGGAAAGGAGAAGGAAAAAGCATCCCGGGAAAAGGAAACAAGGCTATGGTGAGGGAGGTCAGTATCTTCAAGGTTTGATCACAACCTAGAATGCATTACCACACTCAGATTCAAGGTTCAAAATTCAAAGGTCATCCAGGGATCAGGCAGGTCACTTCCACTGACAAATGTGTAAGACAACAGAGGGAGCTACTAGACTGGAGATCTATAGAGGCTCTTGCCTGCCTAAAAGGAAACTTGTCTGCAAATAAAGTGTACTGGTTTACGAGAGTAGAATTACTGGTTTGCAAGTAGAGAAGAAAGCCACTGTGGCTAGTGAGGAGAACTAGGTTTGTGATATGAGACAGAGAAATAGGTCAAGTCTTACAGCCAATGGTAGCTATAAGGAGTCATGTCATTTGCCTAAAAGCAACATGAAGCCAAAGTGTTAAGCTGTGGTTGTCATGGTCAGGTATATGTTTCAAAAAGATAATTCTGGCCCAGCCGGTGTGGCTCAGTGGTTGAGCTGCAACCTATGAACCAAGAGGTCACAGTTCCATCCCTAGGGGGTCAGGGCACATACCTGGGTTTCAGACTCAATCTCCAGTGAGGGGTGAGGGGTGAGGGGTGGGAGGCAGCCAATGGATGATTCTCTCTCATCATTGATGTTTCTATCTCTTCCTCTTATGTCCTCTCTGAAATCAATTTATAAAATATATATTTTAAAAATGATAATTCTGCCCTGGCCCGTTTGGCTCAGTGGATGGAGTTTTGGCCTGCGGACTGAAGGGTTCCAGGTTCGATTCTGGTCAAGGGCACATGCCCGGGTTGTGGGCTTGGTCCCTAGTGGGGGGCGTGCAGGAGGCAGCCATCAATGATTCTCTCACATCATTGATGTTTCTATCTCTCTCTCTCCCTCTCCCTTCCTCTCTGAAATCAATAAAAATATATTTTAAAAAGAGATCATTGTACTTATGGTTGGATATGGAATAGGGACAAGTAGGCTATTGTAAGATGTGGCACTTGGTCTAAAGTAAAGGCCATGGAAATGAAGGGAAATTGATGAATTTGAGACACACTGAAGGTGTTAACATAAGAAACATTCAAACGCGTGAGGAACTTTTGTGAGTTTATTTGAGCTAAACTGTTGACAAGTGCCGGGAAGCAGAATCTCAACAGACTGAGATAATGCTCCAGAGAATGGTAGTTTTGCACCTTATTCTGTGGTAGGCAGTTAGACCGACGTGAGCAGATCAAGGACATTGGGCCAGGTACACAAGGTCATCAGGGTGGAAAGCGCCAGGTGCCAAGTACTGGACAATCAATTGTAGGGCGGGACCTTGCCCCTGGGGTGAATTTTCCTCCCCTACCAAAAGGCTGGTCAGGAGGTTTGAATCCCCTGACCTTCCCTCCCTAGAGATAACATCTATGCCTCAATTGCATTTCTGCTCCAGGCCCCATAATCAACAAAACCAGCCATGGCTGACCTCCGGACCAGCTGCACCGAATAATGACCCCCTGCCTCAGTGCTGGTCAATCAATCAGTGGAATCCATAACCCTGAAAGGACACACCTGGAAAACTGCTGAATTTTCTATTAAGATCTCCCCCTGGGGCCTCCCCTAAAATCTCCACCCTTAGGACAGAGGACCCTGACTCTCCCTCCCAGGAGAACACCAACCAACGCCTTTCCCTTCCCCTCCTCTCCCGCTCTCTGCCCCAGGCACCTTACCATTATCTTCCCCACTTCCAAACTCCAAGGGCTCTTCCCTTACCTCCATAACTTGTTTCCTAAGCCCATTTCTTCTGGGAATTATTGTTTCTACCTCTGTGATTTTACCAACTAAATGTTCTCTGGTAGTTTGGGTCTTGGCTGTGAATTCTTTCCTAGCAGAACTCAAGCACTGAGGTTGCTGAACCCAGGTTTGGTCTGACCCCACCAGTTAGACAACTGGTGGCATTCCTGCCGCCTACAACAATTCTATATATTACAATCAAAAGAGAAGAGATAGCCCTACCCAGTTTGGCTCAGTGGATAGAGCGTCGGCCTGCGGACTGAAGGGTTTCAGGTTGATTCAGGTCAAGGGCACAAGCCCAGGTTGCAGGCTCCATTCCCAACAGGAGGCATGCAAGAGGCAGCTGATCAATGATTCTCTCTCATCATTGGTGTTTTTCTCTCTCTCTCTCTCTCTCTCTCTTTCTTCCTCTCCCTTCCTCTCTGAAATCAATAAAAATAAAAAAAAAATTTTTTAAAGAGGAGCTGTAAGTGGGCTACATGAAATTCACGGTTGATAGATTAGGGAGTCGGGAGAAAGCAAAGTGGGGAAACTTCTGGGATTGTATAAAAATTAAGATGATAGACACATATATCTTTTACATAGGTGGGTACAGGAGAGTTAAGAGTCAACAACTGACATGATAAAACACTGAAAGGATTTATGGTCTCTCCTGGGTCCTGGTTGTGCCCTGTGGGGTCTGGAAAAGGGGAAGTTACCCTGACATTCCAAAGGAATGTTATCATTGATGTAAGATAGGCAGACTTAGTTAAGGTAAAGATTGATCTTTGTCAGGGAAGATACCAGCTTAGGACATGACTACCCACCATAAACTGCTTTCAGTTAAAATTTTAATCTCAGACCATCTTTTGTGGTTACTTTAGGTCTCTGAGTTTGCAAGGCCACCATGCAGGCCTTCCCTGAGCTAGTCAGGTTATTATGTGGCCCCTTTTTGTCCACAAAGGGATAAAATGGATGGGATTTGGTAATGGATTCCACAAGAGGGCTGGGGCTCTGGCTGGTGTGGCTCAGTTGGTTGAGCATCCTCCCATGCACAGATAGGTTGCAGGTCCATTGGTTCAATTCCAGTCGGGGCACATGCCCAGGTTTCAGGTTCCATTCCCCCACCCCCCATAGAGGGTGTGCAGGAGGCAGCTGATGGTGCTATCTTTCTCTCTCCCCTCCCTCCCCCTCTCTTTCTAAAAATCAATAAAAAATTTTAAATAGCTTTAAATGAATTTTCAGTGGGGAGGAAGAAAATGTCCAGAAATAATTGTCAGTTGTTTTTAAAGTGCCTACCATGTAGACAGAAAAAGAAGCTTCAGAGTAGAGCAGGTCTGAGCATGGCTCAGGTGAAAATGAAAGGAACAAAGCCCATGGCTTGGGACGTTAGAGATAATGGGCTGGAGTTTACAGAGCAAAACCTTCAGGGCTGGAGATTCAGCTTTGGAATCCTTTGCTGGATCAGGAGGAGGCCTGAAGTACTCGAGGTGCCAGAGGGTTCTGAAGGAGGGAGTAACCAGAGAGAGAAGATGGTGAAGGTATTTTAGTTGGACATATAGGTGAGGAACTAGGGTGGGCTATAAGTGTCACAAAATTCCAGGGAAGAGGCATTTTAAGATGAAGTAGCCCTAGCCAGTTTGGCTCAGTGTATAGAGCATTGGCCTGCAGACTGAAGGGTCCGAGTTCGATTTCGGTCAAGGGCACATGCCCGGGTTGCGGGCTCGATCCCGGAGGTGACCTCTAAACAGCAGAGAAGGAGCTAATGAAATTGAGACTGAAGATGCTAGAACAGAAATCTCACTAATGAAGTAAAAACTGCTTAAATAAAGTAACGGGAAGACTATGGGCTCAAAGGCACAAATTAATGGGCAGCCATATAGCAGGGAAGAAACTTAAGAAGGAAATAGTACTGCTGAAGAAGGAAGGGAAAAGTAAATAAGAAATCTATTCCTTGAGGGTTTCTCTTGATAGCCTGGGACTATGGGCAGATTTGGAGGTGAGCAAAATGAAGACTTATAACAGGTTCCATGGCGGGAAGAAGCTAAAAAAAAAAAAAAAAACACCCTCCAAAGTAAGGATTGCTGAGAAGTAATCAAGACCTCAGGCAAGCAAGCAAGCAAACAAACAAAAACCTCTGGTGTATTAAGGTCTTGAGATTTTTTTAAAGACTTTTAAAAAATTGACTCCAGAGAGAAGAAGGGAGAGAGAGAGAGAGAAAGAGAGAAAGAGGGAGAGAGACCTGCGGCCTCCCACAGGCACCCCGACTGAAACCTCTTGTGCACTGGCAGATGTGATGTTCCAACCCAGCGAGCCACAGAGGCCAGTGCTAGGACTTACGCTTTTGAAGCTGGCTAAGGCGCCAACAGAATTCTGCTGCTTGCGAGCAGTTGAGAAAATGGATAATGCAGGTGTGGAGGCCAAGTGGAGGTGCTTCCAGGTTGAGTTTGGGAGAAGACGATTAGAATGATTAGGTTGGAAAGGTTACCACTGGAATTGTTAAGACAATCTTTCAGTGCAACCTTTCAATGCAAAGGACAATGCCCAAGCAACTGAGCCTCGCCGGCCAGGGCAGAGAGATTATATTCCTTAGGAAAGAAATAGTGTGTGTGTGTGTGTGTGTGTGTGTGTGTGTGTGTGTGTTTGAGGGGAGTATATATATATTTTTTTCCTAGGGCACTGCCCAATGTAATTAATAAGCAAGGCAGCTAAGATGAAATTAGAGTTATATCCTCAGGAAATTAGAGAAGCTCAGTTTCAATACCCATATCATGTGTATTTCAATCTCTTTTCTAGAGAGATGATTGGAAATAAGACAGAAATTTTTACTTTGTTATTAAGGAAGAATGGGGTAAGGAAAGGATAGTGGGAAATTACTTAAACATTTATTCTTTGATATTGAAGACTGGAAATAATTACATTTTCCCTTCTTCTCCTTGGGTAGATACCTCATTTTATTATTTAGTTTTCCATGACTTGTTCAAACTTTTTGTTTCTATTATATATATCAGACCCCTTTTCTAACAGGTTCAGATGGACCTGCTATTACTAGGCACTATGTTTAAGACTCAGATATAAAGGTGGCATTAGATACCTTTAGATATCATCTACATACTGATGACTCCCAAATTGTCCCAAAATCGGCCAGTGGGAGCAATTTATCTTTTTTTTCTTCTTCTTTTTAATGGTCACTCAGACATTTTTTACTATTGTGAAATAGTTTTGTTGCCACAGCACAATCCCACCTTCAGGGCCTTTGCCCTGGCTCTCTCTCTTTATTTATTTAATTTTTTGAGAAAAAGCAGAGTTTTATTAGAGAAGGTAAAGTAACAAAGCTCTCTGCATCAGAGTGGGTTGCCTTGCCCTTGCTCTTTTCTATGCATAAAAACTCCCAGCTTCTTCCTTATCTCTTTCAGATCAATTCAATGAGCTGCTTGCTCTATTTAAAATTGCAACCCTCCCTAGTCCTCCTAGTCTTCTTTTCAATCTCCCCTCCCTCTTACTGTGGTCATCTGACACACTATCTATAGTCTGCATATTTGCCTTCATTTTCTTCCCCCTCACTCCCATTCCATGACCCAATGCACGCTCTACACATGAAGAGGTTTCATTTTGCTCCCAGCTGATCCCTCTGAGTTTAGAACAGTGCCTGGCACATAGCACAGACTCCACTCACACTTCTAGAACGAAGAGAACGAGTGCTACAATGACAGCTTTCCAAGTCTTTGTGTGGTTTTCCCATTTCAATACTTCTAAAAGTGAATCCTTTAAATGAATGAACAAAAGCCAGGATATTGCAACTTCATGACAGTCCTTTCCCTTTTGTTCTTTATGAAAATCAAGTTTTGACTCAAACTCTCCCCACATTCCTTTTATCTGGGTCCAAAGAGATTGCTTCTGACTAGTTATTCACCATTAGGCTTTGGGAAACGCTGGCTGTGAAGAGTCCATTTTGGCGGGTAAGATTTAGTTCAAACGCTGCCTTTCTGACGTTTCCAACCCCGGTCTGACTGCAGCACTGGAAACACGTGCAGTCCTTGTCTGCTCTGCTTGCAAGCCTGGAATGTGTGTTCTTCCTGGATAACAGGCACATTTATTTAGCCCTGTGGGCCTAGTTCCGAGCTCAAGAATATACCTGAATAAACCCATCAGTGAGAAAGGTTGAAAATGTAGGATCTTTCTCATAAGAAGAGTCCGGTTATGCTTATTAAAGGAAGTATAACAAAGAATAAAAATTATGTGCAGAATAGAGGTCAAATGATGTGGAAGGCAATGATAGAATGACTCTTTGTCTTCAATTGAAATGTTGGGTTTTTTTAATAATAGTTGGATATATATATTTAAATATATATATATATTTATTTAATACTTTTTTTTTTTATTGATTTCAGAGAGGAAGGGAGAGGGAAGAGAGATAGAAACATCAGTGATGAGAGAGAATCATTGATCAGAAGCCTCCTGCACTCCCCCTACTGGGGATCGAGCCCACAACCCGGGCATGTGCCCTTGACTGGAATTGAACCTGGGACCCTTCAGTCTGCAGGCCGATGCTCTGTCCACTGAGCCAAACCAGTTAGGGCTAAATATGTATTTATTGATTTCAGAGAGGAAAGGAGAGGGAGAGAGAGATAGAAACTTCAATGATAAGAGAGAATCATTGATTGGCCACCTCCTCCATGCCCCCCATTGGGGATTGAGCCCACAACCCAGGCATGTGCTCTTGACTGGAATTGAACCTGGGACCCTTCAGTCCACAGGCCAACATTTTATCCACTGAGCCAAACCAGCTAGGCCTTCAGTTGAAGTTTGACTTAAGAAGAATGATAGTTCCATGAACATAATTTTCCTCAGCACTGTGACCCCCATTAAAGGTCGGACTCCCTTGTCTGTGTAATGACTGACCGCTGGAAGAAGCAACAGCCAGCAAACATCTTGGAAGAAATTCAGATGCCCCAATCTTAATTTTGGCATAACGCCACTGGCTATTCCTCCTAATGCTGAAAACTTACTTCTTGCTTCTTGCCCCGACTGGTTTGGCGTTCGCCTGTGGACTGAAGGGTCCTAGGTTCGATTCCAGCCAAGGGCATATATATGCCTGGGTTGTGGGCTTGGTCCCCAGTGAGGGGACTTGCAGGAGGCAGCCGGTCAATGATTCTCTCTCATCATTGATGTTTCTATCTCTCTCTCCCTCTCCCTTTCTCTCTGAAATCAGTAAAAAAATATATATTTTTAAAAACTTACTTCTTTCTGGACCTTACTTTCTTCATCCATAAGACAGACCACCCTCAAGGAACAGGGCTTACATAACTAACAAAAATGTTATGACGACCTTTGCAGACTTTAAGCAATGAGTCAAGGGACACAGCCCTCTTCTGGCGTCTGTCTTTGGTGTTGAGGGCCGTTTTCCATCGCTAGCGACCCAGATAATGCTCCATGGTGTCATTTCTGACCTGGCACCCCCTTATGTATCTACACACATTCAATTTAGAGACCCCAAAACTTTTCTCTCAGCTCGAGAGCACCTCGGAAAAAAGATAATTGACTAGACACCTTTCTCCCTCTCCAATACTCTGTTTGACCTGAGAGAGAGAGAGAGAGAGAGAGAGAGAGGAGGGCAAAGGGGAGGGCGAAGGGGACGGCGTAGGGGAGGGGGAGGGTCGAGGGGGTAGTCCAACTCCAGTTTGGGGAAATCCAGCTCGCGTTTTGTCTCTCACTCAGCGGTGCAGGGTCCAGCGAAGGCAGAGCCCCAGCTTCACTCCCTGAGGTCTGTCCTGGGGAGACTGCAGCTCCGGGGGGCTGACCTGGCCGGGAGGGACCGCTCCGGTGCCGCATGGTGCTTGCAGCCGCTGGCCTCTGCTCACGGGTCTGCCCCCCCGGACGCGCGCCTGCCCCGCTCCAGTCATGCACCTCTACCTGCCTCTCCGCCGTGGACCTCTGGGAAGCAGCCGGCCACCCCGGGGGCTGGAGCCCTGACCGTGCCCGGAGCCGGTAGGTGTCCGCCCCGGGCCCGCCCGCGCCCTGGCGCCCGCCGGGGACCGGGCTCCGAAGTTGGGAGCAGCGCGAGTTGGAAAGTTTGCTTGGATCTGGCGGGGCGCGCGCTGCCCGGGGAGCCTGGTCGGCCCCTGTGAGCTGGGACCCCGCCGAGGGCAGGGGCGCCGGGACCCGCACGCCCAGGCCGGAGGGGGGTGCGGGGGCGGCGCTCTCCTCTGCGGGACGGGGGCCCGGGCGCCGAGTCCGCGGGTCTCCGGGGCCGCAGGGTGGGCAGGCTCCCAGCGGCGACCCCGCACCCCGGGCCGCCTGGGGAGCTTGGTTGGGGGTGGGGAACAATGCCCCCGCCGGCGATCGCGGCCGTCCGCCCGAGGCCGGGCAGCGGAGGCGCCTCGGGCTCGGACCCGGCGCTGGGCTGGGACCCGGCTCGGGGTGGGAGGCAGGGTGGCCTGGAGGGATCCCTGAAGGGCTGGCGATCGAGGCGCCTCTAGGGCGAGTCGGAGGTCGGGGCGCCTCGGGGTCAGGAGAGGGAAGGGTCCGGGGAAGCTTTGGGTGGGGAACTCGGGGCGTCCTGCGTCCAAGCGCACCCCTAAGTGTGCTGCCTCCCCAGGCTGATAGAGGGGGCAGACTCGGGGGGAACCGTGCTGGCGCCTGCCTCCCGCCGCTTTTCGGGAGGAAGCTGGTCAGGGGTGACCTGGAGTTCCGCGGGTCCGGGAGGAAGGGGGCAGGCAAGTGAATGAGAGTTTGGCCAAAATGGCTTTTAACAAACCCTTTGGAGGGCCACCCGGTCGCCAAACGCATTGGCGCGGCCGTCACTTCAACCCCTTCGAGGCGGTATCCCGGGACGGGCCCCGCGGGGTGGGCGGTGCGCGGCGCGGGTGCCGGACCAGCCGAGCCGCACGTGAGGGCCGGTGCGGGATCACGGGGTGCAGGGCCGCCACGCCCGGTGGGGTCCGGGCTGAGACCCGGCCAGGTCCCTCTCTCCCTCTCCCCTTTCCTTCCTGTTCCTTTCTCCTCTCCTTCTCTCCCCTCTCCCTCTCTCCCCCTTTCCCCTCTCTCCCCCCTCCACCCCTCTCCCCCTCTCTTCCCTTCCTCCCCTCCCCTCCCCTCCGTCTCTCACCCACCCTCCCAACCAATTTAGCTTCTGGAGAGGCTGTGTGCGGTCCATATATTCCCACCACGTGAACCGGGAACCCAGATGGGGCATTTCTGACCCAATAAAAATGAATGGATCACCCAGAGAACAGATAATCGCTGGATCCAGGAGTCTTCCCCCCGCCCCGCCCCGTCCTCCTCCCAAATTAACCCTCCTGCATAGGTCAGTCCTGTGCCTCCCCCCCACCCCGCCCCCCGCCCTCTCCCCGGCCCCACTGAGGGCGCGAGATGTTCTGCATCATCCACATCTTCCCGTTTAAGGAGCGATGCTTGAAAAGTGCCTCAAGATCTTGAGTGGGGACGAGAGGCGGTGCGCTCGCTGGTGTCCGCGGGGCGCGCAGCTGGCCGGGCGGCGCTGTGGGGCGGCCACCTCGGGTCCGCCGGGAACCAAAATGTGCTCATCCCTCACCCCTCCCCCTCCCAGCCATCTCCAGTGAAATAAAAATGTTGCCTCCCTGTTAGGCCTCGGGATGTTAAACAGAATATGGAAATGGCTCTTGTTAACCAGTTTGGGTAAGAGTTATTTAGGGCATACTAGGAATTTATGACTACCATTAAACAAGGCGAGGGGGGTACATGCAGATAGGTGTGCAAATAAGGAGATATTTGGAGCTCAGTCCGTATTCCTTACACTTGGGTAACATACATTTTGGGTGCATTTCCTGATTTTATTGGTGTTGGCTACACAGGTAAAAAAAAAAAAAAAACACCTCCCCAATTAAGAGGTTTTAATAAGGTGGCTTGTCAGCCTCTAACAGTGTTGAAGGCCCTGCTCTGATTTCAATGCATCTTCAGCATCAGGTTCTATGGGAGTTGCCATCCAGTGTTCCTTTTACTTGGAGAAGATTAGCGGCTCAGACCTACAGCTCTGGGTCCACCACTCACCATGAATGCGCGTTAACCAGCGCTTTCAGCTCTGGTCTACCAGAATGGGTGGGCAGGAGGTTCGGATCATCGCGGTTTCTGCCCTTTGTTCCTTTTCTCTTCCTGCTCCAATCTTCTTTATCTGGTTTGCGTCTCCCCTCCCCCACCCTCTTCTTTGCGTCTTTATCTTTCTCTCTCTGTGTATTTAAATTCCTCTTTTCCCTCCTGTTTTTCTACCTCTAGTCTTTAATCCCAGTTGTCTGCTTAATATTCTAGTTTCGTTACTATACATTTCTTTCCCTTTCTCAGTCTCTTGGCCTTTTAAAGGGATCTTTTTTTCTTTTTAGGCAATTTCTTAATGCCTTTTCCTCTCCTTTCCAATGTGTTTTGTGCTTTCCTTATTTTTTAGAAGGGTCATTTCATCTCCATTTTAACTTCTCCCATCCCTTTTTGGCCCCTTTTTCTTGCTCTCTGCAGGGCAGCAGCGTTGTTTTACATATGGAAGGGGCCTTTGACTAAATCTGCTGGTATTCTAGTGAGTTTCCTTGAACAGCCTTCCCATGTGCGAGGGCTCTCACACTTCCTGTGGTAGAAACTATCTAGGAACAGCCAGCAGCCCGCCCACCTCCTCTTCCCTTTAGATGTAGAACTTAGTCACTGGAGGAAACTAAGCTAGGTGGTGCCTTTTAAAAATAAATGTTTTTTTTAAGTCTTCTCTTTCTTAGTCAAGTGCAGTAGTAGCCTTTCAGTTCCCGGGAGCTGAATGGAGTGATTATGAAATCAGCATTACTTTTGCAACTTGTTATATATATGCAAATACTCGCCACTCATTGGGCCACTGCGGCTAGTGAGAAGGAGTGCCATATAATTTTAAATTGATTTGCGGGCTGGATGATTACATCAGTTCAGCCACTTCCTGCCCAGGGGAATTTGGGAGATCCAGAGGAGGGAGGGATATAGGTGAGAGAGGACTTTTTGACATGGTGCTGTCATATTGTTCTTTACAGACAATTGATTCAGTTTAGGAAATCAGACTTTCATTTTCTAGGCAAGGTGATTAGTTCAATAATTGTAAAAACAAAATAAAAAAGGCTCTGTTAAGAGTAAGACTGTGACTACTTAGTAAGCTCAAATA
Organism: Eptesicus fuscus; assembly: GCF_027574615.1. NCBI lineage: Eukaryota > Metazoa > Chordata > Mammalia > Chiroptera > Vespertilionidae > Eptesicus > Eptesicus fuscus. Next base: position 20,521,947 of record NC_072489.1, on the reverse strand, counting down.
ACATTGAGGCAGAAATCAGATCCTGTTGATCAATTTGGTTAGGTAAGTTTAAATAATGTGAATGCTAGAGGTCACCGGTTTGGTTCCCGGTCAGGGCGTGCGCCTGGATTTTGGACTCCATCCCCAATAGGGGGCGTGCGGGAGGCAGTCTGCAGATATTTCTCTCGATGTTTCTCTCTATCCCTCTCCCTGGGGGGAAAAAATCAATAAAAACATTTTTTTTAAAATTATAAAATTTGTGTGAATAATGAGCAGATCCTTACACAGGCCAGTTTGCCATATTCACCCTGGGGCCTGTTCTTGCTTCTCCAGTCTATCCTTAACCTTACTTTCTCTATGCTAGCATGGTGTTGCTTCATGTTTTAAAGTATGAGTTGGCCTCTTATCTCTTGGCCTATAATGTTTGGATCTCATACATTCCAGTCTATTTCACAATATTTTAAGAAACTTATTTTTTTTAAATTGTGGGTTAGGTGTCTTGCTGCCCTCTGGTGAAGAGATTGGTTAAATAAGTAATCCCATAAATTTTTTTTTTTTGGGGGGTGTAGGTTGTTTCATTTTGTTTTCTCTTCCAGAAAAATAAGAACTCAGGATAGAGTCAATTAATTGCATATGGTTTCCCCTCATGGGCCTACTATAAATGTTCAGTAACAGCGACACCATTCTGTTATTTTCTGCTTCCATCATATTATCCTGTAGCACTCAGATTCCTGAATATCCCCTAGGATAGACTAAAACTGACTTTGAGAAATAATTGAAATGTCAGTTTTCATTAGAAATGAAAAATGGAATGAGTCTTCAATTATAAATGTTCTTTTTGTATAACTTAAATACTCTACAATGAATAAAAACACCCTCTCCCCAAGAAAAGAGAAAGAAAATGGAGCAATTAATAATGTTTACAAATTATTAAGAAAAATATATTTAAGGAGATATGTAGTGTGATTTCACATTTAAATATAGACCTATTTTATGAATGAACTACATTTTTCCCCCTCACAAATTTCAGGAAAAAAACACACCAAAAAGCTTTCTTCCTCTTCTAGAGTTCAGCTCTGGGAATAACTTGGCTCATTACTGAAGAAGGTTATGTTTCATTAGTGGAGCCAAGGGTGATAAAATTAGAATCTTATTTTGTGTGTGATTGTCTGTCTCTTTGGCTGGGTGGTACCCAGTGATTCCTCCCCTGCAGCTGGATTTTTCAGGGCTCTTTGGCCTCTTTCATCATCTCATAAAAAGGCTGTTATCATTTAAAGAGGCCACATCTTCCCCAATCCATTTGCTTTATACCTTTTCCATTTCCTTGTCTGGCTCTTTTTCAGGAGATAAGGTTTGAATGGTAAACACTATCTTAATTACAAGCCTGAATTTCTAAAGCACTTCAATTTAAAAATAAAAGAGTATGTAAGAGACAGATTGATTTATAAACTACTCTTAAAAGCAGATCCCACGACACCCTCTGGCCTATCCAGATTACTTCGTGTATGAATTTTAATTTTCATGGGTGATTACAATGCCTGGATTATATGTTCCTAACACATTTTTAGCAATATGTTCTTGATACAAGAGATAAAGAAAGCTAATAATTGATATTGTTGATTTTCTAGAGAAAGGAATGGATTGCTTTTCATTATCTGAAAAAACAAAACAAAAGATTGCTGACTTTTTGGAGATTGATTGCAAGTGGAATGGTTTTTGTTTTTTAAAGCTGTTGGTACAAGAAAGACCATCCGCGCATTTTCCCAAAAACATTTGGAGAAAATATCTGATAGTTTTTCACAGCCAAAGAATTATTGCAGGACGAAAAAAAATTATTAGTTTTAAATATTTTTATTGATTTTAGAGAGGAAGGAGAGAGAATCATCAATCAGCTGCCTCCTGCATGGCCCTTACTGGGGATCAAGCCTGCAACCCAGGCATGTGCCCTTGATTGGAATCAAACCCCGGACCCTTTAGTCCTCAGACCGATACTCTATCCACTGAGCTAAACTGGCCAGGGCAAAATATATATATATATGTATATATATATATATATATATATTATATTTTTTTTTTAAGAAAAATGATAAAACAGTGAGCTTAGATGCCAAGAACTCAAATGAAGCATTCTCTGGCCTGGTGTTTGTATTTGGCACAGATTTATCAAAATGTTATTTTTCTTGTGGTTAATGTTATCATTACTGTCTATTTAAAAAGTCTTTTAACAGGCAAAATGCTTTGTCTCTGTTGTGCTCTGTGATCATACAGTTGTAATCTACAGTGTATTAGGTGGGAAACAAAAGAACTAGATTTTGCTTTGCAGGGTATGTCAGACTGGGTTAAACTGGTTCTATAATAATAATAACTACCTTTTAGCCTATTTTTTCTTTTATTTTTTGTTTTTGTATTTTGGAGTTATGAACACTTTTTTTAATCTCCCGTGTACTAAACACCTATTAATTACCAGCCCTGTGCTAAGCCTTTAAACATAACATCTTATTATATTCTCATAATTACCAGTGAGGCTGGTACTATGATGCTTCCTATCTTATTACACATAAGGAAACTGAGGTTGTGGAGGGACCGGGGAGTTTGTTGGAAGCACATGGCCAGGAGTGTTTCTGAGCTGGAAACTGAAGCCAGGTCTGCATCTTTCCAAAGGCCCTACCTTCCCCCGCTTCCCTCCTACCTTCAGCCTCTTTCCCTACCTTTCCCTTCAATCTCAGATATCACAAGAATGAAACTAGCGCCACTAGGCTTTCCCTGTAGGAGCCCATTGATACCTCAAAACAACTTCATTTCAGATGCAGAAACTTTGACTCAGTTAAGTGGTTTGCTGAAAAACATAGCTGCTGATCACCGGTTCAAATCTAAGGCTTTTGTGACAAAGGCTCTAGGCACTAAACCAGCCAGTGCATCCCAGGATTACCTGGATTGGGTCAGTGAAACAAAAACAAAAGCAAAATTTGAGAATGATAGGGGGCTGTCAAATAATAGCTTAAAAAAAAAAAGTAATAACATTTTTAATAAAATGAGCCTATCTCAGACACTTTCACCAAAGGACTTTGATTACATTTTTTAGAAAGGATATTTCAATGAGAGGAAACAGGAAGGCATAATTTCAGTTGGAGAGTTGATTAAAATGAATAAATTCAACTTTATGGAAAACTTTATGTTGTCTCACTTTCTTTCTCTCATTTTGCCACAGACTGTTGATCACTTGGTTGCAGACCAGTTTGGGGTAACCATTCTCCTACACCATGCTTTCTCACAAGTCCAGCAACCTATCGGCTGTTAGAGAAGTATCGCCCAGTCTGCTGTCAGAGTGTTGATTCTGTGATCTTTGGAGAGTCTACTGATGTATTTTGTACGGTGAGCTTCACCCTCGTTCACATCTTGGTCTGATTTTGGGTCAGGGTAGGCAATCTGAGGAGATGAAAAGGCACGATGATGGCTCTTGGTCAGCCCCTTTCCTTTTCTCCTCTTTTCTTGCTTATCTTGCTGCCCTAGTGTCCTTTGCTGTTTGAATTACTTCATTTTCTCCTTATTTCCAATGTCCTTGCCTAGGCATTCATCATGAGACACTTGGGACCCTGGGTAGAAGGACTTTTAGAACCAGCCGTCTTTGGATTAAGTCGGGTGAAGGAAAAGAGGCATATCCTTTCTGGATGTGGGCAGCGCCCACCACAGAGCCTTCCTTATACATCGTAGGTTCTCAGCAGTTACTTGTTGGACACTAATCTGTGAACACTAACTTCTAAGATTTCATATTGTTTTTGTGTGCATGTGAAAAGCTCAAAATTTGTTAGTTGAAATGTGGTATTAATATTATTCTATCTCCAAGGAGTAGAGTTTCTTGGATTATATAAGCCTCTTCCTCTGGCTTTAGACCAGCTTTGCTGTCAAACCAATGATACCTCAGCCTGTGTGGTGATGAGCTGAGGAAAGAGATTAAGAAATATTTTTGTTGTTGTTAATCCTCACCTGAGGATATTTTTCCATTGATTTTTTTGTTTTTGTTTTTTTGCAAGGCAAACATATTCACTTCTATGTAGAAGGGTGCACACCAAGCAGACTGTCTGTTTGACTTTATAATCCCTGGCACATGTGACCTGTCTTTTGCTCTTGATTGGAGTTCAGGTGCACAGTCTTTCGTGATTGGCTAATTCAAATGGCAGCCCCCAGGGGAGCTGTCAGCCATGCAGCCAACATGGCGGCTGCCAGGTCACGCAGTCCAAAATGGCGTGATTTTTTTTTTTAGAGAGAGTGGAAAGGAGTGGGGTGGGGGGGGAGGAGAGAGAGAGAGAGAGAGAGAGAGAGAGAGAGAGAGAGAGAGAAACTTCAATGTGAGAGAGACACATTGATTGGTTGCCTGCCACACGCATCCCCATCAGGGCCGAGGTTGAGCCTGCAACCAAGGTACATGCCCTTGACTGGACTTGAACTCGTGAACCTTCAGTCCACAGGCTGACACTCTATCCACTGAGCCAAACCAGTTAGGGCAAGAAATACTTTTTTAATGTACCGTATCCAAATTTGTGAAGATTGGGATTTGAGCTTTAAACTCCACTTAACAACAATAGTGTGGTTTCTGATCTAAAGAAACCCCCATGCTTACCTTATTCAAAGAAATTCATCAAGTTAATCAGTTGTCATAGTAAATAAAGTAGCTTTATTGTGAATCTAGAATTTAAGGAATATGTTAGTGGTTTTTCTGTTTACTATATCTTTTGCAGTAAAAATTCCAGTTCCCTAATTTTAATTAATAATTGGTAGTAAATGTTCTGTTTCAAATGGGAGAATGCATTGCAAAAAGACTCACCTCCAATGTTTTTTTTTTTTTTGTTATTTCAGACCACACTTTGTGTGAGTAAGCCCAACCATGGTGCAGCCAGATTCTTCTCCAAAGTGAGACCTTCCGAAGGACCAATGACTCTGTTTTCCGTGACCTTTCATTTTCTCCTCCTACTCCATAACCATGTCTCGATCCCGCCACGCAAAGCCTTCCAGATTAGTCAGGAGGGAAGATCTAAACAAAAAGAAAAACAGTCAAATGAAGAAGACCTTCAAGCCAATCAACAAAAATGTGACATTAGGCAAGACAATGAGCCCTCGAAAATTAAAGCAATTCCTTCAAGAGAGAGATGTTAAGAAAAAAACAGAACCCAAACCACCACCCATGCCCGTCAGAAGCCTCCTGACGAGAGCTGGCGCAGCACGAATGAACTTGGAGAGGGCCGAGGCTCTTTTCCGGAACCCGGAGTCCTTAACTTGCAATGGGTTTACAATGACCCTCCGAAGAACCTCCCTTAGCAGGCGACTCTCCCAACCCCCAGTGGTCATAGCCAAACCCAAGAAAGTTTCACCTCCTAAGAATGTAGAAAAGCAACGTGAGTGTGCTCGGAAGGTAAAGGCCTCAGAGAATGATTCTGTACCAACACAAGACCCCCTCATCCCTCCTGATATAGAGAATCTAATTGACGACATACAAAATGCATCTTTAGTGAAAGAGGAGCGCCAAGGGACAGCCCAGTCTTGGTGCCAAAGGGTCGAGGATTCCGAAATAAATTTTCCCACTCAGAGTAGCCCTGCGGCGGAGATCCTTTCTGGGGCACTGGAAGGGACACACGGAGGTGAAGGACTGTTCTCTGAAGAGGCATTGGAAGACAGCAGTGATTCCCCTAGAATGTTTGCCCAGGACTCCCTGTGTGCTCCTTCGCCCCAGCGAGCAGACCTTAATGTTACCTCTGAAGGAAACCGCAGCGTTCAGGTAGAAGATTTGGGTTCACAAGTAGAATCTCTTAAGCTATCTGATCCTTACCTGGATCCCATCCAAAGTGAACATGATTGCTGCCCAACCTCCAGCTTTAATGCTACGGTGATACCGGAATTGGACCTTAGGAACTATTTGTCTATTGGCGGGTCAGTATATTCTACCTCATTATTAAAACTCTTCTTGGCAAGTTCAGAACAAGGAACGCTTGGTGCTAAGCCAGACCCTCTGGAGGTCCTCAAGGCTCCTCCAGAGCAGCAGGAAGTTCCTGATAACACCCCAGTCTTAGGACAGGCCTTCAGTGCTGTCCCGCATCAATGGGAAATTCCTGGTGTTAATCTGGTTCATGGAGAGGCTCTGGGTGAGACCCCAGACCCACCAGAGATCGCTGGTGCTATTTCAGTCCAAGGAGAGGTCTTCGGTGCTATCCTCAATCAGGAAATCCTTGGTGTGGGTGGGAGTCCTGCCTCAGACCCATCTGTCTACCTTCCTGCTCCTCTAAACCCAGTTGCTACCTACAATGCCCTCCCAGGATGGCCTGATCCACAGAGCACGGTTTCCTATGGGCTTGAGGTCCAAGGTACTATGCAGATTTTATCTTTGGGCTCAGGTCACACTCCTCAACCAACCTCAAACCCGGAGGTAAATTCTGAACCTCCAGCCATGGCTATAAACCATGTAGAGAATGAGAAGCAAGTCCATCTAAGCTTTCCACCAGCTGACACTCAGGGGTTCGCATTAGCCCCTGAGGGAGGACTCCACCATGCTTCCCAGGACCTTGCCCAACACTCCCAGGCTGGTCCCAGCAAATCGGAAGGAGGGAGCTCCCAGATCGACACCACCGTGATGTCTATGCCGGTGTCACTTGCCAGTACCTCCTCTCCTTCCCACACAACTGTGCTACCTACTTTGGAAAAGAAGAAACGGAAGCGATGTGGGGTCTGTGAGCCCTGCCAGCAGAAGGACAACTGTGGCGAATGTACTTACTGCAAAAACAGAAAGAACAGCCACCAGATCTGTAAGAAGAGGAAATGTGAGGAACTGAAAAAAAAGCTACCCGGAATTGTGCCCAAGGTGAGTAAATGCCCAGGGAACTGGGAGTCATCTGGGAGACTTGATAGAGGGGTCTGTGTGGGGACAGCGCAGCATTGGACCCTTTTACTGGGGTGTAAAATGTTGCTTTAAGTTATCGATTAGAAAACGACCTACCTGCAGGATGTCTTGTACGTTGATTGACACATGAGCTTATTTTTAGAAGTTGTCTCAGAAAACCAGAACATACAGGTTTTTTTCATTGTAGAATTTGATAGAGACACAGGGAAATGGTATGAAATGTGATTTTGTAAGCATTTCCACTGTGCCTCATTTGGCTAAGTATGTGTATTTTTTGGAAGATACATGTTGAAAAATTAAGAGTGGAACAAATTCATTAACTTCTTTGTAGCCTGAGAAACCAGAGGAATTAAACTTCCTTTTTTTTTTTTTTTATGATCCCCTTTTTAAAAAATGTATGATTTTAGTCCTGGCTGGTTTGGCTCAGTGGATAAAGCGTTGGCCCGAGGACTGAAGGGTCCTGGGTTCGATTCTGGTCAAGAGCACATGCCCGGGTTGCAGGCTTGATCCCCTGTGGGGAGTGTGCAGGAGGCAGCCAATCAATGATTCTCTCTCATCAATGATGTTTCTATCTCTCTCTCCTTTCCCTTAAAGAAAAATATGTTTAAAAAAAAATGATTTTACACAGAGAGGAGGGGCAGAGAGAGAGAGAGAGAGAAAGAAACATTGTTGTTCTGCTCATTTATGCATTCATTGCCTCTTGTATGTGCCCTGACCAGGGATCAAACCTGTAACCCCATAACCTTGGCATACTGCGTGACTGAACTACCCAGCCAGGGCTTGAATTAAACTTCTTTTGAAACAATAAATTGTTTGCATTCTTAATCTTGAAACTTTGCCTTAGAGGTATAACAGAATATAGCTTTCCTCTCAGTTTTCACAGGTGATTTCTACCTACTCTCCGTATCTCACAGGGTTGTGGGATTAGATGGTCATTAGAAGCTGAGCCTGGCACAGTTGGTGTGCTTGAAGTTCTAGCTTCTCTGGAAACTGAGGCAGGAGGCTCTCTGGAGCCTGGATGCTGGGCTGTTGTGCCTGCACTAAGTGTGGCAGCAATATGGTGACTTCTAGGAGTTGGGGACCACCAGGTTACCTAAGGGGAGAGGTGAACCAGCCCAGGGCAGAAACCAGCATGTCAAAAATGGTGCTATTGGATGTGGAGAGAGCAGAGCGCCTGAAGAATGGCTCCTTTGTAATAAACACATCCAACAGCAACTTGGGCTTACACCTCAGGGTGGCAGGATACCATGACCTTCCTGTGATATTACGCCCTATATATAAAACAACAACAACAAAAACAACTGTACTAAAAAAAAAAACCAAAAAAAAAAACAAAAAAAAAAAACAAAAATAAAAAAAAAACAACTGTACTGATCACCTGTGAATAGCCATGCTAGTCTGGGCAACAGAGAGAGATTCATCTCTTGCCCCTCTGATTAAGGGGATCCTGTATCTCCTAATATTCCCTGTGATATATAGACATTGCTCTTCATGAACCTAAGGTGGTAAAAGTATTGGTTGACTTAGACTTTACTTAAAGGATTATATGGAGCTTGGTTAATACTCAAACTTGCTTTTCAGACCTTTAAAACACCTGTCAATTAAGATGTTTTATGATTTTTTAGCTCACTCCTTTGAAGTTAATATTTATTTTATGTCTATTACGAATACAGGTATGGTAGACGAGATTAAAAGTATTGAGAATTTAGGGTCTGGCTGACTCAAAAGGTTGCATTTAAAAAGAAAGGATGAATGCCATGCTTTCCTGGAAGTCCTCCATTAATATCTGTGTGTAAGGAAATGAGAGTTGTAAGGATTGGTTGGGACTGAGTTTGCTGTTCCTTCCTCTGACAAACAGCAATATAGTGTGTACTAAGTCACCCTTTAAGGACAGGTTCCTGCGGTGGAGATAGAGTGGGCGTCCTTTTCAGAAAACTGGGGAGTCTGACCAGGACTTGTAGAAAAGCTAGGTTGCATTTAATGCAGATATGTATGTATGATCGAATCCTATTAATGAAATTTCTGTGTCATAGGATATGTATACTTTATTGATAGGTACTGTCAAACTGTCCTCCAAAACGGCCGTATCAGGACAAACTTCTATCAATGCAATGGGTTTTAAGAGCAGAAAGTCCTTCTTTGGGAGTGGTTATTAAAGGCTGGTGGCAAGCTTTATTTCATACTAGAGGCCCGGTGCATGAAACCTGTGCACGGGTGGGGTCCATAGGCCTGACCAGCGATCAAGTCCAATCTGCGGAGCAACCTGCGGGGCGATTGGAGGCACCCTGCTGATACCCACCTTGGCCAGCCTGGCGCCACCCACTTGTCAGCCCCGCTCCCCCCCCCCTCCCCCTGCCCCCATTGCCTGGCTGGCCTGGGGCTTGCTGGCTGAGGGCAGCTCCTGCATTGAGCATCTGCCCCCTGGTGGTCAGTGCACTTCGTAGCTACGGGTCATTCTGCCATTTGGTTGATTTGCATATTAGGCTTTTATTATATAGGATTTTTACTAATTCTCTCCCTTTGAGTGGAACAGAGTCTCAGTATGTTGTTACACTGTAGGCAGATTCTTTCCTTTTTAAAAATTTAATTTATTGGGGTGACATTGGTTAATAAAATTATAAATTTCAGAGGTACAACTCTATAACACCTCTGTGGGCAGATTCTTTTTTTTTTTTTTTAATTCTTTATTGTTTCAAGTATTACATATAGTATTAAACATGTCTCCTTTTTCCCCCATTGACCTCTCCCTGGCCACCCCCCTCCCGCCGTGGGCAGATTCTTTTTTTTTTTTTTTTTTTAATAGGAAATGATTTTATCCAGCTGTACAATGTGTTTGCATTTTTTTAAAAATATTTTTTATTGATTTTTTACAGAGAGAAAGAGAGAGGGATAGAGAGTTAGAAACATCGATGAGAGAAACATCGATCAGCTGCCTCTTGCACACCCCCTAGTGGGGATGTGCCCGCAACCAAGGTACATGCCCTTGACCGGAATCGAACCTGGGACCCTTGAGTCCGCAGGCCGACGCTCTATCCACTGAGCCAAACCGGTTTCGGCTGGGCAGATTATTTTTGCAATAACCTAGCTTTCCCACATGTGCATTGGTTTCCTAGGGCTGCCATAACAAAGAACCTCGAACTAGTGGCGTAGAGTAACAGAAATGTATTGTCTCACAGTTCTGGAGACCAGGAGTCTGAAGTCAAGGTGATGGCAGAGCCGTGCTCTCTCTGAAGGTGCTGGGGAAGCATCTGTTCCAGGCCTTTCTCTCCTAGCTTCTGGTAGTTCCTTGGCTTGTACCAGCATAACTCCATTCTTCACATGCAGTCTCCCTGTGCACCTACTTATGTCCCAATGTGTCCTCTTTATAAGGACACCAGTCATAATGGATTAGGGGCCCAAGATACTTCAGGATGACCTTAACCAATTACTAGTCGACATTACAATTCGCCAACCTTTTTCTATTTCATCCTTTTAAAAAATATATATATATTTGAAGTTTCTTTTATAGATATATATATAGACTGGAGTCATCCGAGAAAGTATATATATATATACATATATATATATATTATTGATTTTTTTACAGAGAGGAAGGGAGAGACATAGAGAGTTAGAAACATTGATCAGCTGCCTCCTGCACAGATGTGCCCACAACCAAGGTACATGCCCCTGACCGGAATCGAACCTGGGACCTTTCAGTCCACAGGCTGACGCTCTATCCATCGAGCCAAACTGGTTTCGGCTGAAGTTTCTTTTATGTACAAAGAGATAGCATTCTATCGTAAGATAGATGTCTTGAATGACCCATTCATGGAAGTTCACTTAGTCCAGTGGTCGGCAAACCACAGCTTGCGAGCCACATGCGGCTCTTTGGCCCCTTGAGTGTTCTAAGGCCACTTCTTCAAAATAGACTCGCTCAGGCTGAAAACCGACTTCTGCACATGGGCCACGGAGTTTCAATCACCCTGTACATGCGCGCCCGCACGTGGTATTTTGTGGAAGAGCCACACTCAAGGGGCCAAAGAGCCGCATGTGGCTCACGAGCCGCGGTTTGCCGACCACTGACTTAGTCCAACGAAATGAAGCCTATGTCCTCCGGGTACTGACGGAAACTCTGGTGGCACATGTTGAGGCCGCATTTCCCGATCAGACCGTGCTGGTTTGAACAGACACTGCAAGAAAGAGAACCCTGGCCGAATTTTCTCGGATGGCTCCAGTAGAGTTTCTGGTGACCCATCTTACTCTCTCTGTAGCAACGAGGAAAATAGTCTATTTCATTCTTGACTTAAATTATTTGTCCAAAAACACTGACTTATTTGACTGAGCCACTTGGAAATTTTTAAAAAAATATATTTTATTGATTTTTACAGAGAGGAAGGGAGAGGGATAGAGAGTTAGAAACATCGATCAGTTGCCTCCTGCACACCCCCCCCCCCCCCCCCCCCACTGGGGATGTGCCCGCAACCAAGGTACATGCCCTTGACCTGAATCGAACCTGGGACCTTTCAGTCCGAAGGCCGACGCTCGATCCACTGAGCCAAACTGGTTTTGGCCACTTGGACATTTTTTTTTTCTCTTCCCCACCCCCACCTCCCCATTGGACATTTGACCAAACATATTTAATAAATGTGTTTCTAAAGCATTTTATTTCAAATCTTACTGCAATGAATAATCTTCCTTTACTCAAGAATCTTCACAATATGAGAATCGTTCACAATGTCGCCAGTAACTTCAGGTTTTACAAACATACATCTAGAACACATAGCAGCAATTTCTCCAGCAGAGGGACCTCCCTTGAAAGCTCCTGTTTTGCCAAGAGACATCATTGCCAACGATGTTCTATCTCTAACACGCATCAACAAACTTGCTCTCTTTCCTAAACTCACTACTCCTCTTACATTACATGGTGCATCGGCTCACTGCATGGTCACCCAAAATTGAAAGTTCCGTCATCTTTGAGGCCTGCCACTCACTCATTCTTCTTGATTTTCTCGTTCTGCTAGATCTGAGCACTTCTACCGCTCCATGTTCTTGGCCACTACTACAGTTAAGGCCTTTATCTCTTACTGGAACAAGTTTAGTGTTCTCTATTGTCAGCAAGTATTTATTGCACTTCTACTTTGGGTTGTGCACTGCTGGGGTGGGGGGTGGAGGGGAGATATAGTTGTGAGTGAAGCAGCTAGCAGGGAAGTCAGGATGTTGAACAACAAGCTCTCATTAGTGCAAGTTTAAGTTTTTTCTGAAATCCTGATTCTCCTACTTAAATGCATTTAATACCCATCTGCATGTGTATTTAATACCCATCTCCTACTTAAATACATTTAATACCCATCTCACAAATCAAAAGAAAATAGAGCAAAACTTTTAGTGCCTTCCAATTATAGATGAAGCTATTTGCCACGCAAATCATCAAGTTTATAAGTGAGTGTGTGGTTTACATATATAAACTTGCTCTGACAAGCAAGTGGACACTATTGTAAAGTTCTGTCGGTGTGAGGAAACACAATATTTGTTAATAGATGAATGACTTTGGCTGTTGGTCATAATCTCCCAAGTGCCGTACACTGCATCTGATTATATAGATACTGATCGATTTCAGAGAGGAAAGGGAAAGGGAGAGATAGAAACATCAATGGGAGGGAGAATCATTGATTGGCGGCCTCCTGCATGGCACCCACTGGGGATCAAGTCCACAACCCAGGCGTATGCCCTGATCGGGAATCGAACCGCGACTTCCTGGTTCATTGGTGGACACTCAGCCATGGAGCCACACCAGCTGGCCCACATATTTCATTAAAAAAAAAAAAAAAATTCAGGGGGGTGCAGGAGGTAGCCGATCCATGCTTCTCTCACATCACAGATGTTTCTCTCTGTCCCTCTTCCTTCCTCTCTCTGAAATCAAGAAAAACATAAAAAAAAAAATCTTTTAGCCCTAGCTGGAGCCTCAGAGGAGCGTCAGAGGGCAGAGCGTTGGCATGCGGACTGAAGGGTCCTGAGTTCGATTCTGGTCAAGGGCACATGCCCGGGTTGTGGGCTCAATCCCCAGTGTGGGGAGTGCAGGAGGCAGCCGATCAATGATTCTCTCTCATCATTGATGTTTCTCTCTCTCCCTCTCTCTTTCTCTCTGAAATCAATAAAAATATATTTTAAAAAGTATTTCATACTGACATAATTCAGAGTTATTGAAAGCTTACCAGAGAAATACAGAGAATTTGGTATGTCTTTCAGCCCAATGATGACATTTTAACATACTACTTTGTCTCTTTTTTTTACTTTGTCTCTTTATCTCCCCTGTCTCACTGTCTCAACTCTTTTTCCCAGATCAAATTGAGATGACATTTCTTTATCACCAAAGAGTGTATTTCTTATAAAACAATAGGCTATCACCCCCCCACACACCCCAATAGGGGGCGGGGCTGACCGGCCAACCTGTAGCCCCCTCCCCCAGCCGGCCCCGCCCCCGCTGGGCCTCCACCACCCTGATTGGCCCGCAGCCCCAGCTCCACCCCAGACCTGCACCCCCAACCAATCAGTCGCAGGGCCGGCTGGCCAACCACCCCTATCCCCTCCCCCAGGCCACTGCTCCCTGGTTGGCACCACCACCCCATTTGGGGGCGGGGTCAGCTGGCCCACCACCCACAGCCCCTTCCCATGTTTGGCCCTGCCCCCAACCAGCCCCCAACCCCAATACTTGGGGCTGGCCAGCCAACCTGCAGCCCCTTTCCCCAGCTGGCCCCACCCCGGATGGTCTCCCCCTTATGGTCCCGCCACCCTGATCAGCCTGCAGCCCTTCCCTGTGACTAGTCCTGCCTCTAATCTCCCCCCAACCCCAATAGTGTGTGGAGCTAGCTGGCCAACCTCCTGCAGCCCCTCTTCTGGCTGGCCCTGTCAGCAGTGCGCCCCCACCACCCTGATTGGCCTGCAACCCCCAATCGCCAACCCCAAAGGCCCGCTGGCCAATCACCCACGGCCCCTCCCCCAAGCCGATCTGGGCGGGCTGGCTAGCCAATGGTAGGCCAGCCCTAATGTGCCCCGATTGGTGCCAGGCCGGCTGGACCCCACCCGTGCACACATTGGTGCACTGGGCCTCTTGTTCTCTTATATTATCAAAATTATTATTTAACCCATAGACTATTCATATATCCCCTATAAGAAAATGTCCTCTTAAACTCCTTTAATCTGGAAAAGTTTCTGAAATTTTAAGAACTATATTGAGATATAATTGATATAGAAAAACTGCACATATTTAAAGTATGTAATTTGACAAATATGACATTTGCATGCACTGTGTAACCGTTACCCCAATCAGAACCTATGACTGGCAAAAATTTCTTTGTTCCTACCCCCGCCCTGCATCCTGTCGCCTCCATCAAACAATGTCTTTGTCACTATATTCGCATTACCTAGAGTTTGATATAAATGGAATCATACCATGGACTTTTTGTCTTTATTTTTGGCCTAAAGCAGTTCCTCAATTTTTGTCTTTTATGACTATGCTACTTTTGCTAAGTGCAGATCATGTATTTTGCCCCTCAAACTATCACTCCTTACTTTTAGCATTTACTGGTGACTTTTGCCTAATGTTGATTCTCTATTTCCATCATTTCTTCTAAATGTAACTTTAAGAAGAGCTTTTCCTTCTTGCTTACTATTTATTTCAGCATGAACGTGTACGTTTTTTATTATATTCAATAAGTTATTATCATTTATTTATTTTGATGCTGAAATTGTCCCAAATTTGGCCAGGGAGCTCCTCAGCCATTTTTTGTTGTTGTTTTTCGTTTTTTAAATTGATTTTTGGAGAGAGACAGAGATTGGAGAGCAAACCCATACATAATGTAGGCATGTGCTCTGACCAGGAATCGAACCGTGACATTTTGGTGAATGGGAGGACCCTGCAACCAACTGAACCACCCGCTGGGAGTCCTCAACCATTTTTTGAGTAAATTTTTATTTTCTGGCACAATTGTTCCAGGCTTTTCTGCTTTCTGTCCAACCCCAGAACTGCAGGCAGCTGTTTTTAGTGGAGCGTGGTACTTAGAAAGATCTTTTTTTTTTTAGAAAGATCTTGATGATAGATGCGATCATGGTTATTGGAATGTCAGTGCTGTGCTCAAAAGTTAATTAAATTTGTTCTCTCTCTCATTCTCTGTCTTGCATACTCCCAACATCCTTGCCCTTCATTGTGGTTATACTCTTCATATCAAATTCAGTTTTAATTAATTTATTTCTGTTTATTTTCTACTTCAGGGTTCTCCTATACGTGATGATATTCACGTTCTCTCACTTTTTCTTGCGCTCCTCCTGCCCCAAAAGGTCACCTGGATCCCTGGCCGAAGCTGATTGTGAAGAGTGTGTCAGGTTGTTGTTGTACTGAACTCTGGCAGTAGACAGGCCTACCCCTCCCGCAGGAAGAGGCACAGGAGCACACAGGCCCTCCCAGGGAAGCTCCTTCTGAGAAGAGAGCAAGGGATAGTTGTTTAGTAATCCTTTTGTTTTGGGGTGGCTCTTTTTGCTTAATATTATGATTATGAGATTATCCATAATGTTGCCTATAGTTATAGACAGTCCTTGTCATTTCTAGTACAGTATTCCATTATATATATATATATACTAGCCTTTTGCACTCGGATGTCGAGTGTGACTCGACACGGTTAGCAGAGCATCGGTAGCAGCTCGAGAAAAAAGCAAGCGAGTGCAAAGGGTTAAAGGCCCAGTACATGAAATGTGTGCACTCGTGGGGGTGGTCCCTCAGCCTGGCCTGCACCCTCTCCCAGTCTGGGAGTCCTCAGCAGATGTTCGCCTGCTGGCATAGGCCCACCCCCCTGGGCCTATGTCGGACATCCTTAGCACTGGACATCCTTAGCACTGCCGCAGAGGCAGGAGCGGCTCTCGCCACCGCCGCTGTGCTCTGCACTCTGCAGTCCTGAGCCAGGCTCAGGGCTTCTGGCTGAGCGGGCTCCCCCTGTGGGAGCACACTGACCACCAAGGGGCAGCTCCTGCAGTGAGCGTCTGCATCCTGGTGGTCAGTGCATGTCATAGCGATCGGTCCTTCTTCTGTTCAGTCGATTTGCATGTTAGCCTTTTATGATGTAGGATATCATAGTACATGCTGTTAATGAATAGTAATACTACTATGAACATTACCATAAATGTCTGGTGGATACATGTTTGCATTCTATTGAGTATATTTCTATGGGTGGAATTTCTTGGTTATAGAATATGCATAGTTTAGCTTTTGTAGATATTAGCAAACAGCTGTAGTTCTGATTATGACTGATCGGAGGTGTTTGAGAGTTCACTTGCTCCACATGCTTGACAACACTTGCTATTTTGTTGTTTTATTTTAATAATTTTGTTGAGTGTGTAGTTGCATCACTACACTGCATTTCCTTGATGTCTAATGAAATTGAGCTATTTGTCATATGCTTGTGAGCTATTTAGATCATCTTTGAAGTGCCTGTCTTTCGTCTATTTTTAAATTGGGTTCTTCTACCTTTTTATTTTTGTATCTTTTAAAAATATTTATTTATTTATTCATTTATTTTCTTTTTCAAACCCTTGGGGTTGACTTTCCATAGATCACAGTGAAGGATGCCTTTTTTATTTTTGATTTATGAGTTCATTAAGATTTGTTGATAAAAGTTCTTTGGTGAATAATTATGGATATCTTTACCTATAGATTGTGGGAACCCCTTTCACATCCCGCGTGGTTCAGGGTTCCGGTTCAGGGTTCGGGTTCTGGAGAAGGCCGCACACAAATGAAAGAGACTAGAAAAGTATTAATTTGGGAATATTGGGGGCCAGGCGGGAGCCCACCTCTAGTTGGAGGATTGCCGCCTTGCTTTGGCCTTGCCATCTCTTTTATTCGGGTTTGGGATACACCCATTGTCCTTAGGCCAGTAATTCCAGTAACAGGCAGATTATCTTATCAGTAAGGATTTACATGATTATTTGGTGGGGAAGTTGCCTCAGTTACCATTGTCTTAATTAGATAGAAGTGGTTGGCTCTGACCTTTCAGAGCTTCAAGGTTGACCAGCCTTCCACATCTTTCTATTAGTGAGACAGTGATCAGTTTCCGGGATCAGATGTACAATATATCTGGACTTGACTTTTATACATGGTGTGAGATAGGAGACAAGATTCATTCTTTTTCATATATACATCTACTTGAGCAGCACCATTCCTGAAATGACCATCCTTTCCCTGATACTGCAATGTCAACTTTATCATAAGTCAGGACATTGATTATTTTGCATCTGTTTCTAGGCTTTGTTTTATTGGCCTTTTTGTCTATCCTTGTGTCTAAATTGTCTTTATTTACCAGGCTTTATAACTGGCCTTATTAATTAGTACTGTAAGTTCTTCCTTCAGTTTTGTTCATCAGTGATTATTTGGGCTATTTTTTGTTTGGTTATTTTTTTCTTCCTTTTTTTTTTTTAATTTCAGAGAAGAAGGGAGAGGGAGAGAGAGGTAGAAACATCAATGATGACAGAGAATCATTGATTGGCTGGCTTCTTCATGCTCCCACTGGGAATGGTATCAGAAACCCGGGTGTATGCCCTTGACTGGAATTGAATCCAGGACCTTTCAGTCTGTAGACTGACACTGAGTTATACCGGCTAGGGTTATTTGTTTGTTCTTTTTCATTTTTTAAATATATTTTATTGATTTTTTTTTTTTTTTACAGAGAGGAAGGGAGAGGGATAGAGAGTCAGAAACATCAATAAGAGAGAAACATCGATCAGCCTCCTCCTGCACACCCCCTACTGGGGATGTGCCCGCAACCAAGGTACATGTCCTTGACCGTAATCGAACCCGGGACCCTTCACACAGCAGGCCAATGCTCTATCCACTGAGCCAAACAGATTAGGGCTCATTTTCATTTTTTTAAATTAAATATTTAAAAAAAAATTTAATCACCTTTATTTATTTATTTTCTGTTTGTTTTTGTTAATTCTCATTCAAGAATATTTTCCATTGATTTTTAGAGAGAATGGAAGAGAGAGGGAAAGACAAAGAGAAACATTGATGTGAGGGAAACACATCAATTGGTTGCCTTCTGCAGGAGCCCTGACCAGGGCCCAGGCCGGGGAGCAGCCTGCATCCAAGGTGCATACCCTTGACTGGAATCTGACTTGGGACCCGTTGGTCCGAAGGCTGATACTCTATCCACTGAGCCAAACCGGCTGGGGCTGTTCTTTTTTATTTTCATTAAAATGTTTTAGTTTGGCCCAGCCAGTACTGCTCAGTGGTTAAGCAATGACCTACGAACCAGGAGGTCATGGTTAGATTCTCCGTTAGGGCACATGCCCGGGTTGTGGGTTTGATCCCCAGTGTGGAGCCTGCAGGAGACAGCCGATCAATGATTCTCTCATCATTGATGTTCCTATTTCTCTCTCTGTCTTCCTTCCTCTCTTAAAATCAATAAAAAAATATTTTTTTAAAAAAGTTTTACGCCCTAGCTGGTTTGGCTTTGTAGATGGAGCATCAGCCTTTGGACTGAAGGGTCTCTTGTTCAATTCCAGTCAAGGGCACATGCCCAGGTTGTGGGCTTGATCCCCAGTAGTGGGCATGCAGGAGGCAGCCGATCAATGATGTTCATTCATAATTGATGTTTCCATCTCTTTCTCCCTCTCCCTTCCTCTCAGAAATTAATAAAGATATTTTTTAAGAAGTTTTAATTTGTAAATTTCTACCAAAATACCTTAAGATTTTTGATTATGTTGAATGTATACATTAATTTGGAGAGATTGATGTTTTTACAATATTGAATCTTCCGTGGTATATGCACTTTATAGTTTTTAATTAACTAGTTAATTAACAAATTAATTGTAAATTGAAGTATAATTGATACATAAATCACGGCATATTTTTATTTATGTGTTTTACTTCATTTTTTTCAATATTTTCAATATACTTTTATTGTTTTCATAGAGAAATGGAGGAGGAGAGCGATATAGAAACATCAATGATGACAGAGAATCATTGATTGGCTGCCTCCTGCACGCCCCTTACTGGGGATCCAACCCACAACCTAGGGCCTGCTTGACCAGGAATTGAACTCCTGATTCATAGGTCAACACTCAACCACTGAGCTATGCAGGTGGGGGGCAATAAATTTGGTAATGTTTGGTTTAGATGAAACCGAACTGTTAGAATTTTTTTCCCCCCTATAAAACATACTTAGCCCCTTAAAAGCATATGCCTTTTAGCAAAATGTTAACTACTAATGTCAGGGAGAAGTAAATATAGTACAGTATTTTACTTATTTTTTGGGGTCATGAATTGCATTTTTGTCTCTCACGATAATTGAATTTCTTTTCATTGTACAACAAGGTGGTTAGTTTTCCAAAAGATATCTAGCAATATCTTTTGGCCAAGAGATAAAAAATGTTATTTTTCTGCCAAGCTTATTTCAGAAATGCAGATAATTAAAACCACTAACTCTATAACTCATAGTCATCTAGGAATTTGCTCTTGGCTATGGATTCCTCGTGTATATTTGTAATTTAGTATTTTGAGACATGTACATTCCCCTATTGTTAAATAGTGATAGAAGTAAAGCGGTGGGGATGGGGGAGGTTTTTTAAAGACCTAGAGAGGAGATGCTTTGGGCAGGATACACTTTCACAAATAATTTTTAGTGTGCACTAATGGGAGAAAACAAAACATAGTTTTTGTACTTCTGCTTTTGAGGCTGGGATATTGCATTCTGTATCTCTAGGTTGATGTTTGGGTATAATGTAACACATCTAATTAACATTAATTGAATAACTAAACCGAGCAGTTTTTTGGCAAAGTGAAACCATCTCTCAGATTTATTCTAGTTGATTTTTCCCCTAAACTATGAAAGGGTTATTCTATGTATGGTTAAACAGCCGTGTATTAAATACTACTGTAAAGTATGGTGTTTATTACCATGCTATCGTCTTAGCTACTGCAAATGACACCCGGGGAAATAGTAGTACCTACTTATGTTTATGCTTGAAAAGCTGAAAGTATGATGCAAACGGAACCACTGCCTGCCCACCATCTTATGGGTCATGTGACGACAGCCTAGTTCCAGGTATGTTATTTCAGAATTGGTTGACATATGTGTCTTATTTGATCCATTTCAGTGAGAGAGGGATGGCCGGCCTGCCTTGGCCACTGCTTTTCTTAGCGTTTCCAAGCAGCCGGATCTCCTTTTGGCATGTGCGGCATGTGGCATATGGAACCCATTTTGGCTACCAACGCCTTCAATTGAGGGCAGATGTTCTATGTCCTGAGCTATGCCTTTATGGAATCTCTTTGGATCACTTCTGAGACTTCAGTAGCATACCTAACCGCAGAACTGATCATAAAGGGGAGGGGGGGGAGGAGAAAGCCTTTGGGGTCTAGCATCCTTGCCTGTGTAAATCCCAAGTATGTTAAAACCGTGCTGATCTTGACTGATTCTTACCCGTGGGTGTTAATTTCTGGAATCTTGTTACTAGGGTTCAAATCTTACCTTGCCATTTTGTGTGTATCAGCTTATCTAGGAAATAAATGTGTGAAACTGGTGAGCTAATACCGTTATGTAGTGTCAGCATAATCCAAGTTCTGTGAGTATGTAATAATAAGCACCATAGTGTGGTTCATGTTTATTTTGCTGTGGAGTTTAATTCCACAAACCAGTTAGGGCAGCATTTCTATTTGTAATTCGAAATTTGTAAAGATTTAAAAATAGGTGCATAAATGAACATAATCGACTAAATTGTTTTTGTTTTTTGTTTTTTAATGCTGGATACTTCAGTCTCATAAAATTTTTTATATGGTAAAAATTTTTTTTTTTAAATATAAATCTGGGTTCCCATGTCAGATTATTTCCTCAACACTGGAATCAGTCTTTTATTTCAAACTAAAAGTATTAGCATAACCAAAATACTTAGTTAGCATTTCCCTAAGGATTTCTAAATCTTTTTCACTTTTGGAAACCTGATGTTTGTGGTACAGGTATTTTTTTTTTTTTTTTAGAAAGTCAGGTCCATTTCCTTTTCCCAAAATCAGAAACTAGAGTTTAATTACATTCTTTTTGGTTCACACATCTTAATACTTTCTCAAAGATGGGGATTGAGCTGGCATATCAGCATAGCTTCTAACTAATGACTGGATACTGGCCACCTCAGATTAAGTACTTGGTGTATTTTTAGCTACCACGGAAAAAAGAATTTAAATTTTTCTATTATTATATTAGTGCTTTAGTCTTGCAAAACTTTCCACATATTTTTGGTCACTAGACAAGAATTCCGAAGACAAATTTGATCCTACTTTCAATGATCCCAACACTCGTCTTTATTTTCTTTATTTTCTTTTTTATTTTTTGGTATTTCAGGGATGTTCAGATTGAACAGATTGTTATATTTTTAAAAAATGTGTTTTCATTGTATGTGTGTGTGTGTGTGTGTGTGTGTGTGTGTGTGTGTGTGTGTTTAAGAGAGAGGAAGAGGAAGGGAGAGGGAGAGAGAGAAAAAGAAGAAAAAAAACCCACCCCACATTAATGTGAGAGCGGAACATCAAACAGTTGTCTCCCGCACATACCCTGACCAGGAATCACACCCGAAACCTGGGCATGTTCCTTGACCAGGAATTGAATTGGCTGCCTTTTGGTGTGTGGGACGATGCTCAACCAACTGAGCCACCCTTTCCAGGGTCCAACACTCATCTTTCCTATGATGCTTCAGAAACCATAAAAATAGAATTTCTACATCAGAGTGTTTTTTAATCTGGATGGGCTGCAGTGCTCCCTTGATCCCATCTCCACATAATTTATATGCAACAAGTTGTTTTTATATGCATTTTTTTGAAAGATGGTTCATAGCTTATCATCTCGAAATTACATGCAACCTGTTTTTATATGCATTTTTCTGGAGAGATGCTTTTATTAGAATTTACAGAAATGTAAGTCACGGCTTCTACTCCTCAATACAAAACCCAGTAAAAGAACCACAGCACATTTTTTTTAAGGAATGAAATTGACAACTGTTCCTATCGTTAAGTAAAAAAACTATTATACTGAGAATTTGGATGTTTCTTTATGTGCTTATCAGTGTGAGAATGGGTCTGTTTGTCACAGAGTGATGCTCAGAAGAGATGTTCATACAGGGTCAGGCAGAGTGCCTGCTACATAGTAAGTTCTTAAACATGGTAGTTATTGTTGCATCGGTGAAGGGATTTGCATATTACTCTTACCCTTTTCCCTCCTGCCCCTTGGTTCATGTTATTTAGAGGAAAGTAACTGAAGTCCTCAGACGTGGCCATCAAAATGCAAAAGCATGTTTTCCTGCTGGAGAAGATGTGTTATTAATGAATTGGTTTCGCTGTTCCCATGTGCTAGAGAATTATAGTTGTGGTTTCCAGCCAGACGCCGATGCCACAGCTATTTTCTTGTCCTTGCATAATGAGAGGGTTTTGGTGTTTCTGCTGTATTCTACACATTTACACTATACAGCTTATTTTCATATCAGATTTCATATGCAACACCATTCTGTGGTGAGTTTTCTGCTAAAGAGCAAAAGTAGGAAGAATCAAGGCGGGAGGAAGTGGGAGGACCAGACAGGGGAAGCCCCGAGATCACCCCAGCCGTGGAATTTTGGATGGAGTTGATAGTTTAGATTTAGAGAGAAAAGCGTGTATTCATTTCTTCTATAGTTGCAGGAGTAAGACCTTATTTGAAAGTTAATGCAGAATTTCAGGGAGATTTGGATACGAGGCAACATAGAAATTAAATTACCTTCTTCATTCACCTGATTCCATTTTCCAGGGACCCTTCCAGTGCACTATGAGATGTTAAACAAAAATCAATAAAATCAGGAACACAAAACAATAATGTTTAGCTTCTCTCTCTCTTTTTTATTTTTTGGTAATCTCCAACCAAAGGTATTTTTTTTGTTGACTTTAAGAGAGAATAGAAGGAAGGGAGAGAAAGCAGGCGGGGAGGGTGGATGGGGGAGGAGGGAGTGGGTGGAGAAAAGAGGGGAGGGGAGAAGGAGAGAAACATCAATGTGAGAGAGACACATCAATTGATGTTTCTAGCACATGACCCACCAGGGCTGGGGATCAAACCTGCAACCCAGGTACATGTCCTTGACCAGGAATTGATCCCTAGACCCTTTGGTGCACAGCTTACACTCTAACCAACGAACAACACTGGCCAGGCCTCCCTCTGTCTCTTTAAAATATTTTTTAATATATATTTTTATTGCCCTAGCTGGTTTGGCCTGGTGGATAGCACGTCAGCTTGCAGACTGAAGGGTCCCAGATTCGATTTCCATCAAGGGCACATACCCAGGAGGCAACTAATTGATGATTCCCTTTCATCATTGATGTTTCTAACTCTCTCCCTCTCCTTTCCTCTCTGAAATCAATGAAACATCAACAATGAGCGAATCATTGATCAGCTGCCTCCTGCACACCCCACACTGGGAACGAGCCCACAACCCAGGCATGTGCCCTAACCAGGAATCCAAATGTGACTTCCTAGTTTATAGGTAGATGCTCAACCACTGAGCCATGGCAGCCTGGCGAAATCCAGTGCAATTGAGCAGTCATTCTTAATTCTTTCTTCTCTAGCTCCTAGCAAGCATTAATCTGTTTTTGTCTTTATGGATTTGCCTTTTCTAGACATTTCTTAGAAATGGAATCATACAATACTTTATCTTGGGTCCCTCACTTAGCATAATGTTTTCAAGGTTCATCCATGTCGTAGCATGTGTCAGTACTTCGTTCAAAGTTCTGGAGTCTGGGAAGTTCAGCATTAAGATGTCAGCATGGCCCTAGGTGGTTTGGCTCAGTGGATAGAGCGTTGGCCTGTGGACTGAAGGGTTCTGGGTTCGATCCCAGTACAGGGCACATGCCCAGGTTGCCGGCTTCATCCCCAGTGTGCGGCATGCAGTGCAGGAGGCAGCCAATCAATGATTTCTCATCATTGATGTTTCAATCTCCCTTCCTCTCTGATATCAATAAAAATATATTATCCCACCTCCAACTGCCCTCCCTTGAGGCCTGGTCCTTCTCAACTGCCCTCCCTGCAGGCCGGGTACCTCCCAACTGCCCTCTCCTACTGGCCATCTTGTGGTGGCCATCTTGTTCCACATGGGGGCAGGATCTTTGACCAATGGGGGCAGCTATATTGTGTGTTGCAGTGATGATCAATCTGCATATACTCTTTTATTAGATAGGATAGAGGCCTGGTACAGGGGTTGGGGTCAGCTGGTTTGCCCTGAAGGGTGTCCCGGATCAGGTGGGTTCCATTGGGCCATGGGGCGGACTGAGCGAGGGGCCTGTGTTGGTTTGCAGGCCGGCTATGCCCCCTGGCAACGCAAGCGGAGGCTCTGGTATCTGGAATTTATTTTCCTTCTACAATTGAAACTTTGTAGCCTGGATAAGAGCCAAGCCTGGGTCTCCCTTTGAGGCCCGCAGCCATTTGTGTTGGGGTTATAATTGAAACATTGTTGACTAATATGCAAATTGACTGAACAGTGGAATGACCTGTCTCTATGACGTGCACGGGCCACCAGGGGGCAGATGCTCGATTGAAGAGCTACTCCCTGGTGGTCAGTGCGCTCCCGCTGGGCTAGCCTGGCTAACTGCTGGCGAGCTCAGCAGCGGTTCTGGGAGCCTCTCCCTCTGCTTCAGGCGGGTGGGCAGGCGGTAAGGAGCGAGGGGTCCTAAACTATGAGAGGGATTTGAGGGGGGGGTGGGGAGGGAGCCTAAGCCTGCAGACAGACATCCCCTCAGTGCTCCCGGACTATGAGAGGGCCTGTACTACCAGAGGGTGTAGGCCGGGCTGAGGGACCCCCCACCCTGCAGTGTATGAATGTTGTGCACTGGGCCTCCAGCATATATATATATATATATATAAAAACGATGCCAGCATGGTCAAATTCTGGTCAGATTCATCACCCTGGTTCATAGCTTGCTCCTTCTCAGTGTCCTCCCATGCTAAAAGAGGCTAGGGATCTCTCTGGAGCTTTTTTTTATGAGGCACTAATTCCATTCATGGGGTTTTCCCCCCCTCATGACTTAAGCACCTCCAAAAGCTCCACCTCCTAATAGCATCACATTGGGTATTAGGATTTTAGCATATGAATTTTAGGCGGACACAAACACTCAGACATTAGCAAAGTTCTTTGCTCATTTTAAAATTGGGTTGTCTTTTTTTTTTATTATTATTATATTTTATTGATTTTTTTTACAGAGAGGAAGGGAGAGGAATAGAGAGTTAGAAACATCGATGAGAGAGAAACATCAATCAGCTGCCTCCTGCACACCCCCTACTGGGGATGTGCTTGCAACCAAGGTACATGCCCTTGATCATAATCAAACCCGGGACCCTTGAGTCTGCAGGCCGACGCTCTATCCACTGAGCCAAACCGGTTAGGGCGGGTTGTCTTTTTGTTGAGCTGCATATATTCTTTTTGGGTTGTGGATACTAGACCCCTAGTAGATACGATTTACAAACATTTTGTCTCTGAAAGTTGTCTTTTCACTCTTTCGTTATGTCCTTTGAGACACAAAACTTTTCCATTGTGATGAAATCTATTTTATCTATTCTTTCTTTGATTGTTGTGCTTAACCTTTTCTTTTTGTTTTCTAAAGTTATAGTTGCACGTTTCTTTTTACTATGTAGAAGCTTCCAGGGCTCCCATGAAGAGCCTAGAATTTTTTTCTTGGCCTTCATTTCCTTCCTTATGTAGTGCCTGGCATTTGGGTAGATATCAAACACATACATATTGGTTGAATGGAATGATTATGATTAACGATATGGAACTGGTGTGAGGAAAACATTGGTAACTGAAGGAATTAATAAAACTATCATATATTGAGTGCATTACCCAGTACTGGTATTAAGCACTGGCATGCTCATTGTTTCATTTAATTCTTATAATAATAGTATGAAAAATACATTCTTTCATTGTTGGCTTTTGAAAGTACCAATTATGAAAATTTAAGGATGGAACAAAAAAGTAACATTTCATACTGGAATGGTAGAGAATTAAAGGCTGATTGTATCTCTTCATATGCATGATCAGCGAACCAGCCTGTCACCTAAGTGGTAACGTATCTGTTTTTATGCTTTTCTCCCCATAGCCCTCTTCACAGCCACACTGGTGTGTGACTTTCAATAGCCACAGTGCTCCCAGTGTCCTTGCACATGTTGCCTTTGTCTGGGACACAGACCTTTCTCTCGCCCTCTATATTTCAGCAAATCCTGCTTATCTACCCTTAGGTTTCAGTGGAAATGCCACTTCCTCTTGGAAGCCATCTCTGTCCACTGTAGCTTTCTGGGCTCATCCGCATTCTATACCCCATCAGGATTGTCTGTTTCTGTCTATCCTGAGATGGTAGGTTCCAGCAGACAGGCCCAATAGTAGGTCTGTATGTTGGGGGTGCTCAACATTTATTAAGTTGTTGTAAGGTTTTTGGTTATTAAATGGGGGAAGGCCATTTTATTTTTATTTATTTATTTTTTAAAATTTCTTTATTGATTAAGGTGTCACATATTTGTCCTCATCCCCCCATTCCCATCCCACCCCTCTCCCCACGCATGCCCCAATCCCCTGTTGAACTTAACCATTGGATAGGCTTATATGCATGCATACAGGTCCTTTGGTTGAACTCTCCCCCTCCCCCCACCCTCCCCCTACCCCCCCCCTATCCTCCCTCTGAGGCCCGATAGTCCGATTGATGCCTCCTTGCTTCTGGTTCTGTTCTTGTTCCTCAGTCTATGTTGTTCATCATTTCCTCTAGATGAACGAGATCATATGTCACTAGATATATTCTAATAAGAACTGAATGTGAGACGAGCAATAATATTTATGCTGACAGGCAAATGAATCAATCTGTAGCGAGCTTCCCCCTGGACCAACAGTTCTTTTGAGACCCAATTTCGATGTCCAGTAGTTCCTTATGTGTACATGTCAGCACTGACCCCTCAGCTCTGGATGGTGGACAAATGGTGGTAATGGAGGTCCGACTCCCTCTGGTTTGGTCTCGGCCGAACCCAGGGGCACGGCGTCACCCGGACTAAGGGGCACGTGGCCTCACCCATACCCAAGGGGCACGTGGTCTCACCCGGGCCTGGGACCCAGCCTCACCCGGATGGATCCAGGGGCGCACGGTCTCACCCGGACCCAGGGACGCTTGGCCTCTCCCAGACCCAGGGGCACGTGGCCTCACCCGGGCTTAGTTGCACAAGGCCTCACCTGGATCCAGGGACACATGGTCTCTCCCGGACCCAGGGACGCTTGGCCTCTCCCAGACCCAGGGCCACTTGGGCTCACCCGGGCCTAGGTGCACGAGGCCTCATCCGGATCCAGGAATGCATGGTCTCACCCGGACCCAGGGACGCTTGGCCTCTCCCAGACCCAGGGCCACTTGGGCTCACCCGGGCCTAGGTGCACGAGGCCTCACCCGGATCCTGGGACACATGGTCTCAACCGGACCCAGGGATGCTTGGCCTCTCAGACCCAGGGCCACTTGGGCTCACCCGGGCCTAGGTGCACGAGGCCTCACCCGGATCCAGGGACACATGGTCTCACCCGGACCCAGGGACGCTTGGCCTCTCCCCGACCCAGGGCCACTTGGGCTCACCCGGGCCTAGGTGCACGAGGCCTCACCCGGATCCAGGGACGGGGAAGGCCATTTTAAGGAACTACATTAACATGCCCTGGCTCCTGTGGCTCAGTTGGTTGAGCATCATCCCCTGCGCCAAAAGGTCACCGGTTCGATTCCTAGTCAGGGCACATACCCGGGTTGCAGGTTTGATCCCTGGTAAGGGTGTGTGTGTGTGTGAGGCAACCAACCAATGTCTCTCTCTCTCTCTCTCTCTCTCTCTCTCTCTCCCCCTCCCTTTATCTCTTAAAATCAATAAAATCATATCATTTTGGGAAAAAAAATGCATTAACATTTTAAGGAAAACATTTCTGGATGTGGAGTCTTTTAAGGTTTGTTCAATAATTTTAAGATTGATATTGCTAAACTTAGGCGATACCTAGATCTAACTACCTCAGAAGCTGTGTTTGTGTGTAAAATACTTTGAGCCTGTCAGTGGAACAAATTTTTATGGTGAGACAGAGTATTTAAGAACTGAGGGTACAATGGGTACAAAATTTCCCAAGTTTATCTAATAGTGTGCTATCAGCAATGACATGAAGAAGGAGCTTGAAGATACAGACCTTCCTTTAAAAAGAGAATATTTATTTATTTATTTATTTAAAACATATATTTTTTATTGATTTCAGAGAGGAAGGAAGAGGGAGACAGAAATAGAAACATCAATGATGAGAGAGAATTACTGATCAGCTGGCTCTTACACGCCCCCCACTGGGGATCGAGCCCACAATCTGGGCATGTGCCCTGACTGGGAATCAAACCAGTGACCTCCTGGCTCATAGGTCTAGGCTCAACCACTGAGTGACACTGGCCAGACTAAAAAAAGAACATCGATTATAAAATACACAGGGCAGACTAGCAATAATAAGAAGCAAACTTTAATACATCATTCACAAAAGGGGAAAAATTTCTAAGAAGCAGTAGCCTCTGTGATTTTATCATTTTTGACAAAAACCTATAGATGCTGTTTTCTCTTTCTAAATTAATGGATCTAGATTGGCAGAGTAGGCCTGTCAATTTCAAGTTAGTACTAAGAATTGTTTGAAATTGGAGGGAGGTGGTATAGCAGTCCATTGGTCTCTGGCATTATCTATGGTTCACCTCATTGTCAATGATTCTCGCTTGGCAACAATTGAAGATCATCATTCAATTGTTCCTTAATTCTTGATACTGAAGAGCAGTTACTTTCACCAGCGACCCCCTTTCTAATGCCGCGACCCTTTAATACAGTTCCTCATGTTGTGGTGACCCCCAACCATAAAATTATTTTCGTCGCTACTTCATAACTGTAATTTTGCTACTGTTATGAATCGTAATGTAAATATCTGTGTTTTCCGATGGTCTTAGGCTCTACAGCAGCGGTTCTCAACCTGTGGGTCTCGAACACAGATATTTACATTACGATCCATAACAGTAGCAAAATTACAGTTATGAAGTAGCGACGAAAGTAATTTTATGGTTGGGGGTCACCACAACATGAGGAACTGTTTTAAAGGGCCTCGGCCTTAGGTAGGTTGAGAACCACGGCTTCAGAGGGAAAAAGAGCTGCTGAAGATAAGCCTCAGGGAAGGAAGCTGGGTGGTGGGAGGGAAGCCAGGGAAGGCTGTGAAAGGGGATCAACAGCCCTCACCCAGACTGGTGTTACTTGATCCAATCTGTGAGGATTTCTCTAGTGTTAGTCCTCCAGGTTCCCATGTCTCATAAGAAATAAACTAAAATAACTTTAAAATCTCCAATAGAATTGTGAAAAGTGTAAGCCATCTTTTCCTTATTCTTATTGATCAGAAGTTTACAATATGGTACTTGGAATATCTTTATGATTTTATCATTGTAAAACCTATAACTCGCCCCCCTTCTCCAAACACACCACACACACACACACACACACACACACACACACACACACACACACACAATATACACCAGAAGAGAAATATACAAGGATTTCATGGGAGAGGAGAGTGGCTAACATTGGAAGGATTTTGTGCTGCAAAGATGTCAATTTTGAGGAAGAGTGAATGAACTTGAGATGACTTTAGAAGACCCCTCCTATTTTCAGTCCTTATCCTGAAAATAAGGACTCAAGGAAGACAAGCTCCTTCTCTTGTATGTCTAGTTTCTGGTGGGTACAGAATTGCTTATGCTTAGGAAGAGAAATACAATTTTGAAGTTATTAATAAATTTACCTCATAGGGAACAAAACATTTTTTTACAAAAAGCACACCTAATGTTATGTTGACTTAAAACACCAATCTTGGAAGAATATGAGTTATTTCTCTATCCTAAAAATGAAGCATGTGGTTTGAAGACATATCTGGGGGGTTTTTGTTTTTTTTTTTTTTTTTTTAAATTCAATTACAGTTTACATTCAATATTATATTGTATTAGTTTCAGGTGTATGGTATAGTGGTTAATCATAATACTTAACGAAGGATTCCCTCTGAAGACAGTTCTGTTAAGTTTATTTTGGGATATTTATAAATATCTATTGCTGGATATTGAAAATGAAGAGCAGTTGTATAGACAGCAGCCTAGATGGTTAGAACTAGGCTCAAGTCAAGTTCTATCTTGTTGTGTAACCTGAGATAAGTAATTACCTCTTTGGGCCTTAGTTTATCTATAAAATAAAGTAGTAGTTAGGCTGCCTTTTCTGATTTTTTAAAATTTTAGTTTTATTATAAATCATTGATTTTTAAGAGAAAAGTGATCTCATTTTATAATATTTTGAAGGATCTAATACACTTGTGTTATTACAAAATTGAATATCAACTCATGCAATTTAATAATTATAATCCATTGTGGCGAAAGCAAAGAGATCTAAGTGAAAAAATAAGTTCTCAATAAGTAAGACTATAACACAAGCTTTGTTAGTTTCTAGTTGTTCTTGCAACAGGATCTAGTTGTATGAACTTTGCCCTAAATAATAATAAGAGAATGGCTCTCTTGACGTCCAATTTCTCGGATAGAATTCTCTCCCTCAAAGTTCACTGTTATGTAAGCCTTTAGCTGAGCCTGTCAACTCTTTAAGTGCAGTATAGTTTTTAGAACAGATGGGCACAACCAAAAGAGGTTACCCTTCTATTCTGTATTCAAACACGTGTAGATCCTTCATGGTATAGTATCAGTTGGATATTTGGAGTTAGTGTGAGCTCTGGTCACTTTCATTAACCCTTGCATTTAGCTGGGTTGAATTTTGTCATAATTCAGTAATTCATTTTATGGAACACTGCACACAGACCTTCGATGTTTGCTTAGGCTGCTAAGGACAATGTTGTATGGCTTCATGAGTATCTCGTGACTGTCCACGGGGCTTTAAAAAATGACCTTCTCACCAGTGTGTACGCCTAACACTAGGAGCCTGTTTTTATTTTATTTTATTTTATTTTATTTTATTTATTTTATTTTATTTTATTGAGGCAAACATGGATTACATAGGTAATAGATTGATTTTAAATATGTATATCTTAATATATCATGACCACTCTACTAAAGTATTGAGTAATCAACCTGGGAAAATGTTGATGCTTTAAAAAATTATATTTAAGCATTGCTTGGCTAAACAAACAAAAGTAAAGGAAAAAGAAATGCAGGGCTGCTCTAGCCAGTTTGACTCAGTTTGACTGAAGGGTCCTGGGTTCGATTCTGGTAAAGGGCCTGTATATACCTCGGCTGTGGGCTCAATCTCTGGCCCTGAGTTGGGGCGCATGGGAGAGGCAACCAATGTTAAATATTTTGACATTCATTGACAGAAATCAGACCTCACATCCATGCTTTTCTCATTCCCTCCCTTCCACTCTCTCTAAATAAAATGATCAATGGAAAAAAATTCTCAGGTGAGGATTACAAAAAAGAAAGAAATGCAGGGTTTATCCTTGTATTCATTATTGGTGGGAATGTAATAGTATAGTTGCTATAGAAAATGGTTTGTGCACTAACCGGTTTGGCTCTGTGGATAGAGCGTTGTCCTGCAGACTGAAGGGTTCCAGGTTCGATTCCAGTCAAACAGAATTATGATTCAGCAATTCCATTTCATGTATCTGCTTAAAATAAGTGAAAATAAGGACTCAAATAGATACTTGTATATCCAATTTCAGTAGCCAAAAGATAAGAGACAACCCAAATGCATATCAGCAGAAGTGATAAATAAAATTTATATACAAAATGGAATATTATTCAGCCTTAAAAAGGAATGAAACTGATATATCTTGCAACCTGGATGAACCTTAAAAACACCACGCTGCCCTGGCTGGGTGGCTCAGTTGGTTAGAGCGTCAGCCTGTGCACCACAGTTGTGGGTTCGATTCCTCTAGGCTGCCAATTCGAACAGGACGCAACCTTTCGATGTTTCTATCTGTCTGTCTCTCCAAAATCAATAAAAACATATCCTCCGGTGAGTATTAAAAAAACAAAGCAAAACCTAAAACATTATAAAAGTGAAATAGGCCAGACACAAAAGGACAAATATTGTGTGTGATAATTAGAACAGGCAAAATTTATAGAGACGGAAAAGTAGAATGTAAGTTAGCAATGACTCTGAGAAGACAGATGAGGGGTTGTTGTCCGACAGCTGCAGCGTGTCTGTCTGGGATGGTGAAAGGCTCTGGAAATGGAGAGCAGTGGTAGTTGTACAACTTTGTGAATATATTTATTGTTACTAAGTTGTACACTTAAAAGTGGTTAAAATGGCAAACTTTGTGTTAAAATGTTTAACCACAAAGTCTCCAAAAAAACAGAAATATAGGGTTTTCACCTATTTTTTTTTCTTTTTTTAAATATATATATATTTATGGATTTCAGAGAGAGGAAGGAAGAGGCAGAGAGAGAGATAGAAACATCAATGATAAGAGAGAATCATTGATCGGCTGCTTCCTGCACACCCCAACTGGGGATCAAGCCCACAAACTGGGCATGTGCCCTTGAAGGAAATCAACCCGGGACTCTTCAGTCCACAGGCCAATGCTCTATCCGCTGAGCCAAACCACCTAGGGCATCACCTATTTTTAAGAAAACATCTTTTTAAAAAATATGTATATTTTTATTGATTTCAGCGAGGAAGAGAGGGAGAGAGATAGAAACATCAATGATGAGAGAGAATCATTGATCGGCTACCTCCTGCACATCCCCCACTGGGAACCAAGCCCGCAACCCAGGCATGTGCCCTTGACCGGAATTGAACCCACGACACTTCATTCCGCAGGTGGACGCTCTATCCACTGAGCCAAGCCGGCTAGGGCTTAAGAAGACATCTTGCACCCATTTTTAAATCTTGTGTTTGATCCTGTTTTTCTACCTATTTCATCATTGCTTCATTCCCCGCACATTCCCTTCGTGTGGGCTCTGTGAGGTTGAAGTGGCTTTGGTGGGTGTGGTTAGGTCAGAATCCACTGGTTTTGCTACCAGTAGGCTTGCTTCTTGCATTGGTTACATATTTTGAGGGTGGAGGGTGAAGGAGGGGTCGTTTAAAGTGGAAAAACAATGCATGTTGGAATTCCCATCCCAACATATAGAAAGCATGCTTTTGTGGCAAACCGAAAGGCTGGGAATCAAGGGTGATGAAATGCAGGCCCTCTGGCCCTCCCCGTTTCTGGTTGTGGGAATCTGTTCCGAATCCAACTGCAAGTGGAAAACCCATCTTTGGCTGCGCAGCCCGGGCGGCCCTCCTGCCAGTGCCCCCAATGTGCTGCTGAGGGTTCGGCCCTGTGAGGATGGGACGAAGGCCGTCTTCCCAAGGTCGGCGCGGCTGTCAAGGCGGCGGTGATGGGGCTGTCACCGGCCTCTCCACTGAATTTTGGCAGTGACCTTGAGACTTGCCGGCTCACAGCAGCTGTACTGGCTCTTGCTCCGTTGCCACTATTGCATGGCCAGAGCTAAACTCTTCTGGCTCTGCCATTTACAGGATCTGGCAAGTTCCACCTATGGTGCCAGCTCTCTCCCAGCACCTACCACCCACTGGGCATGGGGGCAGCTGAGGTGTGGGAGCGTGAGTGGCTCCTTGCTCCACCTCCGGCTCAGGTCTCAACCCCTGGGAAGTGGGGAGCTCCCTGTCCATCAGCCTGGCCTGCCGGGGTGCTCCACAGGGGCGGGGGGGTGGGGGGGGCAGGGGTAGGGAGGGGATGCTTAGTGACAGTTGAGGGAGAGATTTCTTTGGGGAAATGAAGGTCACAGGCAGTGCCCAGATCAAGAGATAAATCTTTTCTCTCCAGCCATACAGAATGGCAAGTGTATTTTGAAAACTCCTCCCCACCCCCCCTTCCTGGTCCTCATCCTGTCCTTTTCCTTTTAAGTGGCTTTATTATTATTTTTTTTGTAATGCGTCTTTGTCATTGGACATTTATTGACAGAAATCAAATTGCTGTGTTTCTGGGCAAAGCGCCTGCTGCAAAGAGGTGTGGTTCCGGAGGAATGAGACACGCAGCCCAACAGCTGAGCCTACACTGTCCTCACATAACCTCCCGCCTTAAATATCGCCAATATTTAGCCTTGCCTTATAAAGTAAAAATGCACAATACCTTCCAGCGTTTCAGCAAGCCCAGACGCCCCCCGCCTCAGCGCAGCTATAGCTTCTGTATGTGGGAGGCAGGGCTGGCCCGCTTCCCCCGCCGCCCCCTCCCCGCCGCAGACCTGCCCTCAGAGCCACCCAGGGGTTACTAATCAGGGAGACTCCGCCAGCCATCGATCCGATGGCGGAGACCTGGGGGATTGGTGTGCATTGTTTCTGCTGAAGCCTCCTGTGAATTCCCTGCGACCAGATCCGCCGCAGCGAACTCCATGTCGCAGCTTGTGGCTGCCTGTGTCCTGTGGTGAGAGCAGAGCCGCACAGGAGATCCTTTGTCTAGGAAGGCTAGGCAGAGAAGATCACTTTGGAGTTGCTAAGCTCTGCATTGCCATTGGCTGCACTCTTTGTGGGGCTGTTTTTGCAAAAGGCATGCCCAGCACGTCTACAGTGCTGGCAGGCCAGGGCTGCCTTGAAACACCATGATAATAACACCAAAAAGCAGTTTGCAGAACTGTTCCACTGTAGAGGCGTCCTCTGCAGAAGCAAGCAAGATGGCTACCTCGTGGGCTTCGCTGTGAAGAATGCAGAGGCTAATTAAGACAGACTTTAAGGGGAAGAAAGGGTATTTCCCTACTTCATCTTTCTGCAAGGCTTTTTTTTTTTTTTTTCCCAGTGACTTTTAAGTATACATTTTACATAAGCTCTTGAGCTTCTGCTTAGCAAACATGTTGATGCTTTGAAATGGTATAAGTAGTTTTATAGAGAAATAGCCAAAATAATTTTGGGGGGGTGGGAGTTTTTTTTTTTTTTTTTCCTTAAAAGGAGGCTCATTTTGCAATTTGATTTTATTTTTATTTTTTTATTTTTTAGGTTATAAAGGAAAACAAGAGGCCCAAGAGGGAAAAGAAGCCCAAAGTTTTAAAGGTAACCAGCTATTGATTAAATCATATCAGTTTTTGGTGTTTTTTTCCATTTCATATAGTATTTTTCTGTCCCTAAGGGGTAAATTTGGAGTACAGGGGATGTGAATTTTCCCAGATTTTCAGTAAGTGAATTTTCACTCAAGGAAAGGGTTTTCTCTTTTTTTGATGTGCTGCATAATGTGCATGTTAGCATCCTTTATTTTCAACTCCACACCAATCTGCAGAAGGAAAAGTTTATATGCAAAGTGTGGTGAATAAAATTTTTCCCTTTGTAGCTGCCTTTGTGGCATCTGCATTTGTGGTGTTTCACCAGAGTGTCAACTTAAGCTCTTAAGAAGAAAGACACTCTTTGAAGTTGACAGCTATGATCTATTATGATTTTAATAGACTTTCCATTAGATACTGTTTTAAAGTGTGTGATTTTTCTTTCCAAAGGAAAAGATCCTTAGAGATTTTAGTTCCACTGGAAATGTGTAAGCCATTGAGATCTTACAGCCGAATTATACTCGCTTAATCCTAAATTATCATTATATCATCTTTAATTTTGACATTCATAGAGCTGTAGGAATATGCATGTTTTCTTTATTTTCAGTAGTTTACCTGATGAGTATTTAGTAGTAACTTAATTCGGTATAAGCTAGTAATTCCTGTTATGAGCTTTGTACAGTATTGAAAAGGGTTAACTTAAAAGCATAAGGCATTGCTAAAAGTTGGAGGCTAGCTTTAGTCTAGCAAGTAAGTGTTAAAGGTTTCCCTTCCAGTGGTATATTGCTATTATAAATGTAAGCAACCTGAGCAAGCAACCTTTTCATTCTAGAAGACATTAAGCAATAAAACTGCTGGCCTTTAATATTGTATTGTGCACCTATAATGTAAAGTATTTTAACCTTATCATAGCTTTTCTTTTACAAATGAAGTTTTAGCAGTCAAAGAGGAAACAGCATGTTGAACTATGAATGTGGCAAATTTTAATTTCACTCGTTTCCCAGTGTGCATCTTGAAAATGTTATTGGCATGGAGAACCAAACCTTGCATTGCTTTCTAATTTTGTCTGATCACCTCGAGTTTCTGTTTCCTGTGTGTACACAACATGGCCATGTACATTTTTCATCAACCAGCAAGTATTGATTTAATATTTACCATACAGTCATCAGTGTGCTAGGCATGATAAGTGAATGAAATTGCTTGGCACAGATTCTCCTTTGGCCTGGACAAATAGAATACTGGTTATTTTCAAAGTAAATTAAACCCTCTTCTGTGTGTGGTGTGTGTGTTTGTGTGTGGTTTTTTCCCCGCCCCTGCATATTGATCCACCCATCCCAACTATATAAGTATATAATCAAAAGCCCTACTTGGGTGTTTTGTCTTAATATCTTCAAGGGAGAAATAGTTTTAGTCCTACTGTTAATAAATGGCTTTGAAATTTGTGGGAGGCAGGGGTGAGGGCATAGAATAAAGGGAGAAACTATATGGACAAACTAATATAGACTAAGCTTGGTAGCTTAAATCATCCACCTTTGCTAGGAAGCAGAATTGGGGTATGGTAGTACTATTTAATTCTGTGTTTGTTTTGTCAGTGTGTGGGTGTCCTGTTGCCTGAAATAAATTTCAGAAATAAATATACGGTGTGTTGCTTTTTTTGAATAATGGCAGTGGACTCTGACTTTTTAAAAAATAAGTGCCTTTGGGTGGTTGAAATTCATGGGCCACAACAGAACTGAATTCTCGCTCACTTTCCTCTAGAGTTATCAATTATTGTACAAGAGTAGGGAAATGCTCTGAAAGGAGAAAAAAAATATTTTTCTGATGTTGGCATTTTAAAATATTTTATCTACTATTCTGTGGACACAATTTTTGATATTTTTTTTTAAGAAAGCTTTCTCTGCTTCCTAGAAGAAATGCTAAAATACTTTGATATTTTAGCTTGGTTGTGTAAAATACAGTTAGAGCAAATGTAGAATATTATAAAACCCTGAAGGGGATGTTAGCAAAATGAATTCCACATTTTGGGGAGGTGAGAGGGGGAGAGTACAACCTTCAATTTAAGTTGAAAACAGACTTAATAACCAGCTGGCTGCACCCAGGAGATCAATGACAGGACCTATAGGTTACAACTGGTCTCCTTTCTAATTTTCTCTCTGCCTTTGGCATTGTCCCAGAGAACTAGTCTGCTTCCTTTGACTCTGGCCTCTTAGATTTTCAAATATCTTGGGTCCTTTGTTCTTTGTTAGGGTAGATGCTGTAGTAGGTACCTTGACTAACTTTCACCCTCATCCTCTATGAGGAAGTGGTTGGCTAATAAAGAGTCTGATTAAGGAAACTGGGTATAGAATTGAAGCTTGTCCTATCCAACTCTGAACCTGATCACTAATAAACACAGATTAGCTGTGGGGCTGAAGTTTCTTGGTGTGTCTCACACCTCTCATCTTTGAACAATCTGTATCCAGGACCTATGTTCGTTCTACTGTAACTCAACAGTATAAATTATAGACAGTGACCTCAAATTCTAGACTCGAGAGCCCCTTTTCCTCTAGCTGAAATGACAGTTTCTGGGAATCAAGTCAAGTGACTGAGGGGGTGGCAGGCCAGCACAAACTTCTGCCCCTCGAGGTGCTATAGGACCAGGTTCCTGCCCAAGGCCTGTTAATGATCACGGGGTTGTTTTCATATATAAATGGCAGCTTCTTAGCTGTGCTATAATTCGTTCCATGACTCTTGAATAAGGTAAAGGTGTGAAATAATTTCAGGCCCTGATTCTTGAAATTTGACTTGTGAGTGGTATCATTTGGAGCTTCACCTGGTCAAAGCATTTATGTAAAATAATCTTTTCTTTGTGTGTTGGGGGTAGAAGGATATATTCCCTTAGACTTAGAGAAAGTCAATTTTGAGGTAACATCGCTTTGGTTAGGTTGTCAGTCTTTGCTCCCCGGAGAAATTGGGGGTATTGAGGGTAATTTAACAAAGGGATTGTTTGCGAGGTGTGGGCAGGCTTATGGAAAAAGGTCGGTTCTAATGACATCAGAGAGCATTCGCCACTCCTGGGCCTGAAGGGGCGTGAGGGGTTGGGAGCAGGTGCAAGAGTTGCAGCTGAGTACAGTGAGCAGAGATTTTGTTGTGGGCCTTGGGTAAAGGGACCTTCCTGCAAAGAGAAAGCTGGAGCGTGGAGGGTGTGGAAATAAATCCCCTGCCCTCCGGTTTCCTGTTGCTTTCTGGGGTTGCTCCCACTCAGAAGTGAAAAGGAAAGGGATCCCACTGATGAAATACATCTTGGTCAGCCTTCCCTGGCATGTAAGGCTGGCGTGTGGACCTGGTGGGGCACACAGCATATGCAGCATCGCTAATGACCATAGGGCAGTACGGTAGGGTCAGAA
The DNA here is from genome assembly GCF_027574615.1 of Eptesicus fuscus. Lineage (NCBI taxonomy): Eukaryota > Metazoa > Chordata > Mammalia > Chiroptera > Vespertilionidae > Eptesicus > Eptesicus fuscus. Next base: position 20,483,654 of record NC_072489.1, on the reverse strand, counting down.
ATAGTACTAGAACCATGCTTATGTTAGAGGGGGAAATGGGAGACATCTGTAACACTGTCATCAATAAAATAAACTTTTAAAAGCTTTTTAAAAAGAAGGTAACATCAGGCAAGGCTGGGTGAGGTATATAGAACTCTTATTATTTTTTCAATTAAACTATAAATCTAAAGTCATTTCTAAATAAATGTGAGCATCCCTGAGAGAGGACCCCATTGGTACATTCTGTAATTAGATACCCTTTTGAGGCTGGTAAGGGACATTTTCTAGCGATTTGATTATAAAATACCTTCAAAGTAGTATTTGAGTGAACACATATGAAGTGGGTAGTAAACCAGGACACAGACTACAGATGATTTAGAAAAGAAAAAAATCAAAACTAGGTGATCTTCCCGCCAGCTTCCGCACTAGCTGCCCTGCTCTTCCTTTACCTTCCTTCCTTGATGGTGGCGATAAAGGAGAGCAGGTGATGGGGAGTGATGGGGAGTAGGGAACATGTAAGATGTATATTTCACTTAGAACAAACACTGGCGTATTACATTTACATATATATATATATATTTGTTAATCTTCACTCGAAGATATTTTTCCATTAATTTTAGGAAGAGAGGAAGGGATGGAGGGAGAGAGAGAGAAACATCCATGTGAGAAAGACACATCCATTGTTTGCCTCCCACACGTGCCAATCTGGGCTGGGGATCAAACCTGCCAACCCAGGTATTTGCCCTTGACCGGGAATCAAACCCGAGACACTTTGCTGCCTGGACTGGTACTCTTACTACTGGGTCCCATCGGTCAAGGCCATGCTTACATAGCTTGAAATATGTTTTAAAAGGAAAATCAGCCCTGGCCGGTTTGGCTCAGTGGATAGAGCATCGGCCTGCAGACTTAAGGGTCCCAGGTTCGATTCCGGTCAAGGGCATGTACCTTGGTTGTGGGCACATCCCCAGTAGGTGGTGTGCAGGAGGCAGCTGGTCGATGTTTCTCTCTCATCGATGTTTCTAACTCTCTATACTTCTCCCTTCCTCTCTGTAAAAAATCAATAACATATATTTTTTTTTAAAAAAAGGAAAATCAAATAATATATTAATCACTTTCATACATCTTCCTGATTTGCATGACATAGTGACATTCAAAATATTTAGTATTACTATCATTGCACATAATAAATGCTTAATAAATCTTTTCTGAACACCATTATTATTAACATCCTTAAATATATTTTAGTACATACTAAATGCTCTGGCGACAATAGTTTCTGCCTTCAAGGAGACTAAATGGTGGGGAGGAAAGGCGGGCCAATAAAAAAATTAAAGACAAATGGATAAATTACAAATTGTGGTATGGAAACCAAAAAACTGCTGAGAGAGGGAAAACACCACCTAGGGACAGTTACGTGATATCTTTGAGAACTATTCCCTTCATTTATAAAGCAGCACAGACTCGTGCTGCCTTAAAAGTACCAGATTAACTATAATTGAGTTATCTTATTTATTAAAAAAAAAACCCCATTAAATTATAATATAATGAAGGATAACAGTTACTAAAGATTTTTCTCTGCACAATTATCTAAAATTTTGTTTCAGTTAGTAAAACAAATCATTGGGGAAATGATAAACTTTTCTTAACTGTGGTTATAATGTAACATTCCACGACTTATAGCAACATGTTGCATGTTGCAAGTTTAAGTGATAGGCCATTATTGAGGAAATAAAACATGCCATTTTGATAGAGTCCTCCATGGTCCTAGGCAGTGAATCTCATACTTCTGAATATAACAGACCAGGGGGGCAGGGGAGATTGAGAGTGGGTGGTGAGAGTATCTATAACAGGATTCCAGCTTCGTATATATATGAATTGGAAGAAAATAATCTCAATACAGGATGTTCACATACATTTAATAATTTAGACTTATGTTTCAACACATGGTCCTTATTTTCCTCATTATGTCATACGCTGGCAAAAACTGTCAAAGCCGTGTGTTCATCCATCAGTGTTTATTCACACAGTCAAAGGCACACATGGGGCTTCTGGTTTGCATATGGGGAAATTGTAGGATAGCATTTTGCCCAGAGATGATCAGACTGATTTCAGGACTGAGTTGTCACTAATCCAGCTCACACACAGTCAAATCATTCATTTATCATTGGAGCATGTACATTTCCAGTGACTCAAGACTCCGTTCTGTAATTTCTAGGAATGTTCCCAACCAGAGAGAATCAGAGTGAATGAAAGCCAAGTGGGGTGAATGGGCTTGAGGAAAATTTCATTTAGGCCACAAAAAAACGTCTGTTGAATTCTTTCTAGCACAGAAAAGAACATAATGTCTTGCATCTTGAGTACTTATGCTCATCTGATAACTGTGTTTGTGTTGATTGTGCTGGATTCGTACTTTTTTCTGTGGTCTACCTTCCTTATTGTATAACTCTTCATATTCTGACAAAACCTTACTAGTATCTTAATTCATTTTCAGATTTATAATCCATTTAATAATGGTTTTTTAATTTCCAACATATGTCATAGAAATAATGTTTTTAAAGATTTACCTAGCTATGCAAGAGAATTAAGATTACAGTATCTTCTTTAAAACTGTTCTGATGCTTTATGTGGGGTTTGTTTGCACTTTTTATTTTTTACGTTTATCTTTATTTTTGAAAGTATTATAGATGTCCCCTTCTTTCCCCCATGGATCCCCCCCTCTACCTCCACCTGTCTGTCCCCCTGATGCTTTATAGCTTTAAATAGTATCTTCTTTAGTCCTTTGTGAACTAAAAATAGGTCTTTCTTTCTGTATGTGACAAATTTTAAGGGAACAGATGCTACAATTTTATCAACTACTAGGGTCCCAATGCATGAAATTTGTGCAAGAGTAGACCTTCCTCTCTCCCCCCCGCCCACCCCCACCGGCTTCCCTCTGGCACCCGGAAACCCGGGCTTCCCTCGCAGCCCTGGCTTCGTTCAGAAGGTCGTCCGGAAGGACGTCCAGTCTAATTAGCATATTACACTTTTATTATTATAGATATTTAAAATGTAGTGATGTCATGAATTTGATTAAAGTATAGGTTCTTATGATTCTAAGGAATCAGATGTTAAACTTACTTTAGGAACTTAGTTTTAAATTACTGAATTATTTATTTTAAGCATTATGTTGCGTGAGTGTTTAATTTTAAACGTGGTATACACCCATAAGATCATGGAATTGTTAGGGAGTTAAATGGATTTAATACATGTAAAGTGCTAGGACAGTAATTTCTCAATCAGTGATATTATTATTGTATTCATATATGTAATACATGTTTCTAAAAATATTGAGTGAATCTTTCAGAAAATGTGTATTTTCTTAGCAGTCTATTCATTAAAGACTAGTACATCATAAGTATAAAAAAATGATGGTTAGCCCTAACCGGTTTGGCTCAGTGGATAGAATGTCAGCCTATGGGCTGAAGGGTCACGGGTTTGATTCCGGTCAAGGGCATGTACCTCGGTTGCGGGCACATCCCACTATGTGCAGGAGGCAGCTGATCGATGTTTCTCTCTCATTGATGTTTCTAACTCTATCCCTCTCCCTTCCTCTCTGTAAAAAATCAATAAAAAATATATTTTAAAAAAATGGTTAGTTTGAATTCTAGGACTCAGTTTAAAACATAAAGGTAAACTGGGATGAACACATTTGAAATGATACAAGTTACAGTGATGTTTTATACCTTAAACATGATTTCTTCCAGATAAAATCACATAACGTTCTTACCAAATTATTAACAAAATTATCTGAAAGATTTTTTTTGTTTTGTTTTGTTTTGTTTTCTAACTGTCTTAGAAATGTTTTGGCCCTGGCTGGGTAGCTAAGTTGATTAAGAGCATTGTCTTGATACACCAAGGTTGTGGGTTTGATCCCTGGTCATGGCACATTTAAGTAAGAACCAATGAATGCATAAATTGGTGTTGTCTCTCTCTCCCTTCCTCTCTATAAAAAATAAATTAAAAATCAATCAATAAAAAAAATTTTTAAAATTGATTTCAAAGAGGAAAGGAGAGGGAGAGAGAGAGATGGAAACATCAATGATGAGAGAGAATTATTAATCAGCTGCAAACACCCCCCCCCCCCCCCACTGGGGATCAAGCTGGCAACCCAGGCATGTACCCTTGACCAGAATCGAACCCAGGACCCTTCAGTCCCCAGGATGATCCTCGATCCACTGAGTCAAACTGGCTAGGACTAACTGAACACTTTTCTATAAAAAATAAATATGTTTTTATTGATTTCAGAGAGGAGGGGACAGGGAGAGATAGGAACATCAATGATGACAGAGAATCATTGATCAGCTGCCTCCTGCAAGCCCCCCACTGGGGATGGAGCCTGCAACTCGGGCATATGGCCTTGACTGGAATTTCACCCGGGACCCTTCAGTCCGCAGGCTGATGCTCTGTCTACTGAGCCAAACCAGCCAGGGCTAACTGAACTCTTTTTGATACCTATTTTCATTATCTGTAGAAGAGGAAGAATAATTCACAGGCTCTTTGGTAGATTTCATAATTTATAATTTACTGAATTTATCTCATACATAGTAGATATTAAATTAATGATAGCTATCATTACTGTTTTTGTTATGATTCTTAATATAAAATAGGATTCTTTATAGGATATTAATGGGTTTACATTTTAAGTTGTTTTCATTATTATTTTATTTTTTAAAATATATTTTTAGCCCTGGCTGGTTTGGCTCAGTGGATAGAACCTTCAGTCGGCCTGCTGACTGAAGGGTCGCAGGTTTGATTATGGTCAAGGGCACATGCCTGGGTTTCGGGCTCGATTCCCAGTAGGGGGCGTGCAGGAGGCGGCTGGTCAGTGATTTTTCTCTCATCATTGATGTTTCTATCCCTCTCCTTTCCTCTCTGAAATCAATAAAAATATATATTAAAAATATTTTTTATTGATTTTTTTTCAGAGTGAAAGGAAAAGAGAGAGAGAGAGAAGCATCAATGATGAGAATCATTGATCAGCCACCTCCTGCACATCCCCTACTGGGGATTGAGATCACAGCCTGGGCATGTGCCTCCACGGGGATCTAACCTAGATCTCCTGGTTCATAGGTCGACGCTCAACCACTGAGCCAAACCAGTGGGCTATTTTCATTATACTTTTAACTAGATTATAAACCTTTTCAGTTTAGAACAGCATTCAACTTTGTGTTCTGCATAGTGTCTTCATGTAATATCTTGTGCCTATAACTCAATAAATGTCAGTTTAGCCCTAGCTGGTTTGGCTCAGTGGATAGAGCGTCAGCCTGCAAACTGAAAGGTCCTGGGTTCGATTCTGGTCAAGGGCACATATCCAGGTTGTGGGCTCAATCCCCAGTGGGGGGGCATGCATGATTCTCTCTCATCACTGATGTTTCTATCTCTCACCCTCCTTTCCTATCTAAAATAAAAAAATATATATTTTTTAAAAAATCTTTTGATTTGAAGATCAAGAATTCTGGCTAACAGCCCTGGCTAGTTTGTCCCGATGGATAGAGCATCAGCCCTTGCTCAGTGGCTAGAGCATGCACGGGTCCTTGGGATGTAGGGTCTTAGGTTCTTGTTCTGGTCAAGGGCACATACCTTGGTTGCAAGCTCCATCCTTGGCCTTGGTCTGTTTCTGGGAGGCAACTAATCGATGTGTCTCTCTCAAATCGATGTCTTTCTCTCTCTCTCTCTCTCTCTCTCTCCCCCCTCTCTCTCCCTCCCACTCTCTCAAAAAAATCAATGGAAAAATATCCTGGGGTAAGGATTAAAACAAACATACAAACAAACAAATAAATTTGGGTCACAGTAAAATTCAGGATTGAGTTAGATTCCACATTTATCTGTTGAGGTCTTTGTTGGAGACTGTCCAATACTTCCTTGATTGAATTCTAAATTCAAAATTGGAGATTAGCAGATTAAAAAAATAAATGTAGTTGAATAGACTCAGAAATTAAACTGATCTGCTGTATCTAGAGCAGTTGGTTGCAGGGAAATGGAAGACAACAGGATGCCTTAATTGTTAGCTCACTGAAATAAAGAAATGAAAAATGAAGCAGTGGTATTTATAGAGCCATGGGGAAACACAAAAGTATCACTGGCTTGAAGTGAGGGTTCTGATGAACATTATAAAAATCTGAGGCTATTTGTTGATTAAAATGATTAGAATCTATTTCAAATGTTAATTTCATCATTCCAACCAGGAAATAGAGTGTACGCCCTCACTCCATGGATGGTGTGTAATAGCTAGCTGCTATTTCATGAGAAATTTAATCCAGCTGTGGAGGGTTTATTTAAAGCCTCTGATATTTGGTCACTTCACTAAAACAACTGAGGGCTTTTGGAAAGGTGAGTTAGTTTACCTGGGCCACTTTTCCTAAGATAATTTTCATTGTAACACATTTAAAGACTGGCAGGCCCTAGCCAGTTTGACTCAATGGATTGAGCCTGTGAATTGAAGGGTCTCGGGTTCGATTCCTGGTCATGGCACTTGCCCGGGTTCCAGGCTCAATCCCCAGTAGGGGTCATGCAGGAGGCAGCCAATCAGTGATTCTCATCATTGGTGTTTCTATCTCTCTCTCTCCCTCTCCCTCTCTGAAATCAATAAAACATATTTTAAAAAATGAAAACAAAGCCTGGCAGGCTAACGTCTGCTCAATATAATGTCTAGTGAAAATTTTAACTCAAAAATTAAAGTTAATAAATGTGAAGATTAAATTATGTGCTGCCAAAGGTAAATAAAAAAAAGGACAATATAAACAATGTGTTTTCCTATTTTGACTTTTCAGCCAGAAAACGAAACCAAATTAATTGGCTAAGCAGTGTAATATGCTCAACTCTGAAATGAGAAAGTATCTTATCTTTCTACTTATTTTTGGCGACTTCATTACAATTTTTTAAAAAATCAACATAATTTTTTAAAATATATTTTATTGATTTTGTACAGAGAGGAAGGGAGAGGGATAGAGAATTAGAATCCTCGATGAGAGAGAAACATCGATCAGCTGCCTCCTGCACACCCCGCACTGGGGATGTGCCCGCAACCCAGGTACATGCCCTTGATCAGAATCGAACCTGGACCTTTCAGTCTGCAGGCCAATGCTCTATCCACTGAGCCAAACCGGTTTTGGCAATCAACATAATTTTAAACAACAGAAAAGCTGTATAAGAATAGTATATTCTCATACTCCACTCACCCACTTTACCCAAATGTTAACATTTTATCTTGTTCATCTGTCTCTCCACATAGATTTTGTCTCCCCTGAATTCTTTTAGATTAAGTTTCAGACATGATGTCTCTTTACCCTTTAATACTAAAGTGCGTATTTCTTACAAACAAGAACCTCTTCTTATATAACTGTAGTACAATGATCAGGAAGTTAACACTGATAGCAATACCATTGCTATTCAATCTACTGATCAGATTTTACCAATTGTCCTTAATAGTAAGTTCCTTAATTTGACTTTATTCAGTGGTTGCTTATCCTTTTTTTTGCTTATCCATTTTTAACAAGAATGCCTGAGAAACAAGTTTGTGTCCTTAGGGAATCATATCTAGAGATACATTATGTCAATGTGTTTCATTAATATGGTTTTAACATTGATCCCTTCATTAAGGTGGTATCTGTCAAGTTTCTCCAATATTAAATTATGTTTTCCTTTTGTGATTAAGTATCTTTTGTCGAGCTATTTCATATAAGTTCTGCTACTTCTCATTGATGTTCAGTATCCATTCATAATTCTTGTCTGAATGAAATACTAGGATGGACCCCATTTTAACATAAACTTTCTGTTATGTATTTTGTTACCTTTAAGGCACCTTGATTTTCTTTTGGGTCTAAAAATGGCATGTCTTAAGTTTTATAGATTAAATGAATAAAACTTTTAAGTAATAATGAAAAAATGCTGTGGCTGTATTTAATGTCCTCATGCACAATGTAGTGAAATGGTTACTTTTGGTTGAGAAAGTTGAAGTCAGGTCACTGTGTGGTAAAATGTGGGTATACCTGGGATGTTGAAAAAAAAAAAAAAAGCAGATAATTATGATGATGAGGCTTATTGGGCATAGAATTCCAAGGTAATGTGGCAGACTTCATTCCTTCTTTATCTTGCCTTTTCTGGCTTTAGTCTTCCACACAATCCGATCTTATCAAGCACCTAATACAAAAGAAAGAAGCCCAGCTCAGAGAAATTCAATGGAGATAAAGTAAAATAAAAGATAATCATGCCCTGACCGGTTTGGCTCAGTGGATAGAGCATCGGCCTTCGGACTGAAGGGTTCCGGGTTCGATTCCAGTCGAGGGCATGTACCTTGGTTGCGGGCACATCCCCATTGGGGGGGTGTGCAGGAGGCAGCTGATTGATGTTTCTCTCTCATCGATGTTTCTAACTCTCTATCCCTCCCCCTTCCTCTCTGTAAAAAATCAATAAAATATATTAAAAAAAAAAAAAAGATAATCAGTAACAACTTACTTCTTCAATTTAGGACCCTGTAGCTTTGAAGAAAAGAATAAAGGATTTGTTGGATTCCCAGTCAGGGCACATGCTCCGGTTGCCGGTTTTGATTCCTAGTGTGGGGCCTGCAGGAGGCAGCCATTCCATGATTCTCTCTCATCATTGATGTTTCTCTCTCTCTCCCTTCCTCTCTGAAATCAATAAAAATGTATATTAAAAAAAGAAAAAGAAAAAGAATAAAAGATTTTTTTATGAACCTGATAGGTAACAAATTACATTAAATATCCTTCAGGATAAATACAAGAAACAGAACTCATAAAATTACTGGAGTGAAGTATATAGTTTATCATAATGGATGAAGCATATAGTTTATCATAATGGCAGCAAAAGTATACTACAATCCTGTGTACAATGAATGATCCAAGGGAAACATCAAAGTGTAGTCAAAATTAATTTTGTTAAGGAAGAAAATGCAAACATAAATATGATTTAAAAGGAAATCTTATAAAATCATTTTTTAAAACATTTTAAATTACACACACAAAAAGCAGCCTTGAAATTCAGAGAAGTGTATGAAGAGGAGATGCAAGTTCTCCTAAATGCTCATTATCTCTCCTTCCTCTCACATCTGAGGTACTTAGTAGTTTTGTGTATATTATTTAGAGAGTCTGTATACATACAAGGTAGCATTCATGTTGGTGCATATGTTAGTTATTTTTTTATATCTGAGGAGTATTCCATTGTAAGAATATACCACACTTTGTTTATCCATTCTCTCATTGAGACATGGGAATGGTTTCCAGTTTTGGGGTATTAGGAATAAAGCTGCTATGAACATTCTTTTTCAAATTTTTATTGATTTCAGAGAGAACATGGGAGAGAGAGATAGAAACATCAATGATGAGAGAGAATCATTGATTGGCTGCCTCCTGCACACCCCTCACTGGGGATGGAGACCACAACCTGGGCATTTGCCCTGACAGGGAATTCACCTGTGACATCTTGGTTCATAGGTCGATGCTCAACCACAGCCATGTCAGCTGGGCATGAACATTCATACATACATATATATATTTTTTTAATGTCCATATTTTCATTTCTTTTGGGTAAATAGGAGTTAACTTTCTGAGTCATGAAGTAGATGTTATGTTTAATACTTTATGAAGACACTTTTCTCAAGTGAATGTACCATTTTATACTTTCAATGCAATTATGAGAATTTCTGTTGCTTCACATCTTCATCATTTGGTTTGGCAATGTTTTCGTTGTCATTCTAGTGCTAGCTACATCCTTGCTAATTGTTACCCATCATATGGCTTTATAATAACTGCCTTAATTTATTTTTGAATAATATTATATATATGACATAAAAATAGTAACATCATACATTATGGTGACATTTTTGGAACAAGAGAATTATCCAGGAGAATTAATTGGCTTCTAGTTTTTCATCATCCTATATAATAATCCTATATAATAAAATCGTAATATGCAAATCGACCAACTTGGCGGAATGACCGGTCACCATGACGCTCATTGACCACCTGGGGCAGATGCTCAACGCAGGAGCTTCCCCCTGGTGGTCACTGCGCTCCCACAGGAGGAGCTCTGCTCAGCCAGAAGCTGGTCTTGCCAGCGGTGGTTTCCGGCATGGGAGCCTCTCCATCTCTGAGGCAGTGCTAAGGAGCAGCAAGCCAGGCTCGGGGCTCACTGCTCGCGGCTGGCTGCTGTCCACTGTCCAGCGCAGCTGCGGTGGCCAGAGCCTCTCCCACCTCCACTACAGGTGGGCAGTAAGAAGCGAGGGGTCTGTGAGAGGGCACAGGCCGGGCTGAGGGGACCCCCCCACCCCAACCCATTCACGAATCTCGTGTCCCTGGCCTCTAGTTATAATTACTAATAAGGTAGACATACTTTATTGAACACATTTATTGAAAGACTAGAGGCCCAATGCATGAAATTCATGCAAGGGCCTAGGGCCCCCACTGCTGCAGCGGCCGCCTCTGCCACCTCCCCTGTCCACTGCAGCATTGTCCGGAAGGAAGGATGGATATCCAGAAGGATGTCTGGCCTAATTAGCATGTGAGGCTTTTATTATTATAGATGTTATATAGTCTATGCAATGTCATGTAATATTGAACCTGCACTAACAGCATGAAAGAAGTTAAAAGTGAGGTGGGGTGGGTGGTTTTTTGTGTTGTTTTTTTTTCTCTTTATGCTACGGGTTGGTGGGAATTTTAGTAGTTGTATACAGTAAATAGAACTTACCTTGCAACTTTATCATTTGCCTTTAATCTTTGAATTAGTGAATGATAGAATTTAGGAGGAATTGAATTTCATGATGTTTAATAGTAGGTGGGTGGGAAGAGATTAACCAAAGAATTTATATGCATCGCCCATGGACACGCAATTGTGTGCTGAGTGCCTGGGGCATGGGGTGGGGTGGGGAAGGGGGCGATGGGGGAAGGGGGTGATGGGGGAAGGGGGTTGTGGTGGTGGTGGTGGTGGTGGTGGTAAGGGTGCAGGCTAGAAGGGGTCAATGGAGAAAAATAGGTTACATCTGTAGTACTTTCAACAATAAGATAAATTAAGAAAAAAGATGTTTGCCCAGAGAGCATGGCTCAGTGGTTGAGCATCAAGCTAAGAAATAGGAGGTCGAGTTTGATTCCAGGTGCCCGGGCTGCCTACTCGATTCCCCATGTGGGGCGTGCAGGAGGCAGCCAATCAATGATTCTCATCGTTGATAGAATAAAAGAGGCACCTGGAGGTTTAAACAAAGGCAAAAACTTACTGAGTGGTTAACTTCACAAAAGAAGGGATATTAATGTCCAAGAACTAATTTTTAAATGGTCAGCCTCTATAATAAATTGAAAAATATGCATACTATGATTTTATTTTTCCACCTGAATTTGGCAAGGAAAAAGAACAAGGTTAGTAAATATGGGGAAAATTAATTAAAATAGGATAGTCTTGGTACTCAGAAAATAAGTTGGTACTATCTTTCTGGAGAGCAGTTTGGAAAGAGTGTTTTTAAATTTATGTATAGATTTGAGAGAGAGAGAGAGAGAGAGAGAGAGAGAGAGAGAGAGAGAGGAGGGGAGAGAGAAACATTGATTTATTGTTCCACTTATTTGTATATTCGTTGGTTGCTTCTTCCATGTGCCCTGATGGGGATGAAACCCAAAACCTTGGCATATCAGGACTACACTCTAACCAACTGGATGAGTCTTGAAAGTATGTATGTCTACTACAGTCTAAACAAAGAAAGAGATTTAACAATGTATTTTTTTAAAGGTTACATGTCAATATCATACATAACCATAGTACCACGATCAATATCAGGATATTAACATTGACACTATACTAATTACTATTTTTTAAAATATGTTGTTATTGATTTCAGAGAGGAAGGGAGAGGGAGAGAGAGATAGAAACATCAATGATGAGAGAATCATTGATCTGCTGCCTCCTGCAGGCCCCCTACTGGGGATCAAGCCTGCAACCCAGGCATGTGCTCTTGACCAGAATCCAACCCAGAACCCTTCAGTACGCAGGCCGGCGCTCTGTCCACTGAGCCAAACCAGCTAGGGCACTAATTACTATTTTAAGAACTAACTCAAAATTGGCCAATTTCCCCACTAATGTCATCTTTTTTTTTTTTTTTTTTTTTTAGAATTCAATCCTAAGGTCCCTCATCATGTTCAGTTGTCATGTCTTCCTAATTTCCAAATTGCAACAGTGCCTCAGTGTTTTGGAAGTCTTTAGTGGCATTGGTACTATTGAGCAATCCTGGTCAGACACAGTATTTTGTGGAGTCCCTCAAGTTGACTTTGTCTGATGCTCCCTCATGATTAAATTCAGGATGAGAGGGCCTTCTGCACGCCCTCCACTGGATCCAGCCAACAACCCGGGCATGTGCTGTGACCGGGAATGAAACCATGACTTTCTGGTTCTTAGGTCTATGCTCAGCCACTGAACCATGCTGGTCGGCTTGATTTAATAATCTCAACAAATTTATTTTGTTTTCTTTTTTATGTTCTTATTTTTAGCATTCCCCAAATATTAAACTTTATTTTTATTGAAACATTTTTAAATTTTATTTTTCCTTAGCTTTATGGATATGTAATTGATATATACTATCACTCTGTGTAATAGTATCTGCGTTTTTCAATCTCTTGTTGGATTTAGAGGGTCTTGGATTCTTTTTGAATCTCTGCTACTCAAGAACTGCTAGCCCCTGGCAAGGGTCCTTTGTTTACACTTTAATCCAGCTTTCAGTCCCTCTTGTTGCTTTTTCCCAAGCTTCTTTGTTTGAATCAGTTTTGCAAGTAAAATATCAAGAGGCCTTGTAGGAATTGCTTCATTATTAATGTCCAAACGTGTAACATCTGCTGAGGCTTCCTCATGCCTGGAGCCTTGTGTTCTCAAAGCTCGGATTCCTTGGCTGTCATCTCATTTGCTAACAGCATCAAAATGGTTTAGAAACAGGCCACTTGAGTCTACCTGGCAGCTTTCCAGAGAGGTGTAGAATAGAGGTATTTTGGGGTCAGGTTGTAACTTCCTGATTCATCAAAGAGAGATGAGAAAAATTCAGCGATAGCAGAAAACAGTGTTCACAGAGTAGGAGACCATTTTTATTTATTTTCTTTTTAAATACTATTTTTTATTATATATTTTTATTGATTTTAGAGAGGAAGGGAGAGGGAGAGAGAGAGAAACATCAATAATAATAAGAGAGAATCATTGATTGGCTGCCCCCTGCATGCCGTACTCTGTATCAAGCCTGCAACCTGGGCATGTGTCCTTGATTGGAATGGAACTCAGGATCCTTCAGTCCACAGGCTGACACTTTATCCACGGCGCCAAACCAGCTAGGGCTAGGAAACAATTTTTCGATGTTATTTTGTTGATTTTTTTAAAAAAGCCTTACAGCTGTGCACACTTTTCCGTCGTCCTCAGTTGTAGGATATTAAAATTTTGTGATTTTTCTATTTTATTGTGTAACATCCATCTTTTGGGAACTGTGGAATTCAGGACTTTGCTCCTTTCTGATTTCTTTTTTTCTTTTCCTTCATTGGATTTATATTCCATGATATATATGATTTTTAAAAGGAATTAAAAGTAATGTAGTCCTAGACGTAAATTTGCCTTTTTTATAACCCTCAAAAGACACACCTAAGAGGAAGGGAGAAAGTGCAGTGCCCTGTTTTATAAGTTTGTTATGAATTATAATTTTATAGATTTTTAAATAATGCTTTCATTTTTATCTAGCATTTTATTTGCACCAGGAAATACATGAAACAATGACGGCAACCGTGTTTTATTTCAAATAATGAGTGAGTTCAAGGAGATGATATTCTAGTAGACACTTACTATATCTTTCTTTTTTTTTAATATATATTTTATTGATTTTTTACAGAGAGGAAGAGAGAGGGATAGAGAGTTAGAAACATCGATGAGAGAGAAACATCGATCAGCTGCCTCCTGCACACCCCCTACTGGGGTTGTGCCCGCAACTAAGGTACATGCCCTTGACCGGAATCGAACCTGGGACCCTTCGTCTGCAGGCCGACGCTCTATCCACTGAGCCAAACCGGTTTCGGCTATATCGTTCTTTAGTTGTCAATTTTTTGTAATGGACAATTCATCTTCCCCAATTCACCCAGATGGGTTTAGTATTAATAGTTGTCAGATCTTTTTTTTTAAAAAAATATGTTTTTATTGATTTAAGAGAGGACGGGAGAGAGTGAGAGAGATAGAAACATCAATGATGAGAGAGAATCATTGACTGGCTGCCTCCTGCAGGCCCCCTACTGGGGATCGAGCCAGCAACCCAGGCATGTGCCCTTGATTGGAATCAAACCCAGGACCCTTCAGTCCACAGGCCAGCGCTTTGTCCACTGAGCCAAACCAGTTAGGGCTGTCAGACCTTTTTTGTTGTATAATATAAGGACATATGCAAAATGGTATACTGTAATGCTGTTTTTCCATATGCTTTTTACAGTTCTTTAAAGTTCTAAAATACAAATTCAAGAGTTTTTTCATAAGACTTTTGTAAAGTTCAGAATTATTACAAGAAGAACACTGTTAATCACCAGTCAAGTGGTTAAGAAATAGCACATTGCCAGTACTGTAATCATCTGTGTATGTCACTGTACCTCTCCTCCTCCTCCCAGTCTCCAAGAGGAAATGTCTTTCCTGAAGTTAGGATAATAATTTCCTTGCTCTTCTATATAAAGTTTTACCACTTTCGTATGCATCCTTAATAATATAGGTGGTGGATTGTTTTGTGGTTTTTTTTTTTAGGATTTTTTTCTTTATTCAAACCATAGGCTTTATTAAGATTTCATCCATTATCCTACTTGTCGAGAATATTTCAGGTCCAGGATCCAATTCAGGATCACCTGTTGCATTTCAGCTGTCATGTTTCTTTAGTTTTCTTCATTTGCGTCAGTCTTAGTCTTTCTTTGTCCCCTCAATTGTGCCATTTTGTAGAAAGGGGCCAGTTGTTTTGTAGATTGTCCCTCGGCTTGGGTTATTCGGATACTCCATTAGTCTCAGGTTCTGCAAAAGGTGGTAGGAATACCCCAGAAGTGACGCTGTGTTCTTCAGGTGATCCTATCAGGTTGCAGGCAATTGTGACTCGTTCCTTATTGGTGATGTTATCTTTGATCACCGAGTCCTGGACATGTCCCCCAAGTTTCTAAAAGAGTACTAACCTGTGGGGAGATTATTTGATATTTTGAGAATATCTTATTCCTTATAGTACACAGATGGCTCTTACTGAATCAAATTACCATATTGATTTTCAAACTCTGTCATTCCTTCTGCATTTATATTAGTACACATTATACTAATTTATTTACTTCTGTATTGATCTATGGATTCTGATTTTATTCAGTGGGTTATAGCTCATTACTATTATTACTTTGATGCTCAGACTGTCCCAGATTTGGCCAGTGGTAGCTCCTTGAAGCTGGCTGGCTCTGTGCCTGTCACTCTTTGGGCACAAGGTGGTGCAGGCTTACTTTCCCTGACCCAGCTCTGGACTCAGCTCTTTTTGCTAAGAGGACCCACAGGCTGACGCTCTATCCACTGAGACAAACCAGCTAGAGCCAAGTGTTGGTACCCTTTTTTATTTTTTTTATTGATTTCAGAGAGGAAGGGAGAGGAAGAGAGAGGTAGAAACATCAGTGATGAGAGAAACATCAATCACTGATGGGCCGGCTGCCTCCTGCACGTCCCCTACTGGGATCGAGCCTGCAACCTGGGCATATACCCTGACTGGGAATTGAACCATGACTTCCTGGTTCATAGGTCAACACTCAACCTCTGAGCCACACCAGCCAGGCGAAATGTTGGTACTCTTGACATTGTCCCAGAGTTCCCTTTAACTATGCTCAATTTTAATTTTTATTCATTAATTTAGTATATTTTTATTTATTTCAAAGAGGAAGGGGGAGGAAGAGATAGAAACATCAGTGATGAGAGATAATTGTTGATCTGCTGCCTCCTGCACGCCCCCCACTGGGGATGGAGCCTGCAACCCGGGCATGTGCCCTGATCAAACCCGGGATCCTTCAGTCCTCAGGCTGACTCTCTCTCCACTGAGATAAACTGGGTAGGGCCAGGCTCCTCATTTTTAAAATTTCTTTTTCTTTTTGCTATTTCAGTTGGGTGTTTTCTACTACCTTGTCTTCCAGATCACTAATTGGATTCTCTGCTTCATCCAATCTGCTATTTATTCCAGCTAATGTATTCATTTCAGTTATTTGATTCCTCATTGATGGCTGGTTCTTTATTGTTTTCTATCTTCTCGTTGAAGTTCTCACTGAGATCAATGAACATCCTTATAACCAATGCTTTGAACTCTATCTGATTAATTGCTTGGGTTTGTTTCATTTAGTTCTTTTTCTGGGATTTTGTCTGGGTCCATATTTCTCTGTCTCTTCATTTTGACTTTCTGTGTGTGTGTGTGTGTGTGTGTGTGTGTGTGTGTGTGTGTGTTTTAATGTTTATTGATTTCAGAGAGGAAGGGAGAGGGAGAGAGAGATAGAAACATCAGTGATGAGAGAGAATCATTGCTTAGCTGCCTCTTACATGTCCCCCACTGGAGATCAAGCCTGCAACCCGGGCATGTGCCCGTGACCGGACTCGAACGTGGTACCAGTACCTTTCAGTCCAAAGGCCAATGCTCTATCCACTAAGCCAAACCAGCCAGGCCTCTTTGTGGTTTGTTTAAATCGCTTTTGGTGGAACAGCAACCTCTACCGGTCTTGAAGGAGTGGCCTGTGTAGTAGCTGTGTATCCTGGGTATTCTTGACCGGTCAACTCAAGCTGGAGCCTGAGTGGCCACAGGCAGTGGGCAGGGACAAGACTTACCAGAGCCTGGACCTGTAGCTGGAGTAGGGACAGGCCACATGACTTACCAGGGTCTGCATTTATAGCCAGAGCAGGGACGGGCCACACTGGAAGCTGGGGCTGGTCTGAGCCAAAGGGATTCCCAGAGGTAAGCCACTGAAGCGGGTGTGGTCTGCAGCATGTCCAGAGGACACGCCATAGCTGAGTGGGAGCTGCAGCTAGAGCCCTGTGAGTTGGGTTGAGGGGAATTCCTGGGCCTGGAGCAGTCTGTGTGGTCTCTCTCTCTCTCTCTCTCTCTCTCTCTCTCTCTCTGTCTCTCTCGGATAACATAGAAGCTATGTAGTCGGCCCTCAGTTCTTCAGGAGTGCTTGCTGTCTGTAGGTGTCAACTCCATGTGTTCTTGGGAGGAGGTGAGTTCAGGGTCTTCTATGCTTCCATCTTGGATTGAGGCCATAATATAGTTCTTAAGGATACATTTCTGTAGGACAAATTCCTAGCAGGGAGATTCCAGCGGTGGGCATATAGTTAAGAAACTTTTCCTTAAAAACATACCGTTTTTTTTTTTATGATTACAAAAGTAATCATGTTTATTATAAAATTGACCTCATTATACAAATTAATTAAAAGTCACAGAAATGATGTATGATGCCAAATGTGAAATTAACTAACCCCATACCAAATAACATACGTTTCGTTTATGTTCCTATGACTATGCTAACATTTAATTATCATTTTAGATTGTGCTTTATTACTTCTTCGCAGCTTGGTTCTTTTCATATTAATTTATTGTGTACTTCTTTGGGGCTTAGTGTATGTGGAGCTCCGTTGTGATTGAGAAATATGGATTTAAGAATACTACGGAAAGACATAAAGGGAATTAGCAGTACATTTAAGATAGAAACGTGTCTTTTAAAATAATAGGCGGGAAAAGGCAATGAAAAAGAAAAATAACCCATTTAGCAAAAAATCTGCCAGGACCAAACATTTATTATTATGATAAATGTCACCATCTCGATGAAATGCCACGCTCATGTAAATAAAACTGCATCTAAATTAAGTGATACGTTGTCCATAAGGGACACTCCTAATGCAAGGGGAATTGAAATGCAGAGAATGGGCAACAATATCCCAGAGAAACGTGCACAAACATAGAATGTACCTGTAGGTGTGACATTTTAAATTTTAGTAACTATTCCCTCTGTAAATTTAAACTTGAACCAAGAGCAGTAAGTTTATCACCCCTAGATATTTTCAATCACTATTCTTTGTTAATCTAACATTTAAAATTGACTGCATTGTTTTAATTTTTAAACTGTTACTGAGTTTTTCCAGCTTTATTGAGGTATAATTGACAAATACAGGTGTAAGATATTTAAAGCATGCAATGTGATGATTTGTTATTGGTTAGTATATTGTATGTACCTTGTCAGGAATTCCCCTAATTGAGTTAAACATTTCTATCACCTCACACATATATTTACCTTTCTTTTTATATAAGAACATTTAAATTCTACTCTTTTAGCAAATTTCAGTTATACAGTACAGTGTCACCATGGTATACATTAGATCCTCATTCATCTATTTTTTTCTTTCTTTAATCCTCACTGCAGGATATTTTTTAAAGATTGATTTTAGAGAGAGTGGGACACACAGAGAGAGAAACATTGATTGATTGCCTCCCGAACAAACCTGGCTGTGGCTGGGGATTGAACCTGGAACGGAGGTACAGCCCCTTGACCCAGAATTGAACCCGGGACCTTCAGTCTGGCCAATGCTCCAACCAACTAGGGCAGCCCTCATTCATCTTTTTTTTTTTTTTTTTTTAATATATTTTATTGATTTTTTTTAACCGAGAGCAAGGGAGTGGGATAGAGAGCTAGAGACATCGATGAGAGAGAAACATCGATCAGCTGCCTCCTGCACACCCCCCACTGGGGATGTGCCCGCAACCAAGGTACATGCCCTTGACCAGAATCGAACCCGGGACCCTACAGTCCATAGGCCGACGCCCTATCCACTGAGCCAAACCGGTTTCGGCCCTCATTCATCTTATAATCGAAAGTTCGTATGTACCATGTTACTAACCTTTCCCTATTTCCCCTACTCCCCTAGCCCCTGCCAATCACTTTTCTATTCTCTGATTCTGAGTTTGACTTTTATTTACCTTTTAAGATAGCACATATAGCCAAAACCGGTTTGGCTCAGTGGATAGAGCGTTGGCCTGCGGACTCAAGGGTCCCGGGTTCGATTCCGGTCAGGGGCATGTGCCTTGGTTGCGGGCACATCCCCAGTGGGGGGTGTGCAGGAGGCAGCTGATCGATGTTTCTCTCTCATTGATGTTTCTAGCTCTCTATCCCTCTCTCTTCCTCTCTGTAAAAAATCAATAAAAAAAAAAAAAAAAGATAGCACATATAAGCGATACCCTGCAATTTTTATCATTCTATTTCTGACATTTCACTTAGCATAGTGCTCATCAAATTCACCCATCTTATTGCAAATGAGAACTTTTGAAAAAGTTGACTAATAGGTTGGCCCCATTTTGGGGCTCAGCCCATCCAGTTTTTCAGATGACCAAAAATAAAATAAATACAGAAGTTGACTAATATTCCATCATATACCTTGCATTTTTTTAAAACCCATTTTTCTGTGGACAGACACTTAGGTTGTTTCCTTACCTCCACTATTGAGAATAATGCTGTCATCTCATTGTGGTGATAAATCATTGTGGCTTTGATTTGCCTTTTCCTGGTGATTAATAATAATTAGCACCTTTTCATGTACCTGTTGGCCCTTTATATTGTTGGGAAGATACACTCTTCTCAACCCTCCTTGAGTATACGCATAGAAGTCTGTATCATTTGTTCTTCAGGTTCTTTTTCATGATATGTTTTAGACCTTTTGCCATTTAAGTACATGATATTTTAATGGCTACTTAAAATTCCATTATATAGACATAACATACTGTCCTTTATTCACTCAGTCCTCTATAATTTTGAAATATTTGCCATTATTATGCAGCTCAAATAAGCCTTCCATAAATATTCTTGTATATATTTTTATTATAGAAAACTTCAAATCTAGAAATACTTTAGAAATTATTACTTTTATTAAAAATGGAAAAATAAGGAGAAATACCCATCATTGTAGTTAGCTATGGAAATACAAGTAAGAAAAAAAGGGAATAAATCCATCATGGTATTGTATGTGTGTGTGCAGGAGGCAACTAATAGATGTGTCTCTCATGCGATGTTTCTCTCTCTGTCTCTCCCCTTCCTTTCTATTCTCTCTAAAAATCAATGGAAAGCCAAAACCGGTTTGGCTCAGTGGATGGAGTGTCGGCCTGTGGACTGAGGGGTCCCAGGTTTGATTCTGGTCAAGGGCACGTACCTTGGTTGCGGTCACATCCCCAGTGGGAGGTGTGCAGGAGGCAGCTGATCGATGTCTCTCTCTCATCGATGTTTCTAACTCTCTATCCTTCTCCCTTCCTCTCTGTAAAAAATCAATAAAATATATTAAGAAAAAATAAATAAATAAAAATCAATGGAAAAATATCCTTGGTGAGGATTAACATGCACACAGAAAAAAAGGAGTTAGATTAAAAAACAAACCAAAGACCAAAGCTCTGGTTTAGAGGAACGATGACAGAGTCAGTGATGTTGGCCTGCAGGAGGGAAGAAAATACAAGTACATCTAACACAACTTTCTAACCAATCCTGACATTTAAAGAGTCTGTTTCCGGAAGAGCCACCATCTGAAAACAAGTATTGGGAAAATTTACATTTGGAAAGGAGGAAACTCTATTCCTTTATTCTAAGAGAATATTTGCAAATGAATACAGCAGAGTTGGAAAATCTCTCCAGATTATTCACCATGTAAGATCTGTGCTTCTTTTTAAAAAGAAATCATTTGTATTTTTATTAATAATTTTAAAATATATATATTTTTTACTGATTTCAGAGAGGAAGGAAGAGGGAGAGAGAGAGATAGAAACATCAGTGATGAGAGAGAATCATTGATCAGCTGCCTCCTGCATGCCCCCCCTACGGGGGATTGAGCTCTCATCCCAGGCATGTGGGCTTGACCAAATTTGAACCTGGGACCCTTCAGTCCACAGGCTGATGCTTTTATCCACTGAGCAAAACCAGCCAGGGATGTTTATTCTTTTGTTTGTTTGGGGGATTTTTTGCTTATTCTTTTTTTATTTTTAAGATAAACATCCAACTTTAAAAAAATGATTGTTTATTTATTTTAATCCTCACGGGAGGGTATTTTTCCTTTTTTTTTTTATTTTTTTTAAGAGAGAGTGGAAGAGAGAACGAAAGATGGAAATATCGATGTGAGAGAAACACATCTATTGGTTGTCTCTTGCATGCGCCCTGACCAGGACCCAGGCCAGGGACCAGCCTGCAACCAAGGTACGTGCCCTTGACCGGAATCGAACCCGGGACCCTTCGGTCTGCAGACCGATGCTCTATCCACTGAGCCAAACCACCTAGGGCAATAGCCAACTTTTTAAATGTAAAATCTCAGACATAAAACAAGTTGAGAGAATAAGGCAATATGTTCTTAATTTAATAGGTGTCTTTTTTTTTTTTTATGTGTATGGACTCTTGCAAAGTTAGGTCCCTGAATAAGACCATTCTATGCAATCATCATACCATTATTAGAATTCCCTAATAGTAGCTAATATCTAGTCTATACTTAGATTTGCTCATTTGTCCCCAAAGTAAAGCACACATTTTGAGCCTAGAGGACAAGCACCAAGACCAAAGTTCAGGATGAGGAGATGCATTGCAAACAAAGTGCAATCAGTTGATATGATAAATATCTTTGCACAGATAGTAAAGGAAGGAATGCTCCATTTTATCTGAGTAAGGCTGGGGGGTGAAAATACCACCTGGATGATTGTTAAGAAATACTTGGTTCCACAGGTCACCTTTCTTCCAAGTTCTCAGTGTTTTGGGGCAAGTTGGAGAGGGACAGTTGAAGGACCAAAGGTCATTCTTTGTTGAAGTTGCTGCGTGAGACCAGACAGGATGCTTCAAGTAACCTAGGGGGTGGTGGGGGTGGGGTTGATGTGGGAATACTGTTCCTAGAGACAGTCTGTAAAATTGATGGAGGCTGGGAACTGGAGGCCCTGCTTGCTGGATTGAGAATTGTGAATTTTGCTCTGAGGATGAAGGCTTAGATTCCCCTACCAAGCTGCTCTTGGAAGCCTCATGGAATTTTTACCTTCAGATCTAAGGGAATGTTGCAGGGGTTAACAGAAATGGGGAATCTTTTTTTTCTGCTAAGGGCCATTTATGTATTTATAGCATCGTTCGCTTAATATAATTTACTTAATATAAATTTATGTTGCTATGAAAAAAGCTCCTAGATTTATTGAATTTCTGCTGCCTTGGCAGGGCTAGACGAAATGATTGTGTGCCTTATATGGCCCTCTGGCAGGTTGCTCCCCACCCCTGATTTAGAATCTTGATTTTCTAGGGTGATGTTAGTGTTTAGACAGGTGCAGTGTGGAATTCAGCCTAAAGCAATGACATTTGCATTTTAAAAGAAACCCTTAAATAACTGCATTGTATAATACTTGAAATTTGGTAGTGCAACTAAACAACTGACTTTGTGATTTGGTTTGATTTTAATTAATTTAAAATATAAAACTGAAGTAAAGTGAAATATTTGTCAATTAAATATTTATTTTATTTTGCTATCACTACATTTTACATGGTTATCATTGAAAATTTAGCTTGAACTGAGATTTATTATGTGTGAAATATACATTGAATTTCATAGACTTCATATTAAAGGAGTAAAATATCTCAGATACTTTTTAATATTAATTACATGTTGAAATAATATTTTGTCATGGTGGCTTAAATAGAAATATGTGAACATTTATTTCACCTGTTTCTTTTCACAACCATTAAAATGTGGTCTCCAGCCCTAACCGGTTTGGCTCAGTGGATAGAGCGCTGGCCTGCAGACTGAAAGGTCCCAGGTTTGATTCTAGTCAAGGGCATGTACCTTGGTTGCGGGCACATCCCCAGTAGGAGGTGTGCAGGAGGCAGCTGATGGATGGTTCTAACTCTATATCCCTCTCCCTTCCTCTTTGTAAAAAGTCAATAAAATATATTTTTAAATAAGTAAATAATAAAATAAAATGTGGTCTCCATAGCCTAGCTTGTGTGGCTCAGTGGTTGGGCATCGACCTATGAACCGGGAGGTCATGGTTCGATTCCCAGTCAGGGCACATGCCTGGGTTGTGGGTTCTACCCCCAGTGTGGGACCTGCAGGAGGCAGCCGATCAATGATTCTTTCTCATCATTGTTCCTATTTCTTCCCCCCTCTCCATTCCTTTGTGAAATCAGTAAAAATATATATTAAGAGAAATGTGGTCTCCATAATAGCTAGTACCTTTTCTCTCCTATGATACCCTATGAATATTTGATGAATGAATGCACTGAGAAAGAAGCTGTAAGAATGGAGAATGCAAGATGAGTGGGATAAGTTTTCAGGAAAACTCTGCTGAAGCTGTGTTATCAGTGAGAGGAGGAAACCTCGGTTGTTGTCTTCTTGAAGGAAATATTTCAACAATTTATTGGCCAAGCAAAACATCCTTAGGACAGTGAAACAAGGAAGGGCATAGAAGAAGCAACAGGAGAGCCTAGGCTGGGCTGCCTCAGGTCACTGGGAAGTCAAAGGAAAGGGGTCTTGGAGACGGTTTAGGGGGCCCTGGTCAAGTTGCAGCTGTCCATTGCTCCCGTGGTTATAAGCCTCATGGGGACCCTTAGAAGTTAGGCCCTAACTGTTAGGGGATACGTGCCTTTGGAGGAAGGAGAGGAGAAGAGGACTAGAATGGCACAGGCATGCTCACTGGAGGAAGAGAGTGCTGGGACCCGAATTTTCAGGTGTTTGGGTGTGTTTTTTTTTACATTCATTGATTTTTTTAGAGAGAGTAATGGACAGGGAAAGAGAGAAACATCTATGAGAGAGAAACATCAACATGGACAGGCTGCCTCCTACATGCTGGGGATTGGGCCACAACCTGGGCATGTACCATGACCAGGAATCCCACCTGCAACCTCTTAGTGTGTGGCCCAAAGCTCAATCACTAATGGGTTTATCTGGCCTCTGTTTATGTTTTAGATTTCACACTCTATACCGAAGGACCTTCCTTACCCCTCACCCTAATCGTTCTTGTGACTAACTCCTACACACCCTTCAGATCACTCTGAAATGTCACTTTTAGGAGCCCTGCACTGACCCTCCCTGCCCTGTCTCCCCCCTCTCCAACCCTCTAAACCCCTACTCCTACCTTCCCCACTAGCCAGGAACTCCTTTTTTTTTTTTTTTTTTTTAATTTTTATTAAGGTATTGTATGTGTACATATCTTGCCATTGCCACCCCCCACCCCACTCCCATATATGCCCTCACCCCCCAGAGTTTTGCATCCGTTGGTTATGCTTATATGCATGCATACAAGTCCTTTGATTGATCTCTTATCTCCCCCACCTCTCCCTAACTTTCCCCCTGTAATTTGACAGTCTGTTTGATGCTTTACTGTCTCTGTATCTGTCTTTTTGTTCAAGTTTATAATGTTCTTTATTATCCATAAATGAGTGAGATCATGTGGTTTTTTTTTTTTAATTTTTAAATCTTTATTGTTAAAGTATTACATGTCCCTTTTTTTCTCCCATTGACCCTTGTAGCCCACCCCTGCTCCCACCCCAGGCCTTCAACACATATTGTCTATATCCATGGATTATGCATATATGCACACTGTACACGTTTCTTACTTTATCACTTCCCACCCACCCACCTTCTCTTGTCTTCCCTCTGAGGTACCGCTGTCTGTTCTATGCTTCTATGTCTCTGGATCTATTTTGCTGATTAGTTCCCACATGAGTGAGATTATGTGGTACTTTTCTTCCTCTTATTGGCTTATTTCACTTAGCATAATACTGTCCAGATCCCTCCCTGCTATCTCAAAGGTTAAGAGATTTTTCTTTTTTTACTGCTGCACAGTATCCCATGGTATAAATTCACCATGGCTTTTTTATCCACTCATCTACTGATGGGCACTTTCCAGATCTTAGCTATAGTAACTTATGCTGCTATGAAAGGGGTGCATACATTCTTTCTGGCTGGTGTTTTGGGTTTCTTAAACTGTATTCGTAGAAGTGGGATCAGTGGGTCAAATGGCAGTTCCATATGAACTAGAGTTCCCTTTTCTCCACATCCTCGACAGGACCTGACATTTGTTGATGGTAGGCATTCTGACAGATGTGAGGTGATACCTCGTTGTTTTAATTTGCATCTCTCTGATGATCAGTGACTTTGAACATTTTCTCATGTGTCTTGGCCTTCTGTATGTCTGCTTTGGAGAAGTGTCTATTCAGGTCATTTGCCCACTTTTTAATTGGATTGTTTGTCTTCATTTTGTTAAGTTGTATGAGTTCCTTACATATTTTGGATATTAACCCATTATCAGATGTATCATTGGCAAATATGTCCTCCCATTCAATGGGCTCCCTTCTCATTCTGTTGTGTCTCTCATCATTGATGTTTCTTTCCCTCTCTCTTCCTCTTTCTGAAATCAATAAAAAAGTTTTTTTAAAAGGACAAAGACATTAGAGGGGGAATAAAATTATTAGTTTCTACCCCTTTTGCCCTGTGTCTATACTTAGGATGCTCCTGACTATAACTAAAACTTGCTTAAACAATAAACAATGCATTTTCTGACATAAGAAATTGAGAGACAAGTGATTTCAGGTTAATAAATTCAGCAATTTGAGGTTATCAGAGTTCCAGATCTGTTTTTCTGCACTTCTGGACTTTTTTTTTTTTTTTTAATGGAATGCTTCACGAAATTGCATGTCATCCTTGCACAGGGGCCATGCTAATCTCCTCTGTACCATTCCAATTTTAGTATATGTGCTGCCGAAGTGAGCACTCTGGACATTTTTATAACTTACAATGTGGTCACCTCACTAGAACTTTAAGAATCAAAACATTACCCAGTAGCATATTTCAACAAAGATTTTTTATTTAAAGTCTTGGTATTTAGGGAAGGTCTTGTTGGGGGCTGGAGGGCATCAATACAATATTCATCAGCTTTATGCTGTTGTACCAAAATGACATTATTCTCTTAATTTGTCTGTCCCTGGGTGAGTACACTAGCTGGATTTCTGTTATCAATCTCTCTGAGTAGAGTGATTTAAGCTATTTCCTCTCTGTTTGGGGATCACTGCAAACCATTTATTCTTAAGTGTCCTCGGTTTAAGGAAGAAAGGATTTACTAAGTGGCTGTAAACGGCTGTGTCTTGAGTTCCCCCTAGTCTGCTAGTCCTGGAATTTTTCTAGCTTCTTACTATTCTATAACGTTGGAGGCTGAATTTGGTTCTTGAATGTATGAGGCTCCTCAGAAGATTTATGGGTTATTAGGTTTTGAGATTAAAGCAGATTTGGAGAAGTAGTAACTAGTTAATTTTTAGACATAACTAGTTAATTTTTAGACATGGTTGTGTTGTAATTGCCTAGTGAAGATGTCCAGTTGGTGGATGACAGAGTTTGAAGTGTAGGAGACAGATCTTGTCTTACTGTGGGAGTCATCAGCAAATAGGTGTAGGCTGAAGGCAAGTATGTAGCCTCTGGGGAAGGAGCTACCAGGGAAAGACTTACCGGTTTTGTATCTCTAGAATGCTCTGTTTCAGTTAGGAATGTGTAAATACTTCTGTGCATATCACTGTCAGCTAAGTGCTGAATAAATACTCAGTATTCTCAGAGCTTATGTGTTTAGAAAGCCTAGACGGAAAGAGTCGTTATTTTTTTCTTCAAGGGGAAAATTGGAGACCCAAGGCCACATGGACAATATGGAAGGAACTGAAAGTCGAAACTTTTATTGGTGTATCTTGTAGGATCATGAGTTGAACTAGTTATCTGTGACCTCTGGATGGAGTTAGATGAGGCAAATTCCTTGAATATTATCTTTGATCGTGATGAGGAGCATTCTAGGCAAGAAGACTTGATAATAGGATTAGTCATGGGACAAATCTGAAATCTTTAGTATTTTTAAGTGTCATTAAAAAAACCCACAAAACTAATGTATTTGGTGCCTGACTCTTTCTGATTGAATAAGACCATCTTTAATTTGTTTTTTTCTAATTGTTTTTTTTTTAATTAATGTGGCAATTCATACTGGGGTATTATTTAATACCAATACATTTTCATTGAATCTTAGTCTCCTAATTATATGAAACTGAAATTTTGTAAGAAAAAGGTTAGGAAAAAGGTAAAAAATAAGAAATGTTGTTGTCCAAGGGACATTTGGAGAGAAAATGGACAGTGACCTATGACCACATCCTCAAGAAGTAGATCTTAAGTTGGATTCTAATTTTCCCTACTTTTCTTAATAACTTTGTGTGAACCCAGTGTGCATATATTGAATTTGGAGTGAGGTGAAAATATTTTGAATATCAATACTATGCTGCTACAAATCACAAGCAGATGAATAAAAGTAGGCCATTGGGTTCACAAGACAATAATTCCCACAATCTGAGAAAAGAAACTACCATAGGAATTTGTTGTTCTTTCTCTTTTTTGGGGGGTGGGGTAATTGTTGTTCTTTTTTTTTTTTGTTTTTTTTTTTTTTAATATATTTTATTGATTTTTTTATAGAGAGGAAGAGAGAGGGATAGAGAGCCAGAAACATCGATGAGAGAGAAACATCCATCAGCTGCCTCCTGCACACCCCCTACTGGGAATGTGCCCGCAACCAAGGTGCATGCCCTTGACTGGAATCGAACCTGGGACCCTTCAGTCCGCAGGCCGACGCTCTATCCACTGAGCCAAACCGGTTTCGGCTTGTTCTTTTTAAGTTCTAAGCATCTATGGTAATCTTTGTTCAGTAAACATTATTAAGTATTAATAAGTAATTGACTTTGTTATAATGTTAATACTTGTTGCTGAAATTATTATTTGTAGAACACTGCCTTGGAGTTAAGCATTAGGATATTGTTAGACCTCTGGTTTGAATCCTGGCTCTGAAAGTATTGATTTGACATTGAGTAGCCTTTCTAAAACCTTATCAGAAACTTTCTTATAAAAAAAAATTAAGATATTAATACTACTAATCTCAGGAGGAAAAGCAAAAGAGATAATTCCTATAAAGTGGTCATAATGATGTGTGGCAAGTGGTTAATGCTCAATACATAAGCAATAACTAATCATACTCTTTTCTTAATTGTGGATTTGAGCCTGGAATTGCTAGGATTTTGTTATGTGTTGAAGGACAGGTGGAAAAGATCTACCTAATATTTATTTTTACCTTACAGTTCTTTTGTACACATTAAGTTCCAGCAGTATATGCAAACACTCGCAATAACCCTGTTCAGTAAGTGCTATTACCAGTCCTGATTTATCTTAAGGAAACTGACTCAAAAGAGACTTCACGGAGCAAGGACTTGCTGTAGCCCACATGATTGGTAAAATATGGATCTGGGCAAGGAGACAAATTTGTCTGGTTCCAGTAAAGCCCATGTTCTTTAAAATATTATGAAACAGTTACGATATACAAGAAGTACAAGGAGTTATATACTGAACACCAGAGTCAAGTTATTAACTTTAAGCATGGGTGGGATAGTTCATGAAAAGGCGCAGTGGCTTTCCATTTAGACTCCTTGAAGGAATAGGCTCAGGAACACACCTGCAGTCAGGGGTGAGGGCTGATGTCCTGTGATAATGCAGTTCTAGGGCGTGAGTAGGGCATAGAGATTCAGCTGAAAACCTGCAGGTGCTCTAAAAGAGCAGGTTAAATCTGTGGTATTTAAGGAATGATTGACTTTGGTAACAAATAACTCACACCCTTGGGAGTAGCCACGTGAGATACCTGCATAAGGAGGCAATTTGATAGAATGATCGCTTGAGGCAGATTTGGGGTCTGAAAGATTGTTGACTGGGCATACTCTGTACTGCTTCATAATTCCAGGGGAAGACGTCCAGAGACGAGGAGCCCTGTTGTACAGAGGTCTTCCTCTTCGGTTAGCCATGTTTTCCAAGCAATTGGAACCAATCTTCAGTTGATGTAATTTTTGGTTAATTAGAAGCACTACTCCCTTTAGTAACTGTGTCCCCTCCTCTTTGCCCCACCCCTAAGATAAAAGATTTACTTTGGGGGATAAGACCCTGTGGCCAAATGAGGGTGGAGTTTTTGTTCCGGATAGGCGTATAAAAAGAAGAGTAGTGTAGCTCTGAATCTGGAGTGGACTAGTCTCCATCTCTGGTGGAGAAGGGGAGAACTTCCGAAATCTCTGTCATGGCTCCAATTCAGCCCATCAGGGACAAAGACCAACAGCCTTATGGCTCAAAGGTAGGCCAGGCGGGAAGGAGTGCTGACCCTTAGACACCCTCTTCCCCAAGGCAGACACCAACTGGGCCTGCCTTTCGATGGCCTTTGAACCCCTCACAGGCGGCTGTACGCAAACTGGAGAAACAGAAGTCCTAGGGAAAACTAAGAAAATAGGGGGGCTACAAAGCTTGGTAGACGAAGTATCTTCTTTTTATGCCGAAAGGTTGGACTTGCGGAGTAGACAGCTTTTAGGAAAACAAGGTAGCTGTTTTGCAGGTTCCTGTGGAAGGAGCAGTTTGTGTGTGCTCATTTTTTTTTAATCTTCATTGTTGAAGGTATTACACATGTCATCTCCCCCTCCCACTGTGTGTGTGAAATTTTTATTTTAGAATCTCTTTGGGTGGATCCTTGGTGAGTAACTGGATCATCTTTTCCTTTGGTTTAAATTTGTTTTTGTTAGCAAGTCGTTGTGGTGAGCCTTGCACTGTGGTGGGATGCAAAGCGTGGGCTTTCCTTGGTGCTTATTATGAAATATGGGTGTAAACTATAGTATTGGGCACGATTGTGTCATGGTAAAGTCACCATTAGTAGAGGCACCGGTGGGTCTACCGAATTTTTTCTCAAAACAATCCATTTTGAGGTTGAGAACATTGATCCTGAGTGCGTCACTTCTGAGTAGGCATAAATAACTTGTGGGCATAAATACCTTGTGTTCTACATGTTACTTTTTGAAATTGCTTTTTACTGAAATGGGTGGATGGGGGGTAAAAACATCTTAGATATTACAATGAGGCCGTAGTATATAAACAGATTATCTATAGTATTAACATTTCATGGGGAGAACTACTGTGGGGGGGGAGGGAATGTTTAAAGGACTCCTAGGGTGGGGGTGGGGCAAAAAAATAAAAAGCAGACTGAGAAACACTGAGGTACCTGTGCTCAAGGTCAATGTTGGACCGTGTCTGTGAACATGCTTTGAAAGGCTTTATGTCTTCTTGTGATCCGAGCATGTGCTTCTTGAGACAGGAAATGCAGCAGCTATGGAATGTGAGTGTTGCTGGGAGGGACTACAATCAGATCTGCCCTGCCCACGTGGCGAAATCATTTCATATTAAAATACCTCTTGGCTTCATGCCTTTTGAGCTCCTACAGGAGTGGTGTGAGTATCATGATGATAAGAACGTAGAGAAAGGAGAAAGTGGAGAGGGCTTGAGAACTATTGGACCCAAACGTGAACTAAGGAGTTCAGTGTTCCTGTAGGTTCTGAGCGGGTGGGAGGGGCCCAGAACAACCTATGTCTTGGGATGGGTATAGAGGAAAAGACAGAGAACTAGGGGACTTCTTGTAAAATGTACCCTTGGGCTCTTGGTGAAGTGGGGGGTGGGGAGGAGAGGGTTTAAGGATGGGAGTGAAAAAATGATGGGGGAGGGAGATAGAGGGGAGGAGAAGAGACAAGTGTGTGCAGGTGGCATGAGTTTGCTGTTCCCAAGGAACTTGAGGGAGTAAAACAGAGGAAGAGAGAGAGAGAAGAGAGAGAGAGAGAGAGAGAGAGAGAGATCAGCTGTCTCCCATACACACCCTGACCAGGGATCAAACCTGCAACCTGGTTATGTGCCCTGACAGGGAATCAACATGAGACCTTTCAGTGTATCAGCCCACACTGCAACTAATGGAGCTACACTGGCCAGGGCAGTTCTCCAACAGTCTTGAAACACTTTACTTGTTTTCTCAAATAAATATTTTTATATATTTCAAAGAGGAAGGGAGAGAGAGAGAAACATCAATGGTGAGAGAGAATCATTGGTCGGTTGTCTCCCGCACACCCCCCACTGGTGACTGAGCCAACAGCTGGGCATGGGCCCTTCACTGGAATTGAACCTGGGACTCCTCATTGCGCATGCCGATGCTCTATCTATTGATCCAAACCAGCCAGGGCTTTTAAAAATATATATTTTTTACATTGATTTCAGAGAGGAAGAGGAAGGGAGGGGGAAAGAGATATGAGAGAGACACATCGATTGGTTGCCTCCCACATACACCCTGGGTGGGAGCTTGAACCTGCAACCCTTGAGGCCTTGGACCCATGCTCTACCACTGAGAAAAACCGTCCACAGCTATTCCCAAATCTTGCTCAGGTAGACACACTGTTCCTTTACAATCCCCCTTGATGGGCATATTTATGCCACAAAAATTGCTCAACACTACAAAACAGGACTCCTCCCATACTTCCCTAGCTGATGGTTAAACATTTACCAGCACACCACTGAATACAGTTTCTATAAGACAAATGTTGACAGTTCTACATATCCTTCCTGATATTTTATTTTTTAAATCTTTTTTTTTTAAGATATATTTTTATTCGTTTCAGAGAGGAAGGGAGACATGGAAACTTCAATGATGAGAGAGAATCATTTAACGGCTGCCCCCAGCACGCTCCCTACTGGGAATGGAGCTGACAACCCAGGCATGTGCCCTTGACCGGAATCAAACCCGGGATCTTGAGTCTGTAGTCTGATGCTCTATCCACTGAGGCAATACAGCCAGGGCTAGGTTTTGATTTCTTAACCTGGAGGTACTTTCAGGCTTAGCTTTGGGTTTGCTTCTGTAGGTGAATAAGGCATTAGAACCACCTCAGAGGCCTCCTTGTTTAGTTAATGTAATAGTAGTTATGTATTAAATTTTTTATTATGGGAAAATTTCAAACAAAAGCAAAGCATATACTGTAGTTGCTCTTTCGCACCTCCCTTGCCATTTGCCCTTCCCCCACCCCTATGTAGTGCCTTCCTGACATATTTTAAACAATTATTAGCCAACTGACATATGTATACTCTGCATCCCGTTTTTCCTTCTGCTCCCCTTTGTAATTCTGTACTACATTAACTATTCTGCATTTAGCTTGTCTTCACTCAATATACCCTAGGAATCTTCCCACAGAGAGCTTAATCAATTTTTGTATAATGTTAAAGGAAATATGTTAAAATATTAAAATAGAGTTTAATCAGGTCTGGGATTACTGGTACCCAAGCACCTTCTGTTTTCTCATTGTTAAGTATTGCTTCCCACCTCTTCCTACCTACCACTTGTGTTAGTTTCTTTTGTAATTCTTCTGCGTTTCTTTATACAAATATGAATATATACAATTTCCCTTTACTTTTTACACAAAAGCAAACATTGCATATACAGGTTCTATATCTTTTCCAATACATCCTGTACATCCTGCCTATTAGCGATGGAATTGTTTTTGTGTTGTTGCTTTTTCTGATAGCTGCAAGGTATTATGTAGCTGTATCACAACTGAATTAGTCTCCTATAGATGGGCCTGTGGATATTTTCAGTTACTTGTTACAACATACAAAGTTGTCTCCCTGGCCAGGTGGTTCAGTGGGTTGGAGCATCGTACTGTACACCAAAGACTGCAGGTTCAATTCCTAGTCAGGGCACATACCTCGGTTGTTGGTTTGATCCCTGGTTGGGGAGTGTATGGGAGGCAACCAATTGATATTTCTCTCATCGATGTTCCTCTGGGGTGAGGACTTACCAAAGAAACTTAACATACTAACATATGAAAACATGTATTATGTACAGTTATAACTAGAATACATTCTCCAAATTGAAGTCGCTGTATCAAAGAATAAGCTGCATTATTAATTTCCATAATTATTGCCAGACTGCACCATTTTCAGTCCAACCAGCTTTATATGAGACTGTCATCCCCACAAGTTCCCCTGGGTCCTAGGTGGTCAAACTTTTTTGTATTTGCTGTTGTGATAAGTAAAAAATAGCTTAGTTTCGTTTCAATTTGCATTTTTCTTGAGGTTGAGCACTTTTTCAGTGTTTACCTCAGGGTGGTAGTGACGATTAAATGAGTGTTATACACAGCTAACCTTCATGGAATTGTTAGGTCACAAAACCTCATTTTTGTCACGTTATCTAATCTCCATCACAATCTATACGATCCCTTATAAAAAGAAAATAAGTCCTCACCTGGGTGACATAATTTCTCAGGATTGCTCTTCTCTTCCCCATTTAGTGTTCAAGATTAAACAGAGATAGCAATTAAGCTGGGTTCTTTTCAACACTCATACTTAAGATGATGTTACATATATATTTTCAAATACAAGCAAAATGTTATTTTGAAAGCCACCGAAGTAGACGAAGTGAGCGTGGAGGAAGTGGGCCAGCTGGGCTGCATGGGTTTAGGAAGGAATTTAGAGGCAAGAGAAGGGCCCTTGGAAAGCAAAGAGATCCTGAAGGAAGAGGGGCCTAGGCAGAGAGAGGGGGGGCCGGGGGAGGGAGCAGCTCTCATTGGGTCTCTGGGGACTCTGTCCTAAGGGCTTGTTGAATATTTTTAAAATTGCTTTTTCATTATTCCATGCTTATTAACTTCATTTTCTTTTTGGTAATCACTTTACTAAGACACATTTCACACACCATACCAGTCATTAGTCATGTTTTGCTGTTCCTTTTTGACTTGGCCTGAATTTGGATTTCCCCCCCAGTAGTGGTAAATCTGTTTACTTGGCCACTCAGTTTCACTGTGAATGGCAGGTTTCACTATGAACACAGTTTCACTATGAGCAGCAAGAACAAGAGCAACCATTTTCTTTTCTTTTTTTTTAAAAAATATATTTTATTGATTTTTTTTACAGAGAGGAAGGGAGAGGGATAGAGAGTTAGAAACATCGATGAGAGAAACATCAATCAGCTGCCTCCTACACACCCCCCACTGGGGATGTGCCCTCAACTAAGGTACATGCCCTTGACTGGAATCGAACCTGGGACCCCTGAGTCCGCAGGCCGACACTCTATCCACTGAGCCAAACCGATTAGGGCAGAGCAACCGTTTTCTTAGGGTACATGCTCACACACACTATTACATTTTTTAAAAATATATATTTTATTGATTTTTTACAGAGAGGATGGGAGAGGGAGAGAGAGTTAGAAACATCGATGAGTGAGAAACATCAATCAGCTGCCTCCTGCACACACCCCCCACCCACCCGCACTGGGGATGTGCTCGAAACCAAGGTACATGCCCTTGACCAGAATCGCTATTACATTTAATAAAATGTGGTTGTAAGAGTTCAGGGTTGATTTCTGAGGATACAGAAGAGTAAGTTACTATCCCCAAGTGAAATGTAACATGTTAAATAGTTTTCTTAAAGTCAAGGTTTAGTAGTTGGCAGAATGTAGAGCATGTTTCCCTGTAATTAGACTTGTAACTGACGCCCAGTGTTTTTAAAAAGCCATATGAGGTATAATTACATCATAAAAGGTCAGTTATGTGTAATTAAACTCATTAATTAATGAGGATATATTGTGCTTTTGGCACAAATCTTGTTATTATTATTTTTAATATATTTTATTGATTTTTTTACAGAGAGGGAGAGAGAGTTAGAAACATCGATGAGAGAGAAACATCAATCAGCTGCCTCCTGCACACCCCCTACTGGGGATGTGCCCGCAACCAAGGTACATGACCTTGACCGGAATCAACCTGGGACCCATGAGTCGGAAGTCCGACGCTCTATCCACTGAGCCAAACTGGTTAGGGCACAAATCTTATTTTTAAAAATATGATTTTATTGATTTTAGGGAGAGGAAGGGAAAAGGAAAGAAAATTCAATGTGAGAAACATTGATTGACTGCCTCCTGCATGCCCCCACCTGGGGATGGAGCCCCATACCCGGTCTTGTGTCCTGGCCAGGAATCAAATGCTCAACCAACTGAGCGACACCGGCCAGAGCTGCCACATAAACCTTTCAAGGAGCTCAAGATCTTCTCTGTGGAGGAATGTATCCATCAATGCTTCAGTGTGTTTGGATATTTATGTTTATAAAACTTTAAATAGCAAGTAAAAAAAAAAAAAATAGCCTCCCCCCTTTCCTTTCTATGTCCTAGTGGTAAGGGCGGTTAGTATCGTAACTTTATCCTACCCGCTTTTTTGTAGTGCTAGACAAATATTTGTGTGTTTGAATTAAAAGGCATGATAACATCACATCTGCGGCTTATTTATTGGGGTTGATATATTATGGCCATCTTGCCATGCAATCACTACATTGAAATATACAGTAATGTCTTTACGTTATGTCCTGATATAAATGTACCAACAGGTTGGTCACCCTTTCTTGAGTAGAAATGTTCAGTTACATTATAATTTGCTTACATATGTTTCTATCTTTTTGTTTTTTTTCCACTTGGATGGATGAAAGGTGTTTATATGCATTTGCTTTTCTTCTCGCATTTAAGTAGGTTTTGATTCTTTGAATTTCAACTTGAGTGAACATTTCCATTCTTTACTCACTATTATGATATTGAATCATTTTCCTTATTAATTTTGTGGAGCCCTTTTACATGATTAGAAACTCTCGCCCTAACCGGTTTACTGTAACCACTATCAGTCTGTGGACTGAAGGGTTTGATTCCAGTCAAAGGCACTTACCTCGTTTGCAGGCCCAGTTGCACAGAGATACAGCACCATGTTGAATAAGAATTGGTAAAGTGGCCATCCCTGTCTTGCTCCTGTTTTAGGGAAATAGTTTTAGTTTCTGCCCATTGACTATCGTGTTGGCTGTAGGTTTGTCATATATGGCCTTTATTATTTTGCGGTATGATCCCTTTACTTGTATTCCCACTTTGCTGAGAGTTTTTATCAAAAATGGGTGTTGGAATTTGTTGAATGCTTTTTCTGCATCTATGGATACGATTGTGTGATTTAGTCTTTCAATTTATGTGATGTATCACATTTATTGATTTGCGAATATTGTAGCAGTCTTGCATCCGTAGAATAAATCCCCCTTGGTCATGTTGTATGATCTTTTAAAATATATATAGTTTTATTGATTTCAGAGGAGGGGGAGAGGGAGAGAGATAGAAACATCAAGGATGAGAGAGAATCATGATCCGCTGCTTCCTGCAGACCCCCTGCTGTGGATCAAGCATGCAACCCGGGCACGTGCTCTGACATCCTGGTTCAGAGGTTGACACTGACCACTGAGACACACCAGCCAGGCATGATCTTTTTAATATATTGCTGGATCCGATTTGCTAATATTTGTTGAGGATTTTAGTATCTTTGTTCATCATAGATATTGGCCTGTAAAGCTCTTTCTTACCTGGTTTTGGAATTAGGATAATGCTGGCCTCATAAAAAAGAGATTAGAAGTAAGTGTACCTTCCTCTTTGATTTTTTTTGGAATAGTTTGAGGAGGATAGGTATTAATTCTTTGGAATGTTTGGTACAACTCCCCTGTGAAGCTGTTCGGACCAGGGCTTTTGTTTGCTGGGAGTTTTATTATTATTATTATTATTGTTATTATTGCTTTAATTTCATCAGTTGTTATGGGCCTATTCTTCCTAATTCAGTTTTGGAAGATTGTACTTTTCTAAGAATTTGTTCATTTTGTCCAGCTTGTTGGCATATAGTTTATCATAGTCTTTTATTAAAATCCTTTGTATTTCTGTGGTATCAGTTATTACTTCATCGTTTTCATTTCTAATTTTATTTAGTCTCTATGTCATACAGAAGCAACCAATGAATGCATAAATAAGTGGAATAACAAATCAATGTTTCTGTCAAATCAATAAATTAAAAAAAAAGAAAAAAGAATTAGCCCTAACCGGTTTGGCTCAGTGGATGGAGCATCCGCCTGCAGACTGAAAGGTCCCAGGTTCAATTCCGGTCAAGGGTATATCCCCCGTAGGAGGTGTGTAGGAGGCAGTTGATCGATGTTCTCTCTCATCCTCATCAATGTTTCTAACTTTCTATCCCTCTCCCTTCCTCTCTATAAGAAATCAATAAAATATATTTTAAAAAAGAATTAGATATAGTTTTTTTCTCCTAAGATTGTTTTATACAATTGGATAATTCTTACATATTTTATATCCTGGATATAACTATTGCAATTCTGAATTCTGATAAGTTTTTAGTAAATGCTCTTGGTTTCTCTGTGGAGTTAGTTGTATCATCTTTATTCAACAATACATGTCCTCATTTTTTATATTCATTTTTTTCTCACCTTGGCATTGACTAGAACATCCAGTGCCATGTTTAAATGTTAGCAGTATAGAAGTTATCTTTCTCTTTGCTCCTGACATCAGTGTCTTAAATATTTCATGCATTGGCTTTTAGTGTATATATATATGTATATATATATTTTTAAATATATTTTATTGGTTTTTCACAGAGAGGAAGGGAGAGGGATAGAGAGTTAGAAACATCGATGAGAGAGAAACATTGACCAGCTGCCTCCTGCACGCCCCTACCGGGGATGTGCCCGCAACCAATGTACATGCCCTTGACCGGAATCGAACCCGGGACCTTCCAGTCCGCAGACCGACGCTCTATCCACTGAGCCAAACTGGTTTCGGCTAGTATATTAATAAGGTTGTACAATCATTATCATGTCCATTTTTTTAAAAAATACTTTTTTATTGATTTTTGAGAGGAAGGGAAAGGAAGAGAGAGAGATAGAAACATCAATGATGAGAGACAATCATTGATCAGCTGCCTCCTGCTCCTGCACGCCCCACACTGGGGATCGAGCCCGCAACCCGGGCATGTGCCCTGACTAGGAATGGAACCATAATGCTCAACCACTGAGACACGTCGGCCAGTTCGAATATGATTTCTTAGGGGGTATAAGGTTTCTCTTTTGATGATGAAAATATTCTAGAATTAGATAAGTCAGTTTTTGCACAGCATTGTGAATGTACTAAAAACAACAGTAATGTACAATTTTAAATGGTTACATTGAATTTTATTTTATCTCAGAATAAATTTTCAAAGGAATTGTATTAGTACCCACTCACCAGAATAACCAAAATGAAAAGACAGAAAATACTAATTGTTAATGAGAATATAGAATTGGAGCTCTCAATTATT
The DNA here is from genome assembly GCF_027574615.1 of Eptesicus fuscus. Classification (NCBI taxonomy): domain Eukaryota; kingdom Metazoa; phylum Chordata; class Mammalia; order Chiroptera; family Vespertilionidae; genus Eptesicus; species Eptesicus fuscus. The sequence goes on along the minus strand of NC_072489.1, from coordinate 20,445,612 downwards.
GGCTGAAAGTGTATTGATAACCATTTTAGAAAAAATTTTGCCCTATGTACTAAAGTTGAAGATATGCGGACATATTCACCCACTCTAGCACCCAGCATTTTCACTCCACACAATGCATATAATAAAACTATAGGAGTATACTTGTAATAGTCAAAAACTAGAAACAACTTAAATGGGCATCTACAATTGAAAGATCAATATAACGAATTACTATACAAAACCATGAATTACAAGTGTTCTTAACAAGTTGTGAAGTTCCAATGGCTCGTACTGAGATATTTAAATGGATAACTCTCACAAATATAGTTTTGAGTGAATGGCAGTCAATTATGTAGTTTAATAATAAGCAAAAGAAATCTATGATGTCAAAGCAATGGTTTGCCTTGGCACTGGAATGATGACTGGAAGGATATTTCTTGATTGGATTCTTGGCATATAGGTGTTCTTTTGGGAAAATTCAACTTTATATACTTAGGATTTATACATTTCCTACTTCAGTGCACTTTGCATTAAAATAACGGAAGTTGCCCATTGAATGGTACCAATTTATAATTATTTTAAATTTTTATTTGGAAAAACATGAATATACCAAATAATTAAATTAACAGGCAAGAGAGTATGACAGTTTCTATCTTTCCCCCCCCCCCTTTCTCTCTACCTACATCTTATTGGTATTTTATGACTTCTCTGAACATGTAAAAGTGAAACTAATATTCTCTGGGGCTTCACATTTATTTTCTCTTGAATTGTTCAGTTCCAATGGCTCTTATTGAAATATTTAAATGAGTAATGTGAATATTTGCTGTGTTTGTTTTACAGGCAGATTTTAAAAACAAAACAGTAAATGGCCCCAAGTCAGTATCCATGGACTACAGTGGATGTGGTCATGGGGAAGAAAAAAGCTTGGAATTGAACCCACATCCCCCTGAAAATGTAGCTGAAAATGACGAAAGTATGACAGGTATTGAAGTGGAGAAGTGGACGCAGAGCAAGAAATCCCATTTAATAGATCACGTCAAAGGAGAGGTTACGGCAATTGTGACAGAAGCGGAAAAACTGGGAAACTCTGAAGATGACACGAAAGAAGTCCTCCCTGAACCTCAAATTTTGTTTGCACAAACGGTAACAAATGGCATTAAAAATGTACACTACTTACCAACGGAAACGGATGTGTCTCTTAAAAAATTCAACATTGAAGAATGGGACAAGGTGTCTGAAAACAACTCCTGTAAACCCTCACTAGACACTGCAAACCAGAACAATGCCATGAGCTCCGCTGCTACTAACGCAAGCGATCATCTTCCGGGGAGAAGCGATGTGTCCGTCTTCCAGGAGCCTGACTCTGAGTCTTTTCCTGATCCTGCAGATTTCAGCTGCAAGAGTCCTACTAGTACACCCACTGAAAGTGATCAACCGAAATCTCTAGAAGATATACCAAGTTCAGAGCCAAAACATGGATCTCCAGTTCAACAAAACCTTCTATCCCTGGTGACAGACAGGACATTAACGCAGGAGCAAGTGGATGTTATAGAAGCTTTGGCTCAGCTTTCCGGAACCCCTGCAGAAAATTCCTCAACATCGAAGTCTGAGAAGGGTGAAGAAAACAAGCAGATGTCGGCTAGTGTGCTTAATAACTATACAGCTTTATTCTGTTCTATAAGAAAGGACCTCCAAGGACGGTTTTTGCAGGGGGGGCCTCAAAGCCTTTTCCATTGTCCACTTGTAGAGAAGCAGAGTTCAGGCAACACGGTGCTGTTCAATGGCCAAAGTAGCGTTTCCGTGTCACATAACAGCTCAGCTACTGACCAAGTATCCACGAAGCCACAGGAATATTCAAATGCAGAAAGTTCCACGTCTCTTTTTACACCAAGTTCTAGTTCATCTGAAAGTGATACCAATAAAAATGCTGTTCAAAGTAGTAGTATTCTTGAGAGCTGTTCAGGAAATTTGCACGAGTTGCCACCCACAAGTGATGAATTGGGGTCCTGCAACCAGTTACTGGACGGCAGCAACAAGTTGGATTTAAAGGATGATCCATCATCCTGTCAAGAGATAGTTCATAGTCAAATAGAGGAAGATGTGGCTACCCAGTTGACACAACTTGCCTCGGTAATCAAATTCAGTTGTCCAAAACCAGAGGAAACAAATGAAGCGAGTACATCAGCAAACCTTGTGTGTAATGTGCAAAAACACAGTCAGGAGAAGAACAAAATAAAACCGAAACCACGGTCCAGTGTAAAAAATAATCATGGCTCATCAACAAAGCAAAAGAACAAAACCCGGAAAAGGACAAAATCTACTCCATCCAGAGAACGGCGGAAGAAGAAGCCTGCAGTCACAGGTTGTCAAGAAAATGGTCAGAAAAAGCAGGAACAGTTGTCATCTGAGTACAATAGGTTACATGACATTTGGATAGCGTCTAAATTTCAAAGATTTGGTCAATTCGGTCCACGTGATTTCCCTATTCTGTTGGGAAAAGTTCCTCCTGTAACTCCCGTACGGGCACCACTCACTCCAAAAAAGTCAGCATTAAAACACAAGAAATTATTTCCTCCACTTGCTCAGATAAAATTCGAGCGAAATTATGAATTAGACCAGGAAGAAATGATGAACGTTGACCCGTTGGATTCTCACTCCATCTCCCATTTACAAACCGAATCCAATGGGCAGGCGTTGACAGAAGAAGTTCCTGATTCTCAGGTACAGCCCATCGTGCATGCCAATCAGAAAGCTCATCCTTCACTCCAGTCCTTCTCTCCCACTAATCAGTGTGCCAATGTGATGGCTAACTATGACCAAACACAGTTCCAGCAGGATGCTGACGAGCAACTCATGCATCCGAGCCTGCCAGCATTGCCTAGCACCTCTCATGAGACCCCCGCATCAGACCCAGGACAAGTTCTCAGGAATGTAAATGTAGAATGTTCAGGTGGCATCACAGTGGTTTCGACCACAAATGAAGAAGACGTCTCTTTACCTAGTGTTGGAGCATCCGAAGTTTCCCCAGTAGAAAATGCACATAATTTTCATAATTATGCTATGAACTTTTTAACTAATTCTACAAGAAACCTGCTGTCTACAACAAAAGATTCTGAATTGCCAAGCTGCAACTGCCGTAGTAAGTGCATGTGTATGTATGGTGTGTGTGTTTCTTCTCTTACCTGCATTTAATTGCCCCCAGTCGTGACCAAATCATGTTTTGTTTGTTGTATTTTACATATGGCATTTTGTTCCTATTCATATTCTAGCTAAGGTGGACTACATAATTCTACACTACACATTTTTCTGTCAGACCTTTAATGATGCTGCTCAGGTAAATTGGAAATTCAACTCCTAATCAGGAAACTTTCTCAAGTGGAAAATTAGCTGATTTCACTCAAGGCTAAATGTCTCCAATTGTTTATTCTGAAGATCGTAATAATGAATTCCTTTTATACTTTATTACAGTTTATTCCTATATTTAAAAAATGCCTGGCCGGCGTGGCTCAATGGTTGAGCACAAAAGGATTTCAAACCTATAAGCTTTTTGCTTAAAAAATATTTTTTATTGTGAGATATAACATGCATACAGTGAATGTAAAATATATCTACAAACTAACAAATGACCGTAAAAAAACATTCTGTAATTGCTACCCCCAGTCAAGAACTATAACTGGGATATTTCTTTTTTAGTGCCTAGTGCTTTTATGCTCTGCAGTATAAAGGGTCTGCCTGCACAGTATATGGGAAAAATTCATCATACTGACTAGTTGAAGAATTTGCAAACCTTTTTGAGTTTTAAAATATTGAGTTGTTTGTCCTGGCCATTGTGGCTCAGTTGTTACCATTTGTTGCTTAAAAATCTGAGGTCAAATAGTAAGAGTTATTCTCTGAATGTCATGACAAATGCAAAAAAGATCTGTGAAGTTTATACACCTGAGATAGTCTAATGCTGCCCTGTGCACAGCTTCAATGGGATGATTGACAAGTTTGAAGACTCTTTCCTTACACAGATTAACTAGTCACAGTGTACGAGTTCAGACAGCGAGGCATCAAGTTTATTGAGTATCTACAGTGGTCACGGAATTGTGTTTTCCTATAACAATTACATGTGAGGTTATTGTGCTCATTCTATAGAAATAGGAACTTAAAGAAGATAAACAAAAAGCAGATTCACTCAGAAATCATCCCAAGTGGGACCATCACATGGAAGGGTAAAGGATTTCCCTGGAGTTATTATGTTCTAGCACCTTAAGGGTAATAACCTCTATCTAGGTCAGGGTACCTAAAATTTATCACTATTGGCATTTTAGAGGGAATAATTCTTTATTGTAGGGAGACATGCATTGTCACGGTTTAGTGGTATTGTGGCCTACACACACACACACACACACACACACACACACACACCCTGCCCAGTTGTTACAGCCAAAAACATTGTCAAGTGTCCCACCAAGGAAAATTCACCCTTGATTAAGAACGAGTTTTCTAGATAACTAGTAATAAATTGAAATCTATTCAATATATCTTGGTGGAGAAGCCACAGAACTTAACCCCAAGCTGTATTTGGTGCCCAATCAAAATAGTTCAGTGATGACATTTCGGTGTAGGCGGGTACACCCAGGCCAATAATAGTTCCACAGTGATTCTAGTTAGGCATGATTCAAGAGACCAAGTTAGAAACACTGTTTTCTAGTAAATCTGTAATTCACAAAAATTCAAATAGTATGGAATTGTGATGCAAACATCTTCTAAAAATAAAGCTTGTTAGTTTTTCTACATGAATTGACATTATACTGACTTTAAATTTGTTTTAAATTTTTTACCTTAAGAATTCTTAGATTTTTTAGTACATCTGAAACTAATACAAAATAATAGAATTTATACTGTAATTTAAAAAAATTAAAATGTTGTTTTAGAATTTCTTTTACTTTTTTACAGTGATTGTAAATATTATTGTATTGTTTTAATAGCTTTATTGTTTTCCATCATATAAACATCTCCTAACTTATTTAACCTATCACTTATTGACAGATGTTAAGGTTTTCTCTCTTTTGATATTACAAATAATTGTAACTAGGAACATTCTTGTGTACATTTGCATTATAAATACATAATTGTGCAATTGTAGACTAGAACAGATCCTTAGTGAAATTGTTGGGCTCAATTAATAGGATTCTGAAACCATGCTTTTAAATATATTGTTCTTGGATAAATTTGAATTTTGTACCTCAATTATTAATAGATTTCTTAAAAGCAAGAAATTAAGAGAATAAGTATGACCCACGTCTTAAAATATATTTCCCCCCTCTGATTCTCAGACGAAAAATGAATTAGGAACATAAAGTTAAAAAATTCAGGGCTCATTGGCCTAGACTTTAATAGACAAAGCTTACCAAAACCTTGTCAAGATTCATTCTTCTGAATTGGAAAGAAAAAAAAAACAACAAAAAAAACCTATAAATTAGCTCTTCCTTGCCCCTATGCAGTTCTGTGAAACTTTGGGTCTAATAATCTTATTCCTTCCACAGATCGAGTTATACAAAGAGAAAAAGGCCCATATTATACGCACCTTGGGGCAGGACCAAATGTTGCTGCTGTCAGGGAAATCATGGAGAATAGGTGAGGAAATATGCTTCCCTGTTAAAATCATTATTGTGGACCAGACTCGATGCAGAGGAATTATCTCTGGGAATAAACATGAGATGAACGGAACACCTGCAGGAATATGAGATGGCTGTTTCTTAGGGCCCAGGACGAGAATCGCTTCCTGGTGTCCCTGCTCAGCCACTCATCACAAGAGCCATTGGGCACTCAACAAGACACTCAAAAAGCAAGGCTGTCTTCGTTAAATTAAAAAATTTTTTTTTCAGAAATATTCGTTTTTTTATATTATTGCATAATAATAGTAGAAATAGTTCAAATTACCTCCATCAACACCATTAACATTCCTTTTGTCTGTCTGGGAGCCAGGCCACTTTTAAAGAGTGATATTTAAGGTTAAGTAAAAAACTGGATATAATAAAATATCTGCCACATGAAACTAAGTTTTTAACAAAAATAATGACGAGAGTTTGATTTTTGTACTTTTATAAATCCATATCTTATGCACATTAAGATGTTAAAAAGTATATATTGCAATTATTTTCTTTTCACTGTGTTTTGTACTCAGGTATGGGCAAAAAGGAAGTGCAGTAAGGATAGAAAAAGTAATATATACTGGAAAAGAAGCGAAAAGCTCTCGTGGATGTCCTGTCGCTAAGTGGGTAAGTATTTTGTATTTATACATTTCTCAAATTGGATTTTTCCATGTATAAAACTTTGTTCTCATTGATTTTAGAGAGAGAAGGGAGAGGAATAGAGAGATAGAAACGTTGATGAGAGAGAAACATCAATGGGCAGCCTCCTGCCATAGAGTTTACATATTTATGGTTTTCCAGTTTATTTCTCTTGTGTATCTGAGATGTACAATCATGTAATTTATTCCCCTTTCCAAGTTTTATACTTTTAATTTCTTCCATTTCATATACTTAGTCTACCAGACTAACTCCAATGTAATATTCCTTATTTTGTTCGTCTCATTAGTGAGAACTTTCCAGAGGTTTCTCATAATGATGGGAAGCCCTCTTTGGGGGGGGGACATTTACACTGAGATCTGAGTTTGCAAAGAATACCCCCAAGAATGTAGGGAAGAGCCTGTATAAGCAGAGAACATGTAAAGGTCAAGGAAGAGAGTACATTCCTCATTAACCTCAGAGGGTGAGTGAAGTTGAGGAGGTAACAAATAGAAGCAGGGGAAGGTATAAAGGTTGGCAGAAACCAGGGCATGAATAGTTTCATAGGTCATGGTGAGGAATTAGAGTCTTAGTTTACACACAACATAACGCCTTTGATGTATTTTAATTAGGGGTGTGTTATCTCACTGATTTATGCTTTTAAGAAGGGCATTCTAGGAAGGTAATTGATAAGGTCTGGATCAGTTACCTGTTGCTTCTTAGTGACTGTTTGCTAGTGGCTTCATTTCCTTAAAATACCTCTGAAAGTGCTTTCTCCTGTCAGAGCATCTTGGTTTCCCCCAGAGTGAGTCAATCAAAGGATAACACGGAGGAAGCCACAATGTCTCTTGTGACATGAGCCTTGGAAGTGGCTACACAAGTAAGCCCTATTCCAGTGATGGCGAACCTATGACACGCGTGTCAGCACTGACACGCGTAGCCATTTCTGATGACACGCGGCCGCATGCCGAGGATGAAATATTTGCTGCTCCTGAGGATGAAACATTTGCGACTATGGTCTTGGAGTTAAGTTTTTTCCTGAAAGTAACACACTACCCGAGTTATGCTCAGATTTTTGGCGAAGTTTGACACACCAAGCTCAAAAGGTTGCCCATCACTGCCCTATTCCATGCAGGAGGAACTATGCAAGGGCATAAAGACCAGGTGGTGGTGATTATGGGGGACATCTTCGAGACTGGACTAATATGTCATCTTCACTAAATATCAACATGTCAGAATACTACATTGGCCCAGCCGGTGCTGCTCAGTGCTTGAGCATCAACTGATGAGTTGAACCAGGGGTTCAAGGTTCAGTTCATGGTCAGGTGGGCTTGATCCTTGGCATGAGGCGGCTGATCAATCAATGCCTAGGTTATGAGGTCATTCTCTAGTGTAGGAGGCAACCAGTGTTTCTATCTCTCTTTCCCTCTTTCCTTCCTTTCTGAAATCAATAACAATACGTGTTTTTTTTTTTTCAAAAGAATACTACATTCATCGGCTTAGTTAAATATATCTATCTCAGCCCTATCCAATATATCCCATACCTAGTACATCTATCTACTTTAGCCCTGTCTTTTCTAAAGGGGAAGCCCTTGACTTTGTGAATCTTTATTTACAAAATAATGCACATAGTACCTTGCACATTTGCTGAATTAAACAGCAGGGTTTTATTCTCAATATTTGTCACTGATGGTTCAATGTTCATTATCTATACAGTATATGTTCATTATTTCTGAGTCCTTTACTTATTTGTCTGTTAAGCAGCAAAGGGTACAAATATTCTCAGGTTATGTCAGCAAGCTTTCCTTGGAGTGAGTGATCCAAAAGAACAGGGAAGCTGGATTAAGTTTTGGGATTTTTAAAAAATATTTTTTATTCATTTCAGAGAGGAAGGAAGAGAGAGATAGAAACCTCAGTAATGAGAGAAAATCATTGATTGGCTGCCTCCTGCATGTTCCCCACTAGGGATCGAGCCCACAACCCGGGCATGTGCCCTTGACCAGAATCAACCTGGGACCTTTAGTCCAAAGGTCGATGCTCTATCCATTGAGTCAAACCAGCTAAGGCAGTTTTGGGATTTTAAATGATCCTTCCTGTCTTTGAAAACTTCTGTAATGCAACAAGAATACTTACATTGATAGAATTTGGGTATGTGTGTGTGTATATGTATATATATATATTTTTTTCAATTTTTTATTAAGGTATTTTATGTGTACATAATCTTACCATTGCCACCCCCCACCCCACTCCCATATATGCCCTCACCCCCCAGAGTTTTGCATCCATTGGTTATGCTTATATGCATGCATACAAGTCCTTTGATTGATCTCTTATCTCCCCCACCTCTCCCTAACTTTCCCCCTGTAATTTGACAGTCTGTTTGATGCTTTACTGTCTCTGTATCTGTCTTTTTGTTCAAGTTTATAATGTTTTTTATTATCCATAAATGAGTGAGATCATGTGGTATTTTTCTTTCATTGTATTTTTTTTTTTTTAATTAAAACATACTGTATGGGGTCTGCAGCCTAAAGATTTTCATAACTTTCTGTTAAAGTCCTCTTTTGGTATAACTCTTCTTCAAGGGTTGTTAGGTACAAAGAAGAGTATTTAGTACTTTCAATGCAGCAGCTGCAGCAAAATTAATTTCTTATTTTCCCTTTGCAATATTCAGATTACATGGAATATTTTGATATATAGTGATATATATCTGGCCCTTTTCACAAAGACAATCCAGGGATAAGGAATGAAATAAAGAACATTTGCTAACCAACTTGAAATTTTTGATATTTACTAATGACAATTAAAAAGTATAATCTTGATCACAAAACCAAGCGTTAATTCTACATATCTGTCATAATTAATGAAGTAGGTGTCAAATGAAGATAGATGTTAGAAAAACCATAATGTTAAACTTCTTGCAAACTCTCCAACTTATCTTATTTAAAATACTTATTTTGGCAATTTACCCAATAAATGTTCTCTTATAAAAAATAAATATTCATATTGCTCATTGTTAGTACCTGGAGCAATGCCACGCACATAGTCAACACTTACTAAGTTTTTGTTGAGTGTATGAATGTGGAACTTAAATAAGAATATTTTAGAATGTTGAATTTTTGAAAAATTTGAATTGCTATCTTGAAATAGTATTGCTGTAGTATTCATTATTTTTTTTTTTTCTTCTGTGGCATGGAAATTTTTTGAGTATTAGAATTAATAGTCTGCTATAGTTGTTCACCCCACACCTTGGAACTATTGATAGAAATTAAATGAAAAGTTGAGTGAAAGGATTAGGTTTCTGAATAATTAAGTCCTACATATGGATCCTTCATACAGGATTTATTTTTTTTAAGGGGTTAAAGGAAATGGAGATAAATCATTTTAAAATAAGAAATCTAGTAAATGTTCAACTAATGGGTTTCATTTCCCCAAATATACTTTCACCTTGCATAGTGTGCATTTGTCATGTATTAAATATTAAACTAACTTAAACATTGTGTGATTTCATGTCTGTGTGCAGACTTATATTTGTTAGTAATTGGTTGGATTCTTTTGTAAATGTATAATTTTAATTGCACATGCTTTTATTTTTTTATTTTTTTAGGTATATTTTTATTGGTTTCAGAGAGGAAGGGAAAGGGAGAGATAGGAACTTTGATGATGAGAGAGAATCATTGATTGACTGCCTCCTGCATACCCGACACTGAGTGTAGAGTCCACAACCTGGGCATGTACCCTTGCTTCGACCCGAACCTGGGATCCTTCAGTCTGCAGGCAAATGCTCTATCCACTGAGCCAAACCCAGTAGGGCTTCTTTTATATTTTTACCATGGTACCTTGTCTTGAAAGAATGGGTTATTGCTTCCCTTTTTAGGGGTCACACACAAAAAGTCTAGCAGCAAATTCTGACTGGGCAGCAAAATTTAGTGAGCTACTCTCACATTGTTTTTGCTTTATCCTTATTTACTGTTTTCTTCTTTCCTTGAAATGTTTCTTTTCCCGGAGGTCATGAACACTCACCCAAAATTGTGAGCCTGTGGCAGATGTTTCACACTCTTCTTCTCTACTGTCACTGCATTTCTCAGGGACTCGCTATCTCTTCACTTAGATTTGGATGATACAGTCTCTTGAATATACTATGCTCTATTTTTTTATATTATTATTTCTTTTTATTGAGATATATATATATATTTTGATATATTTTGATATATTTTATTGATATATATATATATATTTTGATATATGTATATATTTTTTAATTTTATTTTTTTTTACAGAGAGGAAGGGAAAGGGATAGAGAGTTAGAAACATCTATGAGAGAGAAACATCGATCAGCTGCCCCCTGCAACACACCCTAATGGGGATGTGCCCGCAACCAAGGTACATGCCCTTGACTGGAATCGAACCTGGGACCTTTCAGTCTGCAGGCCAATGCTCTATCCACTGAGCCAAACCGGGCAGGGCTATACTATGCTCTATTAAATCCTTACACTATTCTCCCCTCCCCCATTGAGCTTTGGAGTAATGGCAAGAGCAGGGAGGAGAATTCAGACAGGCTGTACAGATAGCTCCTATGTCAAAGCAATTCACACTATTCTCTCTCTCTCCCCCCCTCCACCCCCAGATTTATACAATGACAAACTTTCCCTTTTTGTTTCTTTTGTTCTAAGGCTCTGATCCCTGACTTGATTGTCTTTGGTCTGTACCATGGTGCTGCTTATATCTGTGCCCAAATTTGGCACCTCTTTATATATTAACATGTCAGTGTAATAAAGGGAATCGCTGGTGTTCTGCTTGACTTGTGAGAAGACCATTTTATGCTTTGGCAATGAAAATTAGGCAAAAGCTAATACGTTGATGTTGTCAGTGATGTTAAACTGCCTTTTTTCATTGTTTTTTTTTATATATATAAAACATTTTTCTTTACTTAAACCTATTGTCTGCTAAAATACTATTAGCACTACTTTTTCGTTAGCTTAGTCGCTTAGAGTTCATTTTGAAGGGAACTTTTTATTCAACTATCTATCTATCTCTCTCTATATAAAAGCCTAATTGACCATTCCAGCCAAACAGCCAGAACAACCGGTTGACCAGTTGCTCAACACAGGAGCTGCTCCCTGGTGGTCAGTGCACTCCCACAGCCAACCTCCCATGGTCCCTCTTCCCTGCTAGCAGGCCCCCCCCCCCCCCCCCCCCCTTCATAGGTCCCGATCACCTCCCAGGCCGAGGGAGCCCATCCTGCACGAATTCATGCACCGGGCCTCTAGTAATGTACATAAAGAAAACTACACAAGTCATAAATGTTCAGTTCAGTGAAGTTGTACAAAGAGAACACACCTATGTAATCTCTACCCAGATCAAGAAATAAATAATTACCCTCGAAGGATGAAGTTCATTTATTTTATATATATATATATATATATATATATATATATATATATATATATAGCTTTAAATAACCTTAATGGGTGGGGTGTTTTTGTTTTTGATTTGTTGGCCACCATCATTTTGTGTTGAAATTTAATCTACTTTGTCTTTAACATGATTATTGATAAACTCAACAGTGATCTCTGGCAATCCCACACTTGATTTCAGAGTTGCTCCTAGCTATGATTTTTTTATAAATACATTTTTATTGATTTCATTTATATATAGAGAGAGATAGAAAGATCAATGATGAGAGAGAATCATTCATCGGCTGTTCCCTGCTCACCCCACACTGGTGATCAAGCCCGCAGCTTGGGTATGTGTTCCTACCAAGAATTGAACCACAACCTCCTGGTTCATAGGTCATCGCTCAGCCACTGAGCCAAACTGGCTAGGGCACATCTTCCTGTTCTTGACAGTATTTTGGATATGGGTACTAATTAGTTTTTCTACGTTTATATACTTATTAATTCACGTTAATTTACGTAGGATATTACCTGAACCTAAATATGCATTGACTATTCATTGTTCTACAGATTGACTTTAACTGAAAAGATATTTTTTTCCAATACAAGAAATGCCCCCATTCTTCACCCTCAGGTTATGCAAAGACTTATTCTTTGCTCTTGTATCATTTCTGACAGAGGCCTGTCCTTCACATCACAGGAGTTGGTACTTTCCAGATACCTGCCTGTAGCTTGTCTCTTGTGCTATGCATGTCCCCACTGATCCAGTCACTCTGTCCTGGAGCTTGTCTTCCAATACTGAGGACCATGAACACCAAAGTCCCAAAACTTTGGCCAGCACAAAAACAATATTTTTTAACTTATTATTTTGAAATAATTTCAGACTTACTCAAAAGTTGCTTGAATAGTATAGAGATTTTCAGATAATCTTCATTGACATTTCCCAAATGTAACGTATTACCACATTTGCTTTGCTTTATCTTTCTCTTTTCCTTCTCTCTCCTTTGCTCTTCCTCCTATTTTTCCTGAATACCCTAATAGCGATTTGTAAGCGAGATGCCCTTTACCATAAATACATTGGTGTGTTTTCAAAACAAAGGTATTTCTTAACCACAGTAAATTGTCTTTCATAGCTTCTATTATTAAAATCTTACATAAACTTCGAACAACTAATCCTAATACAAGATTAATATCTAATCTTTAGGTTTTATATCCAATAACACCCTTTATGGGGGAAAAAACATTTTTTAAAGTTCTCTTCTGCATAGAATAAAATACTTTTATACAGATTTACTGCATTTCCAAATTGGGGCTCAAACTAGGCTCTTCTGAAACTTTTTTAATTATAAGCTACTTTTCAAAGTTGAGAGCATCAGGTCTTCATTTATCTCTCCAAATCTGATTGCAGTAATATTTGCCCACCTGATATTTGCTTTTGCTGTTTATATCTTTAGAAATTAATAGGAAGGAGAGAAGATTAGACATCACAATAGTATCGACCCAGAACTCTCTTATTCAAATAGCTAGAGGTAGGTATTTGATTCCTGCACTTGGGGGAGAGGGTCTTGCAGTCCAGGAGCCTTCGATGGATGTCCAACTGACAGCTTAAGACATCCAGCAGGGATTGGGCCTAAGCAGGCAGTCAGACATCCTTAGCGCTCCCGCACAGGTGGGGCTCCTACCACTGGTCACTGTGCTCACCAGTTGTGAGCCCTGCTTCTGTGCTTCTGGCTGGGCAGCACTCCTCCTGTGGGAGTGCATTGACCACAAGGGGGCAGATCCTGCATTGAGCAACTGCCCCCTCAGGTCATTGCGCGTCATAGCAACTGGTCATTCTACTGTTCAGTTGATTTGCATGTTACCCTTTTATTATCTAAGATTTTAAAGATTATTGAGATTACCAGATGTAGGTTTTAAACATGGGTCAAAATTTGGGAATATTAAGAGTGGTAGCAATACAATGAATTTTTAAATAGAGATTTTAATCGGAAAGTGTAGTTATTCGCTTTACAAGCATTTACATTGTTTTGAAGGAGATCTCCAGAACTTTTTTCTTGCAAACATGAAACTTTATACCCATTAAATAACTCCTCTTTTCCCATTACCCCAGCTCCTGATAACCACCATTCAAATTTTCATTTCTCTTTGATTGATTACTTTAGATAACTCATGTAAGTGGAATCATATAGTATTTGTCGTTTTGCAACTGACTTATTTCACTGAGTATCATTTCCTAAAGGTTCGTGCATGTTGTAGTATTTGAAAGGATTCCCTTTTTTAAGTCTGAATAATATCCCATTTTGTGTATATACAAATTTTGTTTTTGTTTATTTATTAGTCAACATTTAGGCTGCTTCCACTGTGAATATGGATATGGAAACATTTGTTCAAGACGCTGCTGTATTAATTCTTTTGGGTATATACCCCGCAGTCTATTTGTGGGTTTTTGTTGTTTGTTGTTTTTTTAGCAACCTCCAGAATTTCTATAGTGGTTGCTCCATTTTATAACCCCACCAACATATGTAGTACTTTTAAATCATTTTTTACTTTGCTAATAATGTTAACTATATTTTCTTAAGCTCATCATCTATTTGGATATTCTATTCTATTGTGTCTATTTAATTTTGTTTTTGTTACTCATTTGCAGAAGTTCTTTATTTTGGATAAGACTATTTTATAAATTATATATTTATCATAAATATTTCTCTCATTTGCTTGCCTTATCTTTTGCCTGTTAATGTTTTCGATGAATAGATGTTCTTAATTTTAAAATAATCCACGTTAACTTTTTCCTTTGTAAACAATTAAATTTGGTATTCTATTTTTAAATGTTTTACCTGCTCGCAGGTCATGAAGCTATTTTCTTTTAAAAACTTTTTGCTTTGTCTTTCATTTTTAGATCTACAGTACAACTCAAGTTACATATGTGAAGTAAGGGTCAAGATTCATTTTTTTCTATATTGATGTCTACACAGTACTGTTTATTGAAAAGATTTTTTGCATTATCAAATTTGTCCTAAGTCAGGTGATCATTTTTATACTGATCTCCTGAACTCACTATTCTATTTCATTAATCTCTTCATCTGTCATTGTACTAATTTGAAACTAACTTAATTACTATAGTTTTGCAATAGATTTTGATATCTTGTTAACCACTTTCTCTGCCTTTTCTTGGCTCTTACTGTTTCTTTGCATTTTTATAGAAACAAGTTTGTCAATTTTCACCCAAACCAAAACAAGTTGATAGGATTTTGATTGGGATTAAATTAAAAATAAAATAAAATAAATTTGTGGAAAATTGACATTAATAGTTACTAATCCATCAACATGGTATCCCTCTCCATTTTTTTTTGGGTCATCTTGAATGTATTTACAGTTGTCAGAGGTCTTTTACTCAGTTTTGACTGCTATGAAAAAACACCAGGCTGGATAGATTACACAGAACAGAAATTTATTTGTCATAGTGATGGGTTTTGGAAGTCTGAGATTAGGGAGCCCACATGGTCGGTTTAGGACTCTCTTTTCTTTGTGTCTTCACATAATTGAAGGAGCTCAGAAGCTCCATGGGGTCTCTTTTTATACACTAATCCCATTCTTGAAGGCTTTCTGTCTATGACCTAATCGACTTCCAAAGGTCCCTCTTCCTAGTACAATCACATTGAAATTTAGGACTTAATATGTGAATTTTGGATAGACTCAATTATCCATGTCATGGTAATACTTAAGCAATTTATTGAACCTACATCTGAATTTTGAGACTCATGCTTTATTTTCTATTGCTCATTGAAAGAAATTTGTAGAAAACCTGGTAAAAGCACAAATACCGTGAATAAATAATATTTTAGCATTTTTCATACAAAGAATGGATCAATAGAACTTTGTTGTAGTCTTGACAACTTGAAAGTTATCTGGTATCACTTAGTTTGACACAGTATATATAAATAATGAGGTTTAGGGGGAAGGTTCTAAAACCAGCTCTACTCAAGGGGACCCTTGATAGCAATGATTGTTAACCATCTAGAGACAGAAAAATGTAATTGTGTAAATAACATCTTAATACCCGATGGGTATAATATAATGTAAATTAAATGGATAAATACTCAAAAATGTTGTGTTTTACATTCAACATAGCAGCTGGACACTCTAATCTTATGATAAAATAGGTATAAACCCTGATGACAATGTGGAGAGAAAAAGCACAGAAATTGCAGGAACATTGCTTTCTATGTTCATTATTCTATTTAGTCAGCCATCCACTCAAGGAAAAGATCCATAACTTTCTTCAAATGCTAAATGTGATTACTCAAGTTCATTCTTTTTTTTTTTTAAATATATTTTATTGATTTTTACAGAGAGGAAGAGAGAGGGATAGAGTTGGAAACATCGATGAGAGAGAAACATCGATCAGCTGCCTCTTGCACACCCCCTCCTGGGGATGTGCCCGCAACCAAGGTACATGCCCTTGACCGAAATCGAACCTGGGACCCTTGAGTCCGCAGGCTGACGCTCTATCCACTGAGCCAAACCGGTTTCGGCATCAAGTTCATTCTTAATGTTAGGAATCCTTGGTTATTTTCATCTAAATAGATTTGTCCTGTTGTGACATTGGTGTAAGAGAAGTTAGACTCTTCCCCACAGCATCCTCTGGAACCTCTTTTGCAAAACTGTATCAACAGTGACATAAATAGAGTGCTTTGGTCTACTTTTACAAATAATAACCACATCCCTCAGATTTATTTTCTGTCTGTTGTTCCTTAGTCAAGTCATCTCGGATACTCTATGGTGAGTTATTTGGAGAAAGCTAGGTTGACAACGGAAGGTCCTATAGGCTTCGACCCTTTGTGAAACAGTAATTTTTAAAGATAGAATGCACTACAGAGCTTTATTTTTTTTTTTTTTTTTTTTTTTTTTTTTTTTTTAGTCATAACTCTTTTTTTTATTTATTTATTGATTAAGGTATTTCATATGTGTCCTTATCCCCCAATTGCCCCCCCTCCCCACTCCACCACTCATGCCTTCACCCCCTTGGTGTCTGTGTCCATTGGTTAGGCTTATATGCATGCATACAAGTCCTTTGGTTGATCTCTCCTCCTTACTCCCACCTTCTCCTACCTTCTCTCTGAAGTTTGACAGTCTGATTGATGCTTCTCTGTCTCTGGATCTGTTTTTGTTCATCAGTTTATGTTGTTAATTTTATTCCACAAATCAGTGAGATCACATGATATTTATTTTTTTCTGACTGGCTTATTTCGCTTAGCATAATGCTCTCCAGTTCCATCCATACTGTTGCAAATGGTAAGAATTCCTTCTTTTTTTATGGCAGCATAGTATTCCATTGTGTAGATGTATCACAGTTTTTAATCCACTCGTCTGTTGATGGGCACTGAGGTTGTTTCCAAATCTTTTTTTTTTTTTTTTAATTTCTTTATTGATTAAGGTGTCACATATTTGTCCTCATCCCTCCATTCCCATCCCACCCCTCTCCCCACGCATGCCCCAATCCCCTGTTGAACTTAACCGTTGGATAGGCTTATATGCATGCATACAGGTCCTTTGGTTGAACTCCCCCCCTCCCCCCACCCTCCCCCTACCCTCTTCTATCCTCCCTCTGAGGCCCGATAGTCCGATCGATGCCTCCTTGCTTCTGGTTCTGTTCTTGTTCCTCAGTCTATGTTGTTCATCATTTCCTCTAGATGAACGAGATCATATGTCACTAGATATATACTAATAAGAACTGAATGTGAGACGAGCAATAATATTTATGCTGACAGGCAAATGAATCAATCTGTAGCGAGCTTCCCCCTGGACCAACAGTTCTTTTGAGACCCAATTTCGATGTCCAGTAGTTCCTTATGTGTACATGTCAGCACTGACCCCTCAGCTCTGGATGGTGGACAAATGGTGGTAACGGAGGTCCGACTCCCTCTGGTTTGGTCTCGGCCGAACCCAGGGGCACGGCGTCACCCGGACTAAGGGGCACGTGGCCTCACCCATACCCAAGGGGCGCGTGGTCTCACCCGGGCCTGGGACCCAGCCTCACCCGGATGGATCCAGGGGCGCACGGCCTCACCCGGACCCAGGATCTGGCTTCACCCGTACCCAGGGACGCTTGGCCTCTCCCAGACCCAGGGGCACGTGGCCTCACCCGGGCTTAGTTGCACAAGGCCTCACCTGGATCCAGGGACACATGGTCACTCCCGGACCCAGGGACGCTTGGCCTCTCCCAGACCCAGGGCCACTTGGGCTCACCCGGGCCTAGGTGCACGAGGCCTCATCCGGATCCAGGGACGCATGGTCTCACCCGGACCCAGGGACGCTTGGCCTCTCCCAGACCCAGGGCCACTTGGGCTCACCCGGGCCTAGGTGCACGAGGCCTCACCCGGATCCTGGGACACATGGTCTCACCCGGACCCAGGGATGCTTGGCCTCTCCCAGACCCAGGGCCACTTGGGCTCACCCGGGCCTAGGTGCACGAGGCCTCACCCGGATCCAGGGACACATGGTCTCACCCGGACCCAGGGACGCTTGGCCTCTCCCCGACCCAGGGCCTCTTGGGCTCACCCGGGCCTAGGTGCACGAGGCCTCACCCGGATCCAGGGACGGGGAAGGCCATTTTAAGGAACTACATTAACATGCCCTGGCTCCTGTGGCTCAGTTGGTTGAGCATCATCCCCTGCACCAAAAGGTCACCGGTTCTATTCCTAGTCAGGGCACATACCCGGGTTGCAGGTTTGATCCCTGGTAAGGGTGTGTGTGGGAGGCAACCAACCAATCTCTCTCTCTCTCTCTCTCTCTCTCTCTCTATCTCCCTCCCTTTATCTCTTAAAATCAATAAAATCATATCATTTTGGAAAAAAAATGCATTAACATTTTAAGGAAAATATTTCTGGATGTGGAGTCTTTTAAGGTTTGTTCAATAATTTTAAGATTGATATTGCTAAACTTAGGCGATACCTAGATCTAACTACCTCAGAAGCTGTGTTTGTGTGTAAAATACTACAGAGCTTTAAAAGCAATAGTCATTTTGTTTAACTTTTGGTTTCTTGTTTTCTATCAGTGAATACATTCTGCTTTTGCAGGTTTTAAGAAGAAGCAGCGAAGAAGAGAAAATTCTTTGTTTGGTTCGGCAGCGTACCGGCCACCACTGTCCAACAGCAGTGACGGTGGTGGTGATCCTGGTATGGGATGGCATTCCTCTTCCGATGGCAGACAGATTGTATACAGAGCTTACCGAAAACCTAAGGACGTACAATGGTCATCCCACAGACCGCAGATGCACTCTCAATGAAAAGTAATCATATCTATATTGTACTGTCTTGACATTCAGACTTCTATTATGTAATGTAAAATTGTTCATTAATTACCAAGTATTTATATGGGAGAACAAGATTCTAGATATTGTGTAACTAAAAATAGTGACCATTTCTTTAGAGAAATATATCATTTCACAGTGAGTTAAGACCATTTTAGGATATCCTCCCTTTGAATATTATTTTACTGATTCTTTCTTTGATACTGGATCCTGCTCACCTCAAGAATCCAGAGCAGACTAGTTTTTCCATAAAGGAAAAGCTTCCTCCCCAGGGGACTGGACCACTTTGCATTTCCTCCAGCAATGTGAGAGAGGATCTGTTTTTTTAATCTTCAACCTTATTTGTGTCGCAATTTTGAATGGTATGTAAGGGTATTTTTCTTTTTCTTTTTTAAAAAATACATTTTATTGATTTTTTTACAGAGAGGAAGGAAGAGGGATAGAGAGCTAGAAACATCGATGAGAGAGAAACATTGATCAGCTGCCTCCTGCACATCCCCCACTGGGGATGTGCCTGCAACCAAGGTGTATGCCCTTGACCGGAATCGAACCTGGGAACTTTCAGTCCCCAGGCTGACGCTCTATCCACTGAGCCAAACCGGTTTCGGTGGTAAGGGTATTTTTCTATCTCTCAAGATAAAGAGTAATTCACCCTGTTTTCTTTTAGAATTTTTGAGATGATAAATATTTAAAAACATAAATCTTTGTATTTAAAATTTATGCTGGTCAATATTAAGAAGAAGAAATTCATTTCGATCGTTTTTTCCATTTATTCCAACACTCTTACTTTGTAAAGAATACTCCTTATTGTCCTTGATTTGAAATGCTACTTAATTATGGAAATTATGCAATTGAATACTCTCCTGTATTTGAACGCTGTATTATTGTCTCGGCTTTTCAGCTAGTGAGTACCACATTTCTTAAATTGTATATGCTTGATTTAATATGTTTTTATTCATTTCAGAGAGGAAAGGAGAGATAGAAATATCAATGATGAGAGAGAATCATTGATCGCCTGCCTCCTACACAACACACACAGGCATCAAGTGATCTCCTGGTTAATAGGTCAACACTCAACCATTGAACCACACTGGCTGGCCTATATTTTAATATTTGGTAGGGCTAGCTTGCCATTCTTACTGTTTTTCAAGACTTTTTATTCCTTTTTTTTTTCCCTTTGTGCTTTCAAATAAACTTAATAATCAACTATGTAGTATTAAGATAAATCTAATTATATTTTTAATGGGGCTTCATTAAATTATAATAAATGGACATCTTTATGATAATGAATCTTCCGATCCCATAAATGGTTTTTTTGTTTCTTTGTTTTGTTTTTTCAAGTCTCCTTGTATATCCCTCAGGAGTGTTTTATGTAGTTTTCCTCAAATAGGTCTCTTTTTAAGAAGAAATGTCATTATACAAAATATAATAAAAACATCATTCCTTCTAATTCCCACACAAGATGAATTAGTATACTTCTCAGAGCGTTCATTTATGCTTATATTTTCTTTTCTTTTTTTAATATATATTTTATTGATTTTTTACAGAGAGGAAGTGAGAGGGAGAGAGAGTTAGAAACATTGATGAGAGAGAAACATCAATCAGCTGCCTCCTGCACACCCCATACTGGGGATGTGCCCGCAACCAAGGTACATGCCCTTGACCGGAATCGAACCTGGGACCCTTGAGTCCACAGGCCGACGCTCTATCCACTGAGCCAAACCGGTTAAGGCTATGCTTATATTTTCATTTCATTATATTTTTCTTTTCAATGACCACAAGTTTGTGTACATCTTTTTTGTTGTTGTTAATCCTCACCTGAGGATATTTTACCATTGGTTTTTTTTTTTAGAGAGGGAAAGACAGAGAGAAACACTGATGTGAAAGAAACACATCTATTGGTTGCCTCCTGCACGTGCCCTAATCAGGGTGAAGGCTAGGGAGGACCCTGCAACCAAAGTACGTGCCCTTGACTGTAATCGAACCCAGGACTCTTTGGTGCAGACCAATGCTCTATCCACTGAGTCAAACTGGCTAGGACTGTACATGATTTTTAATGTCTGCTAATTATTTTATGTGGGTACACAATAATTTTTTATTTACAGACACTGCTTTAAATGATACACATATATTGTCTTATTTAATCTTTTGAAGAATCCAATAGTTCTATTTCACCCAAGGTACGTCAACTTAGACTTTTATATATATAGATATCCTAAAGCATTCTTTTGCATAAACCCAGTATAATAATCAAAATCAGAAAATTTAACTTTGATTTAAACAAATAATTAAATGTTCTAGTCTACAGTTCATATTCAAATATCTGTTTCCCAATAATAATCTATATAGTAATTTTCTCTCACCCCAGATTGGTTGGATTAAGTTGTTTTTTTTTTATCTTTTGGTTGCTTAATCCTTTAATCCCACTTCTTTATGTTACATGACATTGACATTTTTTAAAGGAATAAGTTAATTTTGTATAGTGTTCCTCAGTTTTGGCTTGTCTGATTGTTTTTGCCTGATTCAATTCAGTTCAGGAATTACTGGCATACTAGACTCAATCTATAAAATTAGGATTTATGAGTCCATTTATTCCATTTCAGAGATGTTGACTGCTTAAGGTATTCAAAAGTTCTAAGTGACTTCACATACAATATACTATTATTTTCAGGCAACAGAAAATTATATTGATGTGTTTTATTGATGGAGGAGTTAAAATCCAAAGTGATCATGAAATACTATAGTTTTCATTTCTGGTAGGGATCAGACCTGGGATGTAAATCCAGGCCCTTTATATTCCATTCTCAGACCATCTTCAAATCAAACAGGTTATGAGTGTTTTAGATCTGTATAGTTTATTACAGTTTATTTAGATTTTCAATCTTGAGCATTTTATTTCATTTTTAAATATATTTTATTGATTTTTTACAGAGAGGAAGGGAGAGGGATAGAGAGCCAGAAACATCGATTCAGCTGCCTCCTACACACCTCCCACTGGGGATGTGCCCACAACCAAGGCACATGCCCTTGCCCGGAATCTAACCCGGGACCCCTCAGTCCGCAGGCCGACGCTTTAGCCACTGAACCAAACCGGTTTCGGCGAACATTTTATTTTAAAATTTATTTAATATTTAAAAATCTTATATAATAAAAGGCTAATGTGCAAATTGACTGAACAGCCGAACGACTGGTCACTTTGACGTGCACTGACCACCAGGGGTCAGACGCTCAATGCAGGAGCTGCCCCCTGGCGGTCACTGCGCTCCTGCAGTGTGGAGCACTGCTAAACTAGAAGCAGGGCTCATGGCTCACGGCTGGTGAGTGCAGCTGCCAGTGGCAGGAGCCTCTCCCGCATTTGCAGCAGCACTAAGGACTCCTCCGGGGAGGGAGAGGGATGTCCAACTGCCTGCTTAGGTCTGCTCCCCCAGGGGTCCCGGCCTGGGAAAGGGCACAGGCTGGGCTGAGGACACACACACACACACACACACACACACACACACACACACACACACACACACCCTGCCCCAGTGCATGAATGTTGTGCACAGGGCTCCTAATTTAGTTTAATTATATTCACGTATAGTTAGCATTGTGTGTTTGTTTGTTTTTCAGATTTCAGACATTCCCTCCTGTATTTTTTTTTTAATTTCTTTATTTATTAAGGTGTTGCATGTGTCCTTATTCCCACATCCCCCCTTCTTTCCCCCCCTCCCCACATACTTACACACACACTCATGCCCTCGCCCCCTGTGGTCTGTGTCCATTGGTTAGGCTTATATGGATGCATACATGTCCTTTGGTTGATCTCTAGCATTGTTATTAACAGTAGTTAGATATAATAATAAAAGATGTGTTAAAATCATTTTATTAGCCATGTGTACTTTTAAAGTTATATGAATCTGTCTGAAGTACTGTCCTGCTTTATCAGTTCACTGTCTTGCAATTACCATCTTACAGTCGGACCTGTACATGTCAAGGAATTGATCCTGAGACTTGTGGAGCTTCATTCTCTTTTGGCTGTTCATGGAGTATGTACTTTAATGGCTGCAAATTTGGTAGAAGCTCAAGCCCTAGAAGATTTAGAATTGATCCAAGTTCTCCCTTACATGTAAGTGCCCTTTTAACATTTGAATTATACACTGAATATATATATATATTTCTTTTAAATGTTTTTCAAGAGTAAAAATATTAAGTATTAAAAGTACTGACAAGACAGTAAAAATATGTACACTTATGGAAATACATCATAATTATAAATAAATTAGGTAAATCTATCAAGCCAAATTCCAATTTTTCCTGGCTCCCTCCTTCTCCCCTAACCCCAGAGATAACTATTATTAAAAGAATATCTAGCATTTTATACCCAGCCAAAGTAGGAAGCCATTTCACAGACTCAGAAAGTTTACTACCCACAGACCTACTATGAAAGAATTACTAAAGGACGTATTCCAGAAAGAAGATATGTGAGACCAGAAGCAATTTGTCCGGGACACGAGGCCATGGTGAGCAAAGAAATTACTTAACCTTACTGTTAAGTTTAAATACGTTGAGTACTTACATTAAAAATAACAAGCTATAAGTATCATTCCATTCTCTTAACAACTCAAGTGTGCATGGTCGGGGGTGGGGTGGGGCACCTATAACAACTAAGTGTGGTGATGTTTTATGCTTTGTTTGGAGTGGCAACAGTTTAGATACTGATTAACTCTAAGATCAGTGTTTTTCAAACTTTGAGCTCTAATTGTAAAAAAATATATATATATCACAAACCACTATATAGATATATACAGGGAAATAATTAAAATAAAACTATTAGAAAAAAATACTTAACCTTATATGTACCAATGAAAATATTTTAAAAATTAAAACTTAATATCCAATATAGTTCTTGCTAAGTATCTCTACAATGCAGTAAGATTTTTTTTAAATTTCATTTATTTTTTTTTAAATATATTTTATTGATTTTACAGAGAGAGGAAGGGAGAGAGATAGAGAGTTAGAAACATCGATGAGAGAGAAACATCGATCAGCTGCCTCCTGCACACCCCTTACTGGGGATGTGCCCGCAACCAAGGTACATGCCCTTGACTGGAATCGAACCTGGGACCTTTCATTTCAGTCCGCAGGCCGACGCTCTATCCACTGAGCCAAACCGGTCAGGGCAATTTCATTTATTTTTTAAATGCTAGTTATGACTTACTAAACTGATTTCATGGCCCACTAATTCATTATACCCACAGCTTGGAAAACACTGCTCTAGATGTCAGTAAAACGTATTTGCATGTTTAACATTTTTTTTGTATGAATAAAAATAGAATTTATAGCTTTGGATTATTTGGCATGGGTGAAAATAGAATTTATAGCTTTGAATTATTTGGCGTGGGTGTATTAAAAAGCAAACCATCCATAAATTAACAAAGGGAATTTATACAAAATTTTATGATATAGGATAAATGGAAAAGAAAACCGCAGGAATTAATCCTATTATATCTGTAATACAATGATTAGAACATCTTTCAAAAAGGTTTATTTAATATTTGTGTGCAGGTTGAGCAACAGGTCACAGTTTGATTCCCAGTCAGGGCACATACCCTGGTTGAGGGCTCAATCCCCAGCTTTGGGTGTGCGGGAGGCAGCCGATCAATGATTCTCTCTCTTCATTGATGTTTCTCTCTCTCCTTCTCCCTTCCTCTCTGAAATCAAACAAACTTATTCATGGTATTAAATGAATAATGGTCTTTTGAAAGAGATAATTTATTTAGCATTTTCTATATTTCCCACCTATTGCAATAAAACAAGGAAAAGATTCAAGAGACAGGACTATTATTTGCAAATAAAATACCATAGAAGTCTAACAAAAAGTGTATTAGACATTTAGGGAGAAAACTATTAAAAAATTAGTAAAGGGCATATAAAATACCTGATAATGGAAAGCTGGTCTGTTGTGTCAAATATCTGACACTTAATAATGTGATGTCAGTTGTCCCTTAAAATTAACCAATTGAATTTTCTTTCTGAATATTATATAATGAAACTATTAGCATGTAAATATATTAATAATATTAACATGACTCAAATTTCTATCCTGTCATAATACTGTTATATAATTAATAAATGTGAGATTAGTTTTTGCTTATGGTTATTATTGATAATTAGTAACATTTATATAGTGCTCATAATACAGGATGAAGTAGTACTCATTCCAGGAACTGAGTGAAGGCCAGTATGAATCTCAACAGGCAAGGGAGAGTGAGGTGCATATAATGTCCTTATAAGCCACTTCCAAGATTTTGGAAGTTCATTGAAAGTTTTTAAGAAAGAGTGTGATATGCCCTAACTGGTTTGGCTCAGTGGATAGAGCATCGGCCTTCAGACTGAAGGGTCCCGGGTTTGATTCCGGTCAAGTGTATGTACCTTGGTTGTGGGCACATCCCCAGTGGGAGGTGTACAAGAGGCAGGTGATCGATGTTTCTCTGTCGTCAATGTTTCTAACTCTATTCTCTACCTTCCTCTCTGTAAAAAATCATTAAATTATATTTTTAAAAAAGAGAGAGAGAGAGAGACTGAGTAATTATATGATTACACTTGTAATTTAAAGAATTTTCTATGGCTACCCTTTGAATAATGGATTGCAGTTGACCAAGAGTAGGTTCAACAAAATGAGCTAGTAGCTTGAATTATGATTGGGCCAGAGGAAATGGTGAGCAGTGGTTGGTCTGGGGAGATTTTTTAAATTAGAGGATGGCCCTGGCCAGTTGGGCACAGTGGATAGAGTGACGGCCTGCAGATTAAAGGGTCCTGATTTGATTCTAGTTAAGGGCACATGCCCAAACTGCGGGCTCCATCCCCTGTGGTGGCATGTAGGAGGCAGCCAATCAATCATTCCTTCTCATAATTGATCTCTCCCTCTCTCTTCCTCTCTGAAATAAAAATAAAATTAGATGGTGGTTCTATTTCTTGACTAAAGGCTATGCTGAAATAGTGCCAGGTTAGTAGAGGACTGGGTAATCTGTTCAGGTGGTAACCTGTCATGGATGTAGATAGGATGGTTCTTGAGATCATTTTAGGGTGAGAAGAATAGTGGGATGTTGGCTTGAGCCCCAACAGGTAAAGATCTGATTTAAAAGAAATCTTTATACCTGAAGCACATTTATTCTAATAAAACAATTAGAAAATCAGGATTTATTTGCCTCTTATCCTCCTACTCACAACCATTTCTACTCAATAAATAAGATGACAAATTTGAATTGTGACACTATATTGTTCATAATATTTTACTGGCAATAAAACACCCTACCCAGTATTTCAAGTGCTAGAAAACAATAAAAATATTTTTAAATGGGTATCCTATATAATAAAAACTAATATGCAAATTGACCGAACAGCAAAACAGACGGTCACTATGATGTGCACTGACCACCAGGGGGCAGACACTCAATGCAGGTGTTGCCCTCTGGTGGTCAGTGAACTCCTACAGGGGAGGCTCCATGCCGCCAGAAGCTGGGCTTATGGCTGGTGAGCGCAGTGGCAGTGGCAGGAGCTCCCACCTCTGCAGCAGCGCTAAGGACCCCTCAGGGGATGTCCGTCAAGGGGTCCTGGACTGCAAGAGGACGCAGGCCAGGCTGAGGGACTCCCCCCCTCCCCTCCAGTGCACAAATGTCATGCACCGGGCCTCTAGTTTAAATACTTCTATAGTTTTCCCCAAATAAAGAAAATTATGTGTGTATATACACAGGAAGTGTTTTTCAAGTAGGATTCTAACTTTCCTGATTCTATCTAGTAAGCTACATTAAGTACCAGATAATTAAGAGACAGATGAATGGAACAGAGTACTCTAGATATAGGCTCTCTTTATTTATTTACTTACTTACTTATTTATTTATCAGTGGAAGCATCAACATAATTTGTTAGGAAATCAAAAGGGTTATCCCTGATTTGTTACAGTTGCCAAGACTGAGGCTTGTTAGACACACTCAATTATTAAAGTTCTTAGGTCGACGTTGCTGTTATTCAAGTAGCCAGTATCATTGAATATGGATCTCATTTTTAGCAACATGAGCAAACTTGTAACTAACCTCTAATACTTAGATTTATAATTAGCTTATACAGAATTTTAGTTGGAAAAGACTGAATGAAAGCATAATAATCACTAAGTGTATAGATTCTTAATAAACAACCCATATTTATTGTAGCTCTTTCGTCAGTGTAAGTATGAAGTGTGCATCACCCTATATATCATTTCCATAACCTTGAACTCGCCTCACATGATATTGTGAAATAACCTTTATGGACTGTATTTTTCTATAGGAAAAAAACCTGGAAGATAATTTACAGAGTTTGGCCACACAATTAGCTCCTATCTATAAACAGTATGCTCCGGTTGCTTACCAGAACCAGGTATGTGTGGGGACCTTATATAGTACATTTAAACATGGTTGAAATTTCTTTATAAATAAAATTACTCTTAATATAAAACCTTTCCAATTTGACATTTTTATATTGGACAGCTTAAACATTATCTAGGATTTTAAAGAAATATTATTGTAGCAATTGAATTAAAACATCATAGTATTATGATTCGTTCTCAATATGAAACTTAGAATGCAGAGATGTGTGATTGGTTCAACACATGAAAATTAATCAGCATGCCATACCATATTAATAGAACAAAGAAGTAAAGTCAGTGAGTAATCCAAGTCTTACATAATAAAAACGTTCAAGAAACTAACAATAGAAGGGAAGTCCTCAACCTGGTAAAGGACTTCGATGAAAAACTCAGAGATAACAGAATTAATGATAAATGACAAAGTTTTCTGCCTAATATCTGGGACAAGATAAAAATGTCAAATGTCACCACTTGTGTGAATCATGTTGTTAGTGGTTCTAGTCAGGACAGTTAGGCAAGTAAAAGGAATACAAACAAAAAATGAAGCGATAAAACAATGTCTAATTACCAGTGATATGATACTATATCTAGAACATAGTGCAGCATGTACACACACACACACACACACACACAGAATTAGAAATAAGTGTTAACATAACAAACCCACACCTGAAACCTTTATGTTCATGTTCATGTTGACCAATGTCACTCCAATCACTTTAATTAATTAATTAAAAATAAATACCTAATTTAAACCAAAGAGCTGATAAGTGACTGCAGCAACATTTCTGCAAAAAAGATCAATATGCAAAATCGTTGCATTTGTATACACTCGCAATAGACAATTGAAAAATATAATTAAGAGAAAGTAGACCATCAGAATTTTTAAATGTTGTGCTTCTGAGGACATCAACAAGAAAACAGGGATTGGAATGTTAACTAAACCTATGGTGGCAATCATTTTGCAATACATACATGTATCTCATCGTCACATTGTGCACCTTAAACTTAGATTACATGTCAGAAATATGTCAATTAAAATGGTGGAGCAGGGGGTGAGTTTAAACAAAGTCAACCACAGCATGGGAGAAAATATTTATAAATCTTGTATCAGAACAGAAAATAAGTGTAAATATTTTATAATTTTAAAGGAGCATCAGTCCATATTTTTTCAATCTTTATTTCATTTGTATTATGAATACCATGCTCTCTCTCTTCAATTTCAGCTTTTTGTTTACTTTTATAAATGTACTTTCTATACTTCTTCATGAATGTATATATATTTAATTTTATGCACATTGAAAATTGCATACATGATTAAGGCGCACTCTATTTTTCTTTCTAATGGCATGATTTGGCTACTTCAGTAAATAATAAGCGGGCATTAGTATAGTCACCCTGCCTTCAGTCATAGTAATTACCATTTTACCCATGTATCCTCAACCTCTTTATCCTGAATGTCACTAGACTACACATTCAATACAGCAATACTGTCATTGAGGACAGCTCTGAAGTTACAAACTGTAATTAATTTAAGAACTTTGTCAGGAAGTGATTTTTATGCTTTACTGAAATCAATTCTTTCTGTCTATTATACTGTGTCACATTCTTTTTTTTGTTGTTTTTTAGGTACAATTTGAACATACAGCCCCAGAATGTCGGCTTGGCAACACAGAAGGTCGTCCTTTCTCTGGGGTCACTGCTTGCGTAGACTTCTGTACCCATGCCCACCGGGACATTCACAACATGAACAATGGAAGCACTGTGGTATGTACCTTGCTCCCTTTTGATTCTCAAACCTCCATTGCTATAGGCTGAGGCTGAGGCCTTATATACAACTTGTAACATCGTTTTGTATGTTCTGTTCCACAATATAGTAATCAATAGTTTTAATGTATTATTGAAGTACTGTACTTCCAAAAGAGTTGCAGAATTAGCCTTCAATGTATATTACGTTGAAACTCTTGAATTATATATTTAATTGAGGTGTGCTTGCTAGGAGGTAGGTGTTATCTGAATATTCAAAGCAACGATTCTGTGCTCTCAATCTGGTAGTTAGAAAGTAAGGCAACTTAAATTTTCTTTTTTGAAGAATGCACATTTGAAAAATATGTTTTCATTGATTTTCGAGAAAGGAAGGGTTCTGCACACCCCCTACTGGGAACCCAGGCATGTGCCTTGATGGAGAATCAAACTGGCAACCTCTCAATGCATAGGATGATGCTCTAGCCAGGGCCTTAATGTTTCTTTTTTTTGCCATCTGTACTTCAAGGTGGGGTGTGTGTGTGTGTGTGTGTGTGTGTGTGTGTGTGTGTGTGTGTTGAGAGAACTGTGCCAAATTTATCATCTTTTTAATGCATATAAGTTGTTCATGCCAGTGTGTATAAAGTTGCATGAATATTCAAGAACCACGAGATACTTGCCCTGACCGGTGTCGCTCAGTGGGTTGGGCCACATCTTTTTTAAGAGAGAGAGAGAGAGATACTTAAATTTGCTTAAATTAGGTAGAATACCCAGAGGGAAATCTTGCAATAATACTTTTGTAAGGGAAATGAGTTTGCTTCATGGAATTATTTTCTTCTCACCTTATAAAACAGAGATTAATATATAATGATTGCCACTGTGTCTTTATTTGTTTGTTTGTTTTAATACAAAGTTTTGATTCCTTGGCCCAGTGTAAGACACAGCTACAGGCTCTTAACAGTGTAATTTGAAAGGCAAAGTCTGATTTATCCCTGGTCAATAGACTAGGAGCCATATCACTCCTCTGCACTGATTATTTGGTGTGTTTTTTCAAATGTTGGAATTTTATAAATCTGACCAGGTGCCTAGTCAGTGTTGCTCAGCAGTTGAGTGTCAACCCATGCATGAGCCAAGGGGTCACCAGTTCCATTCTCCGTCAGTGCACATGCCTGGGTTACGGGCTCTATGCCCAGTAGGGATCATATAGGATCATAGAGCCATTCAATGATTCAGTATCACCTCTCCTTGTCACTGTCTCTAAAATCAATAAAACGATACTTTTTACAAATCTCTCCAGGTGACTCTTAGACAGAGTGGTTTATCATCATCATTTGGCTAGTATATTTTACCTAAGTTGCTGCATTCCAAAATATCTATGATCAGGCTGGGTTAGGTTCATGGTTAAACGAAATGCTGGTTTTCTCTTTTCTTGTTCTTTTCTCGTACCTTATTCCATGCACATACTTTTCTTTTCTTTTTAAAAGTATATTCTTTTTTTAAATTATATTTTTATTGATTTTAGAGAGGAAGGGAGAAGGAGAGAGAGATAGCAACTTCAATCTGTTTCTTATATTTCTCGTGTTTAGTCCTTGTCCCCTTCTTAGTCTCTCTACAGACAAATAAATAGATTGACATAAACATTTACTAGTAAAAGATTGGATTTTTTTTAACAGAATGTTTCTAAGTTACTAAATTTTTAAATATTGAAATCAAGTGAATTCAGTATTTCAACCCTTGTTAGTAAATTTGACTAGAGATATTGAGAAAACAGTAAGATTTTAAGACAGCCCTGGCCATTTAGCCTAACCTGACTTTACCCTCTGTATTTTTCAACCTTGGAAATCAAATCTTGGAAACAATTGTATATGCTTTTCATGACATTTGAAAATTATCATAGAAATAGTAGTTTATGAAGAAGAATTAAGTATCAAAAGTCAGGAATTTTCGGTATATAGTTCTGTATTTTTATTTATCTATAATTAAAAAAATAACATAAGGTCAAGGCCTGAGAGTTAGGTTATATTCAAGACAGAACTTTAAAACAAAGACAGCCCAGGTCATTTTCTCAGTGGTTGGAGCACTTGTCTGCACACAGAAGGATTATGGGTTCTATTCCCTGTCAAGGGCCTGTACCTCAGTTGTAGGTTTCCCATCCCTGGTAGCCGATGAATGTTTCTCTCACTTCAGTGTTTTTCTTTTGTCTCTCTCCCCATCCCCCTTCCTCTGGCTATTCCACTATCTAGAAATCAATGAGAAAAAAATATCCTGAGGCCTAACCGGTTTGGATCAGTGGATTGAGCATCAGCCTGTGGACTGAAGGGTCCCAGGTTCGATTCCGGTCAAGGGCATGTACCTTGGTTATAGGCACATCGCCAGTAGGAGGTGTGCAGGAGGCAGCTGATCGATGTTTCTCTCTCATCGATGTTTCTAACTTCCTATCCCTCTCCCTTTCTCTCTGTAAAAAATCTATAAGATATATATTTTTTAAATATCCTCGGGTCATTGTTATAAAAACAGCAACACAAGTCAGGCAAATTATAATAGAATCAAAATGGAACAGAAAGAGAAAATTTATCAAGGTAAAATGTACATCTTGCTAGAAAAGAAGATCTCTTGTGCTTCCTCTTTTGCTTCATGAATATCTGTCCATTTATTTAGTGAAGGCAGAAAAGATAGTTATAAATTTCACTTAACAAATAGAAACGAAAAAGTCCTAGAGGAAGACACAGCAAAGTTTATTATAATTAAGCTCCCTTTACCTGAAGGAATTTGACATTATATAAATATTAAGAATTAAGGTTATATATTGGCTATAAAATAGTAATTTCTTAATAGATAATATTTATTATGAAGGCAGTTAACAACAGTTCACTAACTCTTTAATTCAGGCAATTAAGATGTAATGTAACAGCTAAAAGGTTTAATATTTAAAATATTATAAAATATATAAACATGCAATATCATTTACTTATAAAGTCAACTGAAAATTATAATGGTCTGTTGTTTATAAGCAATTGATAAGTTCATAGTATTTAGTATTTTTGAATCTCTTAATATATAAAATTGAACATAAAATTTGAATACAGATCCGATGCATTAATGCAATGAGATGGTAGGAATAACTGATGAATGTGCAGGACCTATATTTTCCATTTTTTTCTTCCTATCAGGTTTGTACTTTAACACGAGAAGATAACCGCTCATTTGGTGTCATTCCTGAAGATGAGCAGTTGCATGTTCTGCCCCTTTATAAATTATCAGACACTGACGAGTTTGGCTCAAGGGAAGGAATGGAAGCTAAGATCAGATCTGGGGCCATTGACGTCCTCACACCCTGTCGCAAAAAAAAAACGTGTTTTACGCAGCCCATTCCTCGTGGGAAGAAAAGAGCAGCGATGATGAAAGATGTCTTAAAGTGTAAGATAAAGGCTGTGGAGAAGAAACTCATTCCTCGAATCAAGCGGAAGAATAACTCGACAGCACACAACAGTAAGGCCTCATTTCACCACTGTCGCTTTGAGATGAGGCATAGGACCGTGCTAGTTTTCAGTGCATCAGTTTCCTTGGCAGAAGTTCAGTGTTTCCTATGCACTGTATTCTTTCTCTCCTTTATCTTTGCTACTCTTAGTATGGGCATTATGGAAAGAAATCCTTTATGTGAGTTATCAGGCAATTAAGTTAGTTAATTGTTATATCTTTTTTAAAATATATATTTTTATTGATTTCAGAGAGATAGGGAGATGGAGAGAGAGATACAAACATGAATGACTTGAGAGTATCATTGATCACCTGCTTCCTGCACACCCCCTAGTGGGGATGGAGCTGACAACCCAGGCATGTGCCCCTGACCAGAATGGAACCCAGGACCCTTTAGTCTGCAGGCTGACGCTGTATCCACTGAGCCAAACCAGTTAGGGCTCATTTGTTATTAATATAACTTTGTTAGAGTTCAAACTATATATATGACACCAAATATATCTATAGTAATAAAGGGTAATATGCTAATTAGACGGACGTCCATCTGGACAAAGCTGCAGCAGCTGTGAGGGCCGAGGAGGGCCAGCAGTGGCAGCAACAGTGGGGTTGCCTCCCACAGGGGCAGGTGAGACTCCTCCCCGTGGGGAGTGGGCCTAAGCCGGCAGTAGGACATCCCCTGAGGGCTCGTGGACTATGAGAGGGGTCAGGCTAGGCTGAGGGACCCTCCCCTAGTGCACGAATTTTTGGGCACCAGGCCTCTATTTTCTAGAGGCCTGGTGCCCAAAAATCAACAAAACATGCCCCATCTCTATTTTTTCAAAAACCTGTTTTTGTTTTGTTTTGTTTTGTTTTGTTTTGTTTTGTTTTTTTAATCCTCACCCAAGGATTAGAGAAAGAAAGTTGGGTAAGAGAGATTGAGATGAAACATCTATCATTCCCTGACCAGAGATCAAAACAGGCCACATAGGTATGTGCCCGGTCCGGGAATCAAACCCAAAACCTTTTGGTGCACAGGAAGATGCTCCAGCCAACTGAGCCACCCAGAAAGGGCAACCTGTTCTTTTCTTGTTCCCCATCTATTTTGAAGCCCTGATCCTCCTTTTTGTATACATGAAGTGACATTACTTCCTTAAAGTCTTCCTTGATCAATTTAAGTAGCCTACTCAACCAGTTTTACTGAGCACCACTGGGAAAGGTAGCCATGGCAATGAGGGCAGATAGTACTGTAAAAGAATTACATTTAAATACGTCACAAAGATTCACTAAGGGTAAGGCATTTCTGTGAAGTCCTGAAGGAAATGAGAATCTGCAGTGCTTTTATTTGGAGAAATAACATTCCAGCCAGAAGAAATGGCAAAGGCGGAAGGCAGGAATTTCCCTTAAATACTTGATGCTAGCAAGGAGGCCATTGTGGTTGGAGCAAGTGTGAAATGCAAATATCTGGAGATGAAATGGGAGAGGTAAGAGGGTTCCACACATCTCAGGTTTTGTAGATTGCTGTAAAGACTTTGGTCTTTATTGTGAATGAGAAGAAGTTTACTGGAGATTTCAGTATACAAAAGGGATATGATGTGACTCAAACCTATCATGCTGGTTACTAGGTTAAAACTAGAGTAAAGTGGGGCAGTGTATAGAAAAGTAGGGTCATCCTAAAGGGCTATCCTAACAATTCAGGAGCGAGACCAGAGTGGCTAAAAAGAACATAAGGAAATACCTAATTCCAGATATGGTTTGAAGGCTAAATCAACAGGATTTCTGATTAAATTTGGCATCTTGTCCCCAAAAAAGTGTCAAGGTTTACCCTGATGTTATTGGCCTGAAGAAACTGAAGTGTGGAGAAACCAACCAACATGTAATGAGGAATGGGGAGAGGAGAACAGAATTGGAAAGATATACAGGAAGACCAGAAGCTCACTTCTGTCCGATGTTCAAGCCTCTGTGATTATGAACCAGGGGGTTACTATTTGATTCCCAGTCCCGGCATATGCCTGGGTTTCTGGCTCAATCTCCAGCAGGGGCCATGCAGGAGGCCACTGATCAATGATTTTCTCTATTCATTGATGTTTCTATCTCTCCTCCCTTCCTCTCTGAAATCAATAGAAATATATTTTATTGTCCCATCTTTAAAAGTCAGTAAAAACCCATCAAACTGGCTGACGAATTGCTTTTTCAGAACCCCCAACTGTCTTTGATAGCTTCTGTTCTGGCCAGATGTCCCAGGCTCATCTATACTAATAAAAGAGTAACATGCTAATTATACCTGATCTATTGGAAGTCTTTCGGACGTCCAACTTCCTTCTGGATACAGCCAAAGGGGCAGAGGCAGTTAGGGGCGAGCATGCCGGCAGGGTAGAGCAGTTAGGGGTGAGATCAGGCCTGTGGGAGAGCAGTTAGGGGCGAGATCAGGCAGGCAGGGGAGTGGTTAGGAGCCAGCTGTCATGGATTGGAGAGGCTACAGGCCGGGCTGAGGGACTCTCTGTGCACGAATATCATGCACCAGGCCTCTAGTCTAATAGAAACCTGTTCCACTTCTAAAATCAGCCATTTCTCTAAAGAGCCTAAAGGAAAAAATACCCAATGAATTTATATTGATATTCAAACATAGAATTATAGGGTATTCTTCAACTTCTTTGATCTTTATATTTTTAAGAGGGGTTGTTGATTTGTGTTTTTTTTTAAATGGGAGAAATGACAGGGCACACTTTTTATATAATGCTGGTTACATTTTGCTTATAAATAACAATCATATCATTTTTACCATTGTGTCATTCCCCATTAGATAGCATCTTTACATGCTATTTTTAAAATAACATATACCACCCAGGCACATTAGTTCAGTCTGTTGGAGTGTTGTCCTATACACCAAAAGGTGTGGGTTCAATTTCCGTCAGGGCACATACCCAAGTTGCAGGTTTGATCCCTCGGTGAGGTGTATATGGCAGTCAATTGATCCATGATTCTCCCATGTCACTGTATCTCTCTCTCTCTCTCTCTCTCTCATTTTCTCTCTATTTATAATCCACAGGTGAAGATACAATTTTTTTTTTTGCTAACATATACCTTATTTGTAGTCATATGTACAATATTTGGCCCATAACATCTTGACCCCTTTGTAAACTTGCCCATAAAACCTTTCTTTTATAGTTTTATTAGGCTTAATGAAAGTCTCATGACTATTTTACCTTTTCTTCCCCCATTATTTGTATTTGTTGACAACTTAACTTCCATAATAATAGATGTAGCATGGCTTTCTTGATGTACCACTCCTTGGGTCCTATGTATAACTTCTCTTTGGAAATGAGAACTAGCCCTAGCCAGTTTATCGCAGTGGATAGAGCGTCAGCCCATGGACTGAAGGGTCCTGGGTTTCATTTTAATGTATGCGTGTGTGTTTGACGTGAAGTGGAACAAAACTGGCCCACTTTTCCATTATCAGTGTTTTGTTATATTATTCTTTGTACTCTTTAAAAATACTCTTTAGCCATAGCTGGTTTGGCTCAGTGGATCCTGGTTCGATTCCAGTCAATGGCACATGCCTGGATTTCGGGCTTAATCTCCCGTAGGGGGCGTGCAGGTGGCAGCTGATTAATGATTCTCTCTCATCATTGATGTTTCTGTCTCTCTCTCTCTCTCTCTCTCTCTCTCTCTCTCTCTCTCCCTTTCCCTTCCTCTTTGAAATCAATAAAAATAATAATAATAAAAGTAAATAAAATTTTAAAAAAGTGAAACTGAACCCAATTTTGTCTTCAAAGGTTCGGACAACATTCAAACTTACTCACTGATCCCATCCATTCCTCACCCAGTGCAAGAGGCACACTTATCCCCAGATTTCTCCTCGTCTGCCAACACTGCTTCGACCACAACGTCTTTAAAGAACGATGCCTCAGTTTCGTGCGGGTTTCCAGAAAGAAGTAGCGATCCTGACTGCACGATGTCTTCTGGGAGACACAGTGATGCTAACGCTGCTGCTGCCGGCGGATGCTCGGGAATTGCACAGCCTGGTGAAGTGAGTCCTCTTCCCACTTTGCCTGCTCCCATGTCCGATTCCCTGGTTGGTTCTGAGCCTCCCGCTGGTCCATCTGAGCAGATACCTTCTAATGAGCCAAACCAGCAGCCCCCACTCATCACCTCTGCTCCTGAACTTGCTTCCTCTCTGATGGAAGAAGATGAGCAGCATTCGGAAGCAGATGAGCCTCCATCAGATGACCCCCTATCAGATGACCCCCAGTCACCCACTGTGCAGCAATTGCCCCACATTGAGGAGTATTGGTCAGACAGTGAGCACATCTTTTTGGATGCCAATGTTGGCGGGGTGGCAATAGCACCTGCTCATGGCTCTGTTTTAATTGAGTGTGCCCGACGAGAGCTTCATGCTACAACTCCCGTCCAACACCCAAACCGGAATCATCCTACACGCCTCTCTCTTGTCTTCTACCAGCACAAAAACCTAAATACACCCCACCACGGTTTTGAAGTAAACAAGATTAAGTTCGAGGCTAAAGATAAAGAAGCTAAGAATAAGAAAATTAAGGTCTCAGAGCAGAGAGATCAGGCAGCTAATGAGGGTCCTGAACTGTCCCCTGAAGTTAATGCAATGAAAGAAATTCCTTCTCGTAAGGCAGTCACATTAACCCATGACAATGTTGTCACCGTGGCCCCGTATGCGGTCACACATGTAGCAGGGCCCT
The DNA here is from genome assembly GCF_027574615.1 of Eptesicus fuscus. Lineage (NCBI taxonomy): Eukaryota > Metazoa > Chordata > Mammalia > Chiroptera > Vespertilionidae > Eptesicus > Eptesicus fuscus. The sequence continues at coordinate 20,408,359 of NC_072489.1, read as the reverse complement.
ATAACCATTGGGTGTGAAGGCTGTTCTCCCCTTTTTAATGCCTTTGCTAGTGCAGTGTGTTTTTCCAAGGTGCTGTTAAAGGAAAGTCATATTGTTGTTTACTAGATCTTCATCTCACCCATTTGAAGGCTGAAGTAAAACAAACAAATGAAGTAGGGTGGGTATTTCTTAACTGTGACTATATATTTTGACAATTGATAGAAGGTGCACATTTTAAGCAAAAATAAAAGTTTTATAGTTTTAAATACATAAAGAAATGTTTTGGTTAGGCGTTAACCTTGAGAGAATCACTCAGTTTGGTGCTTTAAATAAGTCTGTTTACTATGAAATGAGTAATTTTTAGAGGCTTTTACCTGATAATGTGCTATGATGTAAAATCAAGATACACAGTGTTAACTCTACACAGCTCCTGGTGCTTAACCACATCGACACAGTTAATTATAAGCTGAATTATTATTTCATGGTGCCATTGTTTCAACATCTTCCAATCATTGCTAGAAAATAGGCATATTCCTTTGAAATAAACCAATGAAATGTTTTCTCTCTTAAGGTGTCTCCTGTATAAAATAATTCATTATTATTAGTAATGGTTGGAGGCTGTTCGTAAATTGTAAATATATATTTTAAAAGCACTTTCTATTTTTAAAATTAACTTGAAATAGTATAGTATAAGAATCCAATTGTCTATTGTTTGTGCATATTTGCATACAAGAGAAATCATTTATTCTTGCTGTGTAGAGTTCCATCTTATTAACTGCAATATGTATTCATACATGTGTATGGTTTGTGTTTTTTAATGTGTTCTCATTGAAATATTAGCTACTTATTATAAAATCAATCATGCAAAAATTGTTAATCTCACATTGTAATTTGAAAGCATATCATCAACATTGATTAATATTTTCTGGGGAACTAAGTAAGTGTGAGCTCTTACTGAGCAACGGTGACCCCAATTTCCTTTCACTGTAACTTTCTCAATATAATCCATGAAAGGTGTTTCCAAAAGGAGATTTGACATAACAGGATTCGGAAGAGTCAAATGCTTCTAAAGTTTCAAGGAGATAAAATACAAAAATTAAGTAGTGATAACCCTACCCATCCCAAACTGCCTTATTCTGAAAGTCATTCTAGTAGAGACTAAGAATAAAATTTTAGTAGAAATATTTTGAAAATAAATTCCTTATCATTACACACGCAAAACCAATAGTAGGAATGATATAAATAAGTTAATCCAAAGTAGTTTAAACATATTAGTTTTGGGGAAATGATCACTCTTCTCAGATAATTGCCTATGGTCTAGGTAACAGGAAATTGGGTATTCTGTCTATTTCTTAGTCCTCCCATTATTTCTTGTATTACTTTTTCTGGTTCAAAAGAGATTGCCCAAACCAAATTTTAGATCGAGAGGAAATTTCAATGAAATACTTGATTCTGTTACAATGCAGAGGTGCTATAACATTCAACGTCTCAGATTCCTTGGGAGTATGGAAAACCGAATGGTGCTCCTCCCCTGGAAATGCCATAGGAAGCCCGTAACCGCTAACACTCACAATTTTGGTGCAAAAGCAAACAATTCCAGTAAGCTCTCTAATAAAATTAATCGTAAATTATTAAAATAATATATGGTGCAAAGTGTCAGTTTCAAGCTTTTGACTAATCAATGTAAAGGAGTATGAAGGGATTGTAAATAGCAAAATGTCATTGATAGACCACCTTGTACAAGTAGATTTCTGCTTTTGAATGTGTAAAATAGGATAATTCATGGACTTGTTTTAGTATTTTGTGTGCCTTAGATTTCTGTTGTAAAACATGTATATTTTTGTGAGCCTATGGTTTCTTATACATCCAAGTATATAAATAAGTGATTATTGTTTCAGCTGCTTAACTAAGATATTTACTAGTAGTAGACCATCAGGAATACACCCTTGTAATATTTTATTTTAGGCCTTAGCTCTCACTAGAAGTTATTTTCTCACCAGATTTAATAGATAAAACTTAAAGATCCTTTATCCATCCACCCATCTATCCATTCAACACTTATTGAATGTCTGCAAATTTTAAGTAATAGCTTTTGTTTTCTTTGAATCACCACCCATAACATTAAACTTGAAGAATTAAAATCCTAGAAGATACTCTAACCCACATTTTTCAAAAAAAAAAAAAAAAAGCACATTTCCTTCAAAACAGACCATTGTGATATATGTACAGCAATTCTGATCAGTGTCACTAACTTAAATAAGTTTCCTTAACAATCTAAACTTGAAGCACGAGTGTTGATTTTAGGGGGTATTGGGATTAACACCTGCTCAGCTAATAACCCCATGGTGGGAACCACACATGATTCCTGCATTATTGAACTCTTTCATAAGTTTGCCATCCCATTGTATGCCCTGTAATTTTTTAAAAGCTCATGCTTAAATGTTCTGCAGCATTGTGATTGTATACTGGCTACACTGCTGTTAGATTGGCTCTTTTTCATGAAGCAAGGAAATAAATTTGTTTGAAATGACATTTTCACTCAGAAAACTGGTTATCTAATATTTCTATACCTCTATTATATTTTACTGTAATGATCACTTTTTGTTTTACCTTTTTTTTTTAGCCGTCAATCTTCTGCCTTTGGGTTTTCAAACTTCTGCTTTCGTTCATGGTGTGATAATTGAATTCATTGATGCATGACTCCCAAGTTAGCCCAACCTGTTCATAATATGTTGCAAACTTAACAATGATGGGAGAATAACTCCTGTCTAGTGTAGAATCCTATAAAATATGCTGCCCTTCAAATCCTATTTCTAATGGCTCGTAGGCTATCATTGAAAATCTTTTTTCTTGTTTGCCTCATCTACATCCTCTTTCCAATTCATCCACAAAGTACCAAATATATCATGACATAGACCTGTTTGAAATGTATCAGCGATTTTCCACCTTTGTGCTACAAGAATTAAATTATACCCTTTTGTGTGTGTGTTTTTGTTTTTGTCCGATTGGCAAAAGATAATATAATTTTTGGTGTGCCGCAGAATTTTAGTAATTAAGTTTATTTGTGCCATGAGATAAAAAAGGTTGGAAATCGCTGAAATATATTATTATTGAAAATGGAGCCTAACAGAATGTATAGCTGTAGGTTAATTTTTACAACGTGTTAGCAAAATGTTTGCATCGTAAATAATCTTCCAACATCTTTATGAAATCTGCATGTGGATGAAATAATTTTATTTGTTAAATATAGAATTTTACTAGATGAGAACCATAAGCAATTTGCTTGAGACATAACCCCAATACATATTTAATTGAATGCATACTCTTGTAAATGAGATATTGACTTAATTCATATGAAGTATCCTACTTTCTAATGTTATTACTTCATATATCCCTACCCATTATCACTTATTTCACAATAGCATGTATGAAAATAACCTCAAACTATAAGTTTAGTCTTTAATACATATTGTAATATTTTATCTGGGACAACGTTTTGACATTGCATGACAACTTCCACCGATAGCAGGCACAGCATTTCTTTTGAATATGCCAAAGTAGCTGTATGTGACCTTTAATATATAGCTACTTTCTATTTCACAACTTTTTGATGCATGCAAATCTTTTTTTGTCTAGTTTTAGAACATTGTGAGTTTTGATCTTTTGTAAAAATTAATGGTGAGAATTGTGACATAAGCTAATATAATAGTGGTGCCTCACAGTACTGGAAGACACCTTAGAAGTCATCGAATTCAGTCACTGGGTTTTCCATACTCTCAGATTCCTTGGGAGTATGGAAATCCTAATGGTGCTTCTCCCAGAGAGCAGATTTTAATGTCAGTATGAAATGATTTTTTAATTTTAACTTAAAGAATCAAATGAAGGTTAGGATGACTGTATGAAAATAAACGTGATTTGATCGCCCATACAGTGTTTTATCCATGGGAATTAACCTAATATTTGTACAAGTCAAAAGTAAAATGGCTTTGGTTTTGTTTTTGTTTTGTTTTGTTTTTCGGAGAGGTTCAAATATTGGATCAAGATGTCCCTGCCTTTAGAGGCTCTTGGGCCTTGCATGGGAAATTTAGCTGACTTTTACCTATTAAGCCATCCTGTTAACACATCTTATAAAGTGTGGCAATAGTCTTGTCTGCTATTTCAGTAATATCAAGTACTTACACAGTACAGGTTTTTATTCCCCCTGGAACAAGTGTTGGGCATTTATAAGAAGTTAAAAGATTGAATGGTTAAAATAATTGGGGGAAGTATATATTTCTATTGTATATACTACTTAACCATAGTTGTACATACAGTCTATATGTCTTGCCTAGTTGGCCCCACAATTCAGTCCCAGCATAGGTTATTTTAATGTGGCTGTCTACATACTTAAGTAGTGTCTTATTGTGCACAGCTACTAAACTTGCCCATAAGTGTATTGTACTTGTAACTTCAACAGTATGTCACCCTTAACCAAGTGATTAAAATCAGTGCTCTGATTCCTAAGAGGCTGGATTTATCCAAATCAAATGATGCTCCATGTTGAGCTTTCATCTAATAGGTTCAGGAAAGGATGCCATCCATTGCTCTGGCATGCAATTCAGAAAGAATCAGTATGAACTTTATCAGAAGCTGAATGTGTGTGCGTTTTCTTATCATGTAACAAGATTAATCGGCATCTTTTGCTTTTCTTTTGTGTATAAAATAGAGACTAATTTCCTCTGTTAATTGTGGACATGGTGAAAATGGCTTGTATCCAAGACCTCACCCTTTTTGTCCACATTGAACTCTACAAACTTAGTTCTCATCATTCTAGTATCTGAATGAGGTTTTCTTAGTCCCTGCTTCTTATGGGTACCCAATCAAATACCATTGTTTGTTTCAAAAGGCATGTGTCTTATTTTTTTCAGGTAATCCAAAGGTATTCCTTAGTTTGCCCTAATTTCCACTGCCTTGAGGGTCCCGCAATATGTTTCTCTTGTGGTAGACTGCAAGTTTAGTATTTCTAGCTTTAAAAGTCCAATACATTTTTCCTTAGTTGGCTTTCCTCTTTCCCATCCTTCCTGTGGTATCTGTGATCCTGCCTGGGTCACAAGTTTCCTTCTAGTTGGTGCAGCTATTTGACCCCTCAAGAAAAGAAAAGCAAAACTTAGTCCAAGGTTAGGAACGTTATCAGATGTTAAACATATTAGCTGATTTAACCCATCCCTGTTTCAGTGCAACTTTGGAAACTTGCTTTACATCATAAACCTGGTTGTTCTAAAAAGAGAAATTCTGGCCCTATCTGCTGTTAGGAGATGCATTCTTTCCCCACCCCCACAGCTGTCAGAAACATTTGCATTTATAGAGATAGCAGTATTAGAAAGTAATTTGGTTTCTTCTCCAGTTGGCTGGGTATAAACTTATAATCTGACCATAAACTCTGCCTGTTGTTTTTTTTCCCTCATTTCACAAGATAACAGTGTCACTAAGTGCACTTTAATTCTTTTTACACTTTTTATCCTTTCCTCTGATTCTCCCCTTTCTCTGTCCTCCATTCCCCAAGTTCCCTACACAAATACAGCTGGTTCATTTAAGAATAGCAGTGATCTTGCTCACTTGTCTTCCTGTCTTTTAAAATCATGTTTCTGAAATTCTTTATGGAATTATACCAAAAGGAATCAAGAGCTTTTATTCATTCTTAGTTAGAGGCAAAATTCAGTTTTTAGGAATAGATATGATCACAAGACCACAGATTAGCATCTAGTGGTCTCTCTCTATCCCAACAATGTTTGACTCCAGACTCATTTATTAGTGTTAGAGTGCTTTATAAAAAGTTGTGCAAGCCCTGCCTGGTTTGGCTCAGTGAGTAGAGTCAGCCTGCAGACTGAAGGGTCCCAGGTTTGATTCTGGTCAAGGGCACATCCCTGGATTGTGCAGGAGGCAGCCAATCACAGATTCTCTCATTATTTTTTCTATCTCTCCCTCTCTGGTATCAATAAAAATACATTTAAAAAAAAAGTTGTGCAAGAAGTTAAATATTCTACCACTACTTCTATCTGGCTTTCCTATTTTTGTATAATGCATCATACTAATGGTCTGACCAGTGACTTTCTTACTAATAGATCTAATCTATAGAAGACAAATTTTTTTTTTGCATGTTTTCCTCCTATATCCCAGCCCAATTTTGTGGATAGTATCTACTTTCTAATGTAAATTTACCCCTTTGGAATTTATTTGCTGGTAAAAATAGAATCTATTCAATAATCTGGGTGAGAAAGGTTAAAAAGTGAACTGAAAGTAATTAAAGTTTTTTGCTCATTAATTGAATTTGTTCAGGTAAGATTGGTTAATAATTGAAGAGCTCTTAGACATGGGGAAAGTCAGTCATCAGAAGCTCTTTCAAGTACAATGGGAAAGTTAAGAGGCAGAAATGAGGGAGAATTGTGTTCCTATCGGCAACCTGCAAGTTTACTCTAGGAACTCAACACCAAGAAATCTTTTAATTTTTCTTCTCCCCACGCCATACCAGTTTTCTCTGAAAAAAATAGCACAAAATGAGGAACCAGCCCTAGCCGGTTTGCTCAGTGGGTAAAGGAGAGCATTGGCCTGTGTACTGAAGGTGCCCAGGTTGCGGGCTCAGTCCCCAGAGGCGGGCGTGCAGGAAGCAGCCAGTCAATGATTCTCATCATTGATGTTTCTCTCCCTCCCTCCCTCTCTGAAACCAATAAAAATATACAAAGGAAAATGAGGAACCATTTTTAAATCAAATATGATAGTAAGAAAAATTGTAATTAATCTTGTGCTTTATAATGTTGTAGGATATCAAACTGCTTTATTATGTACTACTTTTTTTTCTCTCTAGCACTGGGGATTTGACAGAGAATGTTTCCAACTGTCGGCAAGTTAACCCATCAGGGTCTAAAACATTTAGTATCTGCAGACTGCTAAATGCATTCCTTCACCATAAACCATGACTTAGACAGTGCTACCAATTAGAAATTTTATCAGACCTGATCTAAAAATAATATGAAACCTTATATGCAAAACATGATTCTGAAGTATTTTGTTTCTACTATTTATATTTTGGAAGTAATTCCATCCTTTTTATTTGTCAAAGAAAAACCTCAAATAAAAACAGTCCTGAAATAAAAATAAGGTAGGCAGATTTTTAAGTTTTACAACCTTTAATAACTTATTGCAAAAATTCAAACTAAAAAAATCTTGGAAAACTAGAAATTTCAACATCATTCACAGAGGGTTGTGATTATCCATTTATTTATTTATTTAAATGTATTTTTATTGATTTCAGAGAGGAAGGAAGAGGGGAGAGAGAGATAGAAACATCAATAATGAGAGAGAATCACCAATCTGCTGCCTCCCACAAGCTGCCCACTGAAGATCGTGCCCACAACCTGGGCACGTGTCCCTGACCCTTAAATTTGCAGGCAGACGCTCTATCCACTGAGCCAAACCAGCCAGGGCCATGTGATTATCCTTTTTATTTATTTTTTTTAAATATATATTTTATTGATGTTTTTACAGAGAGGAAGGGAGAGGGATAGATAGTTAGAAACATCGATGAGATAGAAACATCGATCAGCTGCCTCTTGTACACCTCCCATTGGGGATGTGCCCGCAACCAAGGTACATGCCCTTGACCGGAATCGAACCCGGGACCCTTGAGTCCGCAGGCCGACGCCCTATTCATTGAGCCAAACCGGTTAGGGCTTCGCTTTGTCTTTCACTCCATGAAAATGTTTTTTCAAATCAGTGTTCTATGCCCATGGAGAATTTAAACAGGAGTCATCATTTTCTTCTAATTTCTTGAGTTCGTCCTGTCTTCTGTGATAATACAGCATCAGCTGTTTCTGCTCCTCCCTGCTAATATTAGGTCCTTGGGCTGGAGCTCCTTGTCCCCTTCACTGAATCTTGACTATAATTGTGTGTGTGTGTGTTGTGTGTGTGTGTTTTCATTTCTGCCCATGTAGTCTGAAGTCTTTATTCTTCTTCACTCCTTGGCAGCCCACTACAGTTGTGCTTCTGATTCCTCAATGACCTTGAGTCCTTCCTCAGTTCCCAGCATCTTCCTTATTTTCAAATCCCATCCAGATGGGATAGTAGGGCGGCAGACCCATGGGATAAACAAGCATTACTGGCCCCTCTCAGCTGGCCCAGCAGTCTTCCACCATCCCCATGGTAACACAGATGCTGGCTTCCATTTGTTAATTAGATATTATTGTTTTGGTTTCTTATAGTGTTTAAAACTTACTTCTTTTTTTATATTTGGAGCATGCTCATTTCTTCATCCAATAACTTTTTCTTTTTAATACTACACTGCCACCGAGTACACACTTTTCATCCCTTAATTTCAATTCTTCAATCTGGTCATCAGTCAGTCCTTGCGTATTAGGAGGGAGAAATACTCCGTGTTTTGCTCAGTCTTCCATTTGTGAACAGATGTGCCGCACCTGGATCCATGCATTGTAGACCAGGGTCACCTGCACAGAGCCCTTCCAGCTCCATGCTCCTGTCACGCAGCAGAACCTGGGTGGCCCGTGGGAGTCTGAGGGGCCATCATTATTTAGTTAGCCAGCTATTTTCTTGTGCATACTTAAGAAGGTCTCCCCAAATTCCCAAGACTTATCCTAGGGTTTAGGATAAGTTTTGTTGTTCCCTGTAAAAACACTTTTTCATAAAGAAAGACCTTGAACTACAAAAGAGAGGGAAACCTAAGGAATCATTGTTTTAAAACATTTTTTAAAAGGCTAAAGTCAACAACTCACAAAGTTGAATGTGTTTGTTATATTGAAGTGCAGGTCTCTTTTTTCCCCCATTTAAAAAAAATGTTTTTATTTGTTTCAGAAAGAGGAAATGAGAGGGAGAGAGTTATAGGAACAATGATGAGAGAGAATCACTGATTGGCTGCCTCCTTCACGCCCCCCATTGGGAATCTGGCCTGCAACCCTTCATGTGCCCTGACCTGAAATAGAAGTTTGACCTTTTGGTTCATGGGTCTACGCTCAACCACTGAGTACACTGGCTGGGCTTAGTGCATTTTTCTTGAAGGAATTTGCTGGACTCTTCTAGTTCCTAGGCCTCGTGGTAAAAATGTAATTTTGGCCCTAGCTGATTTGGCTCAGTGGATAGAGTGTCTCCTGCAGACTGAAGGGTCCTGGGTTCAATTCTGGCTAAGGGCATATGCCCGGGTTGCGGGCTCCATCCCCAAAGGAGGCGCATGCAGGAGGCAGCTGATCAATGATTCTCTCTCATCAATGTTTTTAACTCTCTCTCCCTCTTCCTTTCTCTCTGAAATCAATAAAAATATATTTAAAATAAAATTTAAATTTAAAAAGAATGTAAGTTTGCCATCTCTAAGCGATACTGTCTCCCACTTATTTGAATTTGTTTTGTTTTGTTTTTACACTTTGATTCAGCTATATAAAATCTCTCAGTCAATGGTTAAACATACCCTTGCCCAGAGAGTTAAGTAAAATTAGATGTATTTGTAAAAATTTTGGTAAGCTCTTTATAGATACAAACAGGTAAGATATTTTTGCTATTTCATCATTCATTATATGTTACTAATGGACAAAAGAGGCCAAATTGCCCTAAATAGTCAAATTCCACTTTGGTGACTCAGTTCAGTAACTGCCTATCTCAACAAATGCCTGTTTGTGATGTTATAAAATGGCTGACTACATATGATTTACAAAAACAGCTCTTAAAACAAAAATTATTTTACTGCGATGTATGGTCATTTTTTTAATTTTTTTCTTACTTTTTACGAAATTACAATGTGATAGGTGCTTCAAGAAAAATATATTTTTAGAAATGATTTTATAGTAAAAATAAACGGTAGCTTTTGCATTGTGACATATGGGTGGATGGTAATCTTTGGGTAACCAAGAAATCATAAAGTGTTTCCTAAAGAGAAACTTAAAAAAAAAAAGTATTCAAAAGAGAGAAATGGATTAATTTCTAGTTTCTTCATTTACTCTTAAGCTATATGGTGACCTACCAGTAGATTGACATGCATATCAGTAACGTGGTTCCAAAGAGAAGACTGAGTGCTTAACATTAGTGGAAGTAAAATATTTACAGATCCTTCATCATGGTGAAATAGAGTAGTGTTGATTTCCTAAGAGAGAAATATCAATTTCACAAGTTAATAGTCCTGTCTCTAGATGTCTAGATGACTTTTTCTCTTTGGAGTGTATTTACTATTTATTTTGTACCTTTAATTTTTTTTTTTTTGCTTTGGGGGGACTTATTTTTACCTCTTGCTGCCCTACTGTATTAAATATTCTATACAATGAAATAGTATGAAAAAGATTTTTAAACTCTAAAATATCCTTTTTGTTGTTGTTGATCTAACATATGGGGGAAGCAGTTTAAAGAAAAAGCACTTCATGTAGAAGGGAAAAATATAATCTTAATGATTTCAATTCAGGATCAAAACGTAGTGCTCTGCATACAAGGGAACACTTACTAGCAGTACTTGAAGACTTGTGAGTTGAAATTGCATGTTACTTGAAAGATCGAATTAAGCTAAGTTTTGGTGCACAGCAGTTGTACATGATTTCATGTTTATGTAGCAAAAGGCATTGAAATGTACTAGTATTGAAATATTCATGTAAAGATAGTTGTGGAAATTGTCTATTATATTTTCCTTGTGTCTCATTTATTTAGAGCATAAAGTTTCTTTTTTTTTAAATTGTTCTAAAGGATAAGGCTAAATGAATACTGTAATTGAAATTATATTTTAAATCTTTGTCATGAGTTTTTTTATAAAAAAGCTATTGCAAATTGTATCATTCCTGATTATACAGAACTTTGTGGGTGATTTTAAATAAATTTTATACTTCTATTTTGCACCTGGTAGTCTAATTTTTCTTTCCACTACAAAATAATATTTTTAAAATTTTAATATCCAATCAAATATCCACACATTTTTAATGACAAGGGACTATAAGAATTTTATATTTGAAGATGACCAAATGTATGGATTGTATTCACAAAATCAAGATGGCTACGTATATGGAATCCTGATTATGTCTCAGAAACCTTGCATTTTACTTAATTCTCACAGTGATGATATTAAGGGCTCTTAGCAACCCCACTTTAGAACATAGGTCAGTTCTAAAGCTTAAGTTATGTGCACACCCCTACCTACTAATTGGCAGAGCTGATAATCAACTTGGGTCTAGACTGACTCGCCTTCCCTTGGCTTTATCATTGTTTTAATAAACTTAATCCTGAACACAGTGTGCTAAAGTATTCATTAAAAATCTGAAGCAAAAAATATATATATTGACAATAGGCTTTTAGTGATATTACATTAACTATCACAGAATAATAAGTTACTTTAAATTCATCTAATTGGAAACCTACCTCCCCTGTTGTAGCATCCTGGTAGACCTCTTCCTTCTGTAACAGGAACAACTTTATCCCCTTGCCCCATCTCCTCCCCAGGTTAGGTTGGCAGCTAGAGACTAAATTTTCCACCTCTTTCCTGATTGGTTACAAGGAAGACATGACTTAGGCTGACCATACACACATGGGCAACACGCTAGGGCATGGCAGAACAGCTAAACTGAAGGAACTTGGTCTTTTCCATGAGGAAAAAAAATAAGTATTTTTTTCTATTATTTTGCTCTGTTAAATAGCTCAGTCAATATCCCAACTAAACATCCACCACATCAGACAACTATCATATATTTTTTAATAATCTCCTGGCCAAATAGCCAGTTTTTTCAATGTTCCTCTAGTGACATGGTTTTTAGATCCTTTATCTTCTTAATGCTCTTTCTTTAATGTCATGGATCATGACATTTCCCTGATTAAAACATTCCAATGGCTTCTCGCTGTACTTAATATGAAACCAAACTACTTAGTCTGCAAAGCTCTTGGTGACCTGGCTTCTGCCAACCTATCCGCTCAGTTGACCATGCTCCAGCCACCCGAAGTTTCTGTAGTTCCTTGAACAGGCCAAACCCTGTCTGACCCAAAGCATTTGTACCTGCTAACTGGTTCTACCTTTAGAAACTCATATGGCTAGCTCCTTCCTGTAGTTCTTGTATCAGCTCAAATATCATATCATTTGCGGGGGTAGGGTACCAAATTACTTTATTTGAAGGAATGTTACAAATGAAAGACGTTGAGTGGATGATTTGGTACAAGTTATAGAAAAGGTCAAGGTAGCTCTGACATGTAGGTATTGCTTTGGTGACCAAGGAAGTCAACCCCATGGCTATTGGTAGCCAGCCCAAGGCTTAGCTCTCAGCACTGTCTCCCAGGGTGTGCATGTCAAAAAGATACTCTACTATGCCCATTTCAGGGGCTCCCAAGCAGCGCAATTGGTTAAGTGGCCACCCAATTCTTTCATGGATTTCACCTGCTCATTCAGAAAGTGAGTCTCAGTGAAGTCACACAAATGAGGGTCATTTTTGTCAGTGGCCACTTTGTGCCAAGTCCAGTAGTGACTGATTCACACTTTTCCCCAAGTCTAATGCACACTCCATTGCATTCAGCCCATTCTCCCATTTCTCATGGTCTGGTTTCTTGATATCCTGAAGGAAGTTTCGGTCAACTCGTTGGGTCTGCAGCTTCATCAGTTTCTCAGCATGTTCCCTCTCCTCATGAGGTTGATGAAGAAAATATTTGGCCCAAGTCCTTCAAAACCACATCATCACGGTCAAAGTAGTAAGACATGGATAGGTAGATATAGGAAACGTAGAGCTCCAAGTTGATCGGGCCTCCGGGTCCTGGTGGAAGTTCTGGCCCACCTGCGAGGTGGACTCGGTCATTGTTATGGTGGGTGGCTAAGGAGAGGCGGCTGGGCAGCACTGGAGTGATGGCGGGGGCCTTGGGACTGTTGGAGGGCTCTGTGAGGAGGTCGGCAGAAGGCTAGATCTGGGCAGCTGGCTGGGATGGGTCAGCGCCGGGTTCTGTCCAAGCACTGTTGAAGCATGAAACCACAGTGACTTTCCATGAAGACTGTCTCAAATGTCCTATCACTTTCAATACCTACAGAGTGTTCAAGCACATTAATGTCCCATAATTTTATCACTCCTATTGAGCATTTTTATTGTTTCCAGCTTTTTACTATGATGAACACTAAAATGCTACTCTACTATTAAAGGGAATGAACCTTAATTTTTTAAAAATTTAACATTTAAGACCTGTCATTTGGTACAAAATTCAAAAAGTACAGCCTGGTTGGTGTTGCTCAATGATTGAGCCTCAATCCACAAACCAAGAGATCATAGTTCAATTCCAGATCAGGGCACAGGCCCAGGTTGTGGGCTTGATCCCCAATAGGCAACAGGAGGCAACTAATCAATGATTCTTTATTGTTGAAAATATTACATATGTCTCCTTTTCCCTCCCCACCTCCCTCATTCACCACTCTTTTGTCTGTGTCCATGCATTCAAGTTCTTTGGTTTAAATCTTCCCACCCCTGCCTTCTATTTGAGATTCGGCAGTCTGTTCCTTGCTTCTATGTCTCTGGATATATTTTGTTCAACAGTTTATTTTGTTCATTAGATTCCACATATAAGTGAGATCATGTGATACTTATCTTTCTCTGACTAGCATAATACTCTCCAGGTCCCTCCATGCTGTCTCAAAGGATAAGAGACCCTTCTTTTTTATTCCTGCATAGTATTCCATGGAGAAAATGTACCACAGCTTTTTTTTATCCACTCATCTACTGATGGGAACTTCAGCTGTTTCCAGATCTTACCTATTGTAAATTGTGATGCTATGAACATAGGGCGCATACATTCTTTCTGATTGGTGTATCTGGTCTCTTAGAATATATTCCTAGAAGTGGGATCACTGGGTCAAATGGCAGTTCTATATTTAAATTTTTGAGGAAACTCCATACTGTTTTCCACAATGGCTGTATCAGTCTGCATTACCACCAGTGGTGTACTAGGATTCACTTTACTCCACATCCTCTCCAGCACTTGTCATTTGTTGATTTGTTAATTGTAGCCATTCTGACAGGTGTGAGGTGATACCTCATTGTCATTTCAATTTGCATCTCTCTGATGATTAGTGACTTTGAGCACTTTTTCATATGTCTCTTGGCCATCCGTATGTCCACTGTGCAGAAGGGTTGCGGGTTTGATTCCTGGTCAAGGGCATGTACCTGAGTTGCAGGCTTGATCCTTGGCCCCATTGGGGCACATATGGGGGCAATCAATTGATGTGTCTCTCTTATATCAATGTTTCTCTTTCTTCCCCCCCTCCCTCCTTCCCTTTTACTCTCTCTAAGAATCAATGGGAAAAATATCCTCGGTGAGGATTAACAAAAATAAATAAATAAAAAGAATTCATTTTCAAAATTGAGCTATCAGCTGCTAAAGTGTGTATACGTTTTTTGGGACACCTTGTATATACTAACATTCTTAAAAAAAATACTAGCAAACAAAATCTAGGAGCATATAAAAATTATTATATATTACTAGTGGTCCAGTGCACGGATTCGTGCACATTGAAAGGAAATTAATTAGAAGAAAGATTCATGTGATAATTACATTACTGCAAAAAAGTACATGTCGAAATACTATATATAATATAATATTATAAAATTATAACACACATACAATTGGCGCCAGCGAGAGCTTTATATGTATCATGCATGTGTGAGTCAATGTTTATTTTTAAATTGCCAGTGTGTGTCATATATACCGGCTGTTCAGTCAAATGGTCAGTCACTTGGCCTTTTATATATATAGATAACTAAGTGGGATTTATCTCAGGAATGCAAGGATGAATAAACATGCAAAACTCAATCAATGTAAAATTCCATTTCAATAAAATGAAGGGAAAATCCACATGACAATCTCAATTGATAAAGAAAAACAATTTGGCAATATCCAAACCCTTTCATGATGAAAACAGTCAATAAACTAGGAATAGAAGAGAAAAATCCACAGCTAAAATCATACTTAATGGTGAAAGACTGAAGCTTTCCCTTTAAAATCAAGACTAAAACAAGGATGTCTGATCTCACCACTCCTATTCAACATTAGACTGGAAGTGCTAGCTACAGCAATTAGAAAAAAAGAACTAGAATGCATTCAAATTGGAAAGAAAGAAGTAAAACTATCTCAATTCACAGATGATATATTTTATATATAGAATATCCTAAAGAATTAGAGCTAATATACTAATTTAACAAAGTTGCAAAAATATCAATAGAGTAAAATCAATTGTATTCCTTTACACTAGTAATAAATAATCCAAAAATGATATTAAGAAAACAGTTCCAGGGAGGGCGGTAAGAGAGCAACCAAAGGACTTGTATGCATGCATAACCCATGGACACAGACAGTAGGGGGGATGAGGACATGTGTGTGAGGTGGGGGGCGGGACGGCCGAGGAGAGGTCAATGGGGGGAAAATGAGACATGTAATATTTTAAACAATTAAAAAAAAAAAAGAAAGAAAACTGTTCCATTTACAATATCATCAAAAAGAATAAAATAGTGCCCTGGCAGGTGTGACTCAGTTGGTTAAATGTCGCCGGTTCAATTCATGGTCAAGGCACATGCCCAGGTTTCTAGCTCAATCCCTGGTCAGGGCAGGCAGCCAGTTGATGTTTCACTCTCACATTAAGGTTTCTTTCTCTCTCCCTTCCTCTCTCTCTGAAATCAACTTAAAAAATGTATTTTAAAAAAGAATAAAATAGTTGGAAAATAAATTTAACCAAGGAGGTACAAAATTTGAACTCTAAAATCTATAAAACATGTTGAAAGAAATGAAAGAAGACCTAAATAAATGGAAAGACATCTCACATTCATGGAATGGATACTTAATATTGTTAAGATGGCAATACTCCGCAAATTTATCTGCAGGTTCAAAACAATCCCCACTAAAATTCCAACTGCCATTTTTGCAGAACTGGATAATCTGATCCTAAAATTCATAGGGGATTGCAAGAAACCCTGAAAAGCCAAAACAATCTTGGCGGGGAAAAGTTGGAAGATTTTCACTTCTCAAGGCTTCTAAAAAAAGCCATCGAAATTATAGAGTGTGGCACTGGAATAAGGATAGACATACATCAACGGAAGAGAATTTAGAGTCCAGAAATAAACCTATTTATACGTGGGCAATTGATTTTTGACAGAGATGCTAAAACCATCAAATTGGGAAAGAATAGACTTTTCAACAAATGGTTCTGGGACAACTGGATATCCACATGCAAAAGTGTGAATTGGACTCTTAACTCACACTATATACAAAAATTAATCTTAAATGGATAAGTGAGCCTAGCTGGTGTGGCTCAGTGAATTGAGTGTTGTCCCATGGACCAAGAGGTCCATGTTCGAGAGTGGAAATTTTTGAGCACTACTGAGGCCGTGGACTATGCCCCAGATAGAGATGTCAGTGCTGACACTAGGCCAGGCCTTGAGATAGGGATTCATGGCCCCTTCCCAGCACGTAGGCCTTCTTTCACAGAACACTGTCAGCTTTCTGAAGAACAGGATGACCCTGTGAATAACATGGTCGTCATTGGCATGATCCTGACGTTGCTTGGGAAAAACTGTTTTGTCTTGGGTTACTTGTTCTGCAAAAACCGGATGTGGTTAATGTGCTTAAAAGCGGTCCTACACAAAGGGTCGCTGCTGCTCTCTGGTCTCCCTGCGTGGAGAATGGCAGAGCAGTCGCCGGGTCGCCCAGCCACCCGGCTAATAAAGGCTCCCTAGATTTTAATTTGGTCTGGGCTCCAGTGGTCATTCACTCGCATCCGCTCCACAACAGTCCAGGGTTCGATTCCCATTCAGGACACATGCCCGGGTTGTGGGTTTGAGCCCCAGTAGGGACCGTGCAGGAGGCAGCCAATCCATGATTTTCTCTTACCATTGATGTTTCTATCTCTCTCCCTCGCCCTTCCTCTCTGAAATCAATAAAAATATATTTTAAAATAATAATAAAGTGGATCAGTAATCTAAATGTAAAGCAAAACTAAACAACTCTTAGAAGAAAACATAAAGGTAAATCTTTATGACCTTGGATTTGGCAATAGGATCTTATGTATGACACCAAAAGGAGAAGCAACACAAGAAAAAAATACCTAAGTTCAACTTCAAGAAAAATCAGTAAAATTGTGCACGAAAAGATACTATTACGCCCTGCCGGAGTGGTTCAGTGGTTGAGCATTGACTTGTGAACCAAGAGGTCACAGTTTGTATCCCTGGTCAGGGCACATGCCTGGGTTATGGGCTTGACCCCCCTCATCTGGAGCACTCAGGAGGCAGCCAATCAATGATTCTTCCTCATCATTGATGTTTCTACCTCTCCCTCTCCCTTCCTGTCTGAAAAAAAATTATATATATTCTATATACATAAAAGCCTAAGCAACTGTTCGACCGGTAGCTATGACGTGCACTTGACCACCATGGGGCAGATGCTCCAGCCGGTAGGATAGCTTGCTGCTGGGGTCCTGCTGATCAGGACTGGGGGATGCCCTGGAGCCCTCCAGCGGTCCCAATCATGCACCAGTGGGGTCCCTTGGCCTGGACTATGCCCTCTTGCAATCCGGGACCCCTTGGGGGATGTCCGAAGGGCAGGCCGAGGGACTCCACCTGTGCACGAATCCATGCACCAGACCTCTAGTGTGTGTGTATGTATATGTGTATATATATATGTGTGTGTGTGTGTGTGTGTGTGTATTTTAAATATATTTTATTGATTTTTTACAGAGAGGAAGAGAGAGGGATAGAGAGTTAGAAATATCAATGAGAGAGAAACATTGATCAGCTGCCTCCTGCACACTTCCTACTCGGGATGTGCCCGCAACCAAGGTACATGCCCTTTGACCGGAATCGAACCTGGGACCTTTCAGTCCGCAGGCCGATGCTCTATCCACTGAGCCAAACCGGTTTCGGCAATATATATATATATATCTATATATCTATCTATCTATCTATCTATATATCTATATATATATATTAATGGACATGATGGTTGCACAACCTTATGAATATACTAAAAGCCAGTGAACTGTACCATATGAAATATGTAAAACAGTGAATTACATGTTAAGTGAATTTTACCTCAAATTATTAAAAGTTAGGGAGATGCCACAGGATATATCCCTTCTTCCAAGTACTTGAACTAGAAAAAAAAAGAGGGGGGGAGGGGAGAAAAACCACAAAATGGCGGCGGGCTCACGCGATCACGTGATTTCTCCGCCCTCAACCCCCTCCCTCCTCCCCCTCCCCCTCCTTTGGAAAGCCTCTCCCACAGAGCTCGCGCCGGACCCAGGTGGGCTCATTGTTGCTCATTGTTCGGCGAAGCCGAGGTAACCTTCCGCGGGCACGCTCTGGTTCTAGCCGCGGAGGGAAACGAGCGGGCGAGCGCGCACGCACTACGCACAGCCGGCGCCGCCCCGCGGAGCGATGGGTAGGAGGGGAGGGAGAGGCGTGGAGGAAGAGGGGGAGTTGGCGCATGCGCCCCAGGCTGACGGGTTTGAAATGGCTTCGGTGTTAGCCGGCAGCCGATTCAGGTGAAGGTCTGGTCCTCTCCTCTGAAGCGGTGCCGGCGGAGCCCGGGTTCCTACCGTCCTATCGGCCCGCGGAAGGGCCGGGAGCGACCGTCTTGGTAGCACGGCGCCCCTGGGCTGACGGCGGTGGGGTTCTCGTGAGGCTGGGGCGGGAGGGACCCGGTCCCTTTTGTGCGGGTCGGAGCAGGCCCCGCGCGGCCGGCCCTTCCCCCACTCGGGCTTTTCCCCGTGGTCCCCGAGAGGCCCCCCCCGCGCCCCTCCGCCTCGGTCTAGTCGATGGGATTGCCGACCTCCCATCCCTCGCTCTCGAGCCGTTGCGGCTTTAGCGCCCTGGTCTCCGGGCCGGGGCGCCGGGACCACTCGGGGCGCCGTGGGTTTGGGGAGATGAAGGCTTTCTTGGTGCGGCCCAGGGATTCCGGGGACCAGGGCGCTCTCTATTCCTCTTTGGGTCCTTCGCCCCGTCTCCTGGGACGCTAGGTTCCGCCTTCCCTGGTCTGAAGCCCGCGAGGAGCTGGAGCTGGAGCTGGGGAGGAAGATGGATGGCAGAGCTCTGGCTCCTCCGAGTCGCGGGAGCAGGAGAGGGTGCGCGGGCTGAGATCTGCGCCTTTTCTGGCTTGTATTTTTTTTTTTTTTTTTTTTTTGCGGCGGGGTGGGGGGGATCTTCGCGATGCTTCTGTAAAGGGCATCCGTTATTTCAACTGTCTTTTTTCCCTCGAGGGAGGGGAGAGAACAGGGACCCCTAATTTCTTACCTATTTGAGAAAGTATGGAGATGGTCGTTATTTACATTATATTCTTGAATACTTTTCCTCGCTGTCTTCCAATTTCCGTTATTGGTATCACCACTCGGAACCCCCGACTCATTGCCAAAAGAAGCATGCAGGCTCTCTCTCTTTCCTCTGAACGTAAAGCTGTGCGCTTCTTCCTGGTGAGAATCGGATAGATAACAGCAGATGGCCTTGTGTTTCAATGTGACAGTTTGTAGCCGCAGAAAGAAGTGCCTTTCTTGTCAGTCTGCCCCTGATGTCACGTATCGAGGGTTGGATACTTTTGTGAGCTACCTGGTGTCAAAATGTTTGCTACATATCGGACCTTCACCGGCCCCTTGCTATTTGTACGTAGAACTGTGAAGACGTCCTTGACACAGGGAACATTTCTCTTGTGATGTGTCTAGTTTGGTTGACCCTTAAAATGTGGATCCTTTCTTAACAGATCGCTGCTATAGAAGACAAGCAAGCGAAGGTTTCCCCCCGGCTTTCACCATGGCTCAGTTTGGAGGACAGAAGAATCCGCCCTGGGCTACTCAGTTTACAGCCACTGCAGTGTCCCAGCCAGGTCAGGCTCCTGAACGCATGCTCTGTAAATGGGGGCGGGGGTGACAGGGGAGTGGGCTGCATGGCATAACTGAATCAGGCTGTGCATACTACTGTAACACATGTGCAAATGATGTGTCTTTTAATTTTGTCTGTGAAGCTCTTTAAAAAAAAACTCATGGGTTAACTAGCAAAAACACACACCCTGTTTTGCACAGCAGTTTGGAAGTTTTATAGTTTTAAAAACGTGAAGTTGATTGACCTAGTTGATTTAGTTATGTTAGAGGTTAGCCGCCACTCATTCATTCGAGCTTACCAGAATCATTTGGCATGTTAAGGTGCCAGTATTCAGAAGTCATACAGTTAACCTTTGAACAAGGGAAATGGTTAGGAGTATGGAACCATCCCAGGGGAAACTCCTGCACTACTTTTGACTACCCCAAAACTTAAACTTTACTAATAGTCAGTAGCCTGCTGTTGACTGGAAGCCTTGCTGATAACACAAACAGTTGATCAACACATGTTGTATGTTATATGTATTATATACAGTGCTTCTTACATTAAAGTAAGCCAGAGAAAAGAAAATGTTATTGAAAGTATAAGAGGAAATACACTTACAGTATTGTACATATTTATTGAAAAAATCCATGTATAAGTGGACTGCTGTGTGTTGAGGGCTCAACTGTACTTTTTTCTTATATTTTTATTTATTGTGTAAAATTTTACATATGTCTTCTTTCTCCCCCCCCCCCCCCCCCCCAGCTTGATCCCTCCCCCCAGGCCATTCCTACTGGGCAAGCCCCCACCACCCCAGTGTCTGTCCATTGGTTATGCTAGTATGCATGCATACAGTCCTTTGGTTGCTCCAACTCCCCCCTCCCCTGGACTGCTGGACTGTACTTTTAAAAAAGTATATGTTCTTATTGATTTTTAGAGAGAGGAATAGAGAGAGAAACATCAATGAGAGAGAGGAACATCATTGATTGCCAGCTTCCTGCACGCCCCCTACTGGGAACATGACTAGTTTTTAGTTGTTTGAATTGAAAGTAGAAAAACCAACTTGAAAGAATTTAACAAGCAAAAGAAAAATGTATAAAAGGAGCAAATGAATATTTACCTGTTCAAAATAAAGAATGTCACTGAAAATTTTGTTTCAGTAAAGTTCTTCCCATTGCTCTTAGGAAGAATTTTTTTTACTATTTCTTGACTTGTGGTTTGAATTTTAAATAAGATTCTACATAATGAAAACTTGAGTTTCTTTGAGTATCCAGAAAAGTTCAGCTTATTCTTTTAATTTAAATATATTTTTATTTATGATATATCTGATAATTAAATCTATTAGGTCAGTCACCTTAACATTTGAAAAACTATAAAACTTCCAAACTGCTCGTTCTTTGCTGCATTTTACTTACTTAAAATATTTATTTTGTAATTTGAGGTCAATTACTGAGACACTGTGATCTTCTAACTTGGGTATCTCAAATTTGATAGACATGACTAGTTATGTAGGTGACCTTTCTCCTTAAAGGAATGGGTACTTTAAGGGTTTTTATTTTAATTACTCTTGATTTGGGGGAAATAAATGATCAATAGTTCTGTAGGCAACTGAAAATAATATGAAATATAGGTATAAATTATATTCCAGATTCAAGTATTTCTCCTCTATGTTAGATAATAGTTTTGACTTAGTTTTCATGAAATAGGAACTATTAGCAACTACTGTGTGTCCAGAAGCAAGTATTGTGTACTGATATTGTGGTAAACTGAGCATGTTTTTACCTGACTTTTCAACATGTGATTTGTTTTAAATTCATATCTGTATTATTTAAGTACAGTAGCTGTTATGGTGGAATTCTACTGTCTGTAGTTCTTAACATTTGTATTGTAATTACTTAAATGTATATTATTATCTTTTATTTTATTTTTATTTTAAGACTGAACAAAGGAGACACCAAAGGGTTCATATGTAAATAATGGGATTTGTGTAAGCATAGCTTGTATTTGTACTGTAGGAAATTATTTATGGATTAGAGGCCCGGTGCATGAAAATTCATGCACTTGGGGGTCCCTCAGTGCGGCCTGCGCCCTCTCGCAGTCCAGGACCCCTCAGGGGCTGTCCCCCTGCCAGCTTAGGCCCGTTCCCTGGGGGATTGGGCCTAAGCTGGCAGTCACACATCCCTCTGGCAGCTTGGGAGCCCTCAGGGGATGTCCAACTAACAGCTTAAGCCGCAGTCAGACATCTTTAGCTGCCGAGGAGGTGGGAGAGGTTCTCTACAGCCGCTGCACTTGTAGCCGTCAGCCCCGCTTGTGGCTGAGCGGAGCTCCCCCTGTGGGAGCGCACTGACCACCAGGGGGCAGCTCCTGCGTTGAGCATCTGCCCCCTCATGGTCAGTGCGTGTCATAGCGACCAGTCGTTCCCTGTCATTCTGCTGTTAGGGTCAATTTGCATATTACCCTTTTATTATATAGGATTTTTTTTGTCCCCTTCTCCCCCTCCCCTCCCACTGACACACTCCAGCCTGCCCCTGCCCCAGGCCTGCACTGCCTCATTGTCTGTGTCCATGGGCCATGCATATATGCATACAAGGTCCTTAGTTGATTCCTGCCCCTCCCCCCCACTCCACCTCCACCCTGCCGCCAGAGTTTCCGCACTCTGTTCCATACTTTCATGTCTCTGGATCCACTCCATTCATCAATTTATTTTGTAACTTAGATTCCACATACGAGTGAGATCATGTTATACTTGTCTTTCTCTGACTTATTTCACTTAGCATGATACTCTCCAGGTCCCTCTATGCTGTCTAAAAGGATAAGATATTCTTCTTTTTTACTGCTGCACAGTATTCCATGGTGTAATAGGAATTTGTCCATTTCATCCACATTGTCCAGCTTGTTGGCATATAGTTGTTCATAGATTTTCCTTACAATCCTTTGTATTTCTGTGGTGTCAGTGGTTACTTCTCCACTCATTTCTGATTTTATTTATTTGGGTCCTCTTTGTTTCTTGATAAGTCTGGCTAACACTTCATCAATTTTTTTTATCCTTTCAAAGAACAAGGTCTTGTTTTCATTGATTTTTTTCTGTATAATTTTTTAGTCTCATTTATTTCTGCTCTAATCTTTTATTCCTTCCTTCTGCTTACTCTGGGCTTTTCTTCTTGTTCTTTCTAGTTCTTTAAGTTGTAGGGTTAAATAGTTTATTGTTGAGTTTTCTATTTTTGAGGTAGGCCTGTAGTGCTATGAACTTCCCTTAGGACTGCTTTTGCTGTGTCCCAGAGATTTTGGGTTATTGTGTGTTCATCTTCATTTGTTTCCATGAAGTTTTTGATTTCTTTCTTGATCTCATTGGTAACCCATTCATTATTTCACAGTGGAATGAAATTAGAAATCAACTACAGTAAAAACAACCAAAAACATTCAAACACATGGAGGCTCTTTTGGGTTTAACTAGTCTGTTTATTCAGTGTATAGTAGCTACTAGTATGGCATAACATGAACATTTCAGTCATATGAAACTGATTTTACATTTTAGAAAATAATGTATTTTATATTTGTCCTTGAACATTTAACTAAACAGCCCTTAAATTTACATATTTACCTAGTAGCCTGTAGTCATTTAGGACTCATTTCATAAGTTTGTAGAAGTATTGATATATAATGATAAGCGTATTTTTAAGGTGGGGGGAAAAACTTTCTAAATATCAACAAACATACTGAATCAGTATGTTTCAACAAACATACTGAATCAGATAAATGAACAGACATTCCAAAATGGATAATTGGAAAAGTTCTCCTGCTGACAAGAGTTTAGTCACTTATATAGACAGAAAGATTAAATCAGAGGTTAATAACTTTTTGCTTTGCAAATTACAGAATTATCTTGCAGAATTTGATTATAATAATTCATAAGACTAAAGAAAGCTATATGCAAATATGCAAGGATAATTTCTCAGATATACACAAAAGTGAGTCCAGAACTCACTAAAAGCTGTAGGAAAAAAAACAGACTTTCTGCCTCTGAGTCCTTTTTCTGTGGCAGTTATCAGTACTTTACAAAGTTGTGGAAATTGGTACCAGCAGAGTGCAACAGAACAGATCTAAGGTCAGAGCTCAGGTGGCTAAAGGAGGTGCTTATAATTTTAAATAATAATAACTTTTCCTAGCGTCTTTCCCTGTTTTGTGTTTACATGAGAATTTTGCTTCTATTATCCTAGAACAGTGGTTCTTAACCTTTTTTGAAAATCTGATGAAAACTGGAATTTCTGGTCTGAAATTTTGCATACAAGTTCACAAGGTTAACAGAATCCACTAGTTAGAATCTGTGCCTTAGATTTCAGTAGCTTTTTCTCTATTCTCATTGCAATTAACCTCATTTTGAACGGACATTGGTGTTAAGATGTTCCCCACTTCTTTCTGTTTAAATACATTTAGTTAGTCCTGGTTTCTTCTTTCTGCCCATCTAGGACATCTGACTTACCTTAATTGCAAAAGAGAAAAGATTAATGGGGTAGCCTGCCAGTGTTGCTCAGTGGTTGAGCATCGATCTTAGAACCAGATATGGGCTCTATCCCTAGTAGGGGGTGTGCAAGAGATTGCTGACCAATGATTCTCATTATTGATGTTTCTATCTGTCTCTTCGTCTCCCTTCCTCTCTTTGAGATCAATAAAATATATATATTTTTAAAGATTAATGTGGTAAGGATTTAATAATATGTATGTAGGATATTTAGAAAGTTTTTCCCCCAACCTTAGGATCTTCTTTTTTTTTTTCTTTCCTCCCTTTTAAATTGTGAACAGTGTTTTTGTAGGGAATAATTTTTAATTTCCCGGAATCCCAAACATGATTTCTGGGACTTGTTTGTTTTCTGTTTTTGCCTTTGTTGTTGGTTTGTTTTATTTATTTATTTTTATTTTTAAATATTTTTATTGATTTCAGAAAGGAAGGGAGAGAGAGTGAGAGATAGAAACATCAATGAGAGAATCATTAATCAGTTCTGCACACCCCCTACTGGGGATCGAGCCCACAACCTGGGCATGTGCCCTGACCAGGAATTGAACCAGTGACCTCCTGGTTCATAGGCCAGTGCTCAACCACTGAGCCACGCCATCCAGGCTTATACTCTTAAATAACTGTACTCTTAAACAACTGATTGATGGTGAATATCACACTCCTAAAGATTTTCTGGGATACTGTATACTAAGTACTTTAGTTAGTTCATTAGTGTTCTCTGTTCTGTTCCTATAAAGAATAATATTCTTTCTATAGGATTATTAACTAATAGCTATAGAGCAGCAATTTTTCAAGTTATTCTTGATGCAAGCAAGATGGAAAAGGGAGTGTTCCATGAGCAAATATTGCTTTTATGGTAATCTCTTTGAGAGTCATAATTTTTGGTGGAATATTAAAGGTTCTAAGAAATTCTGAAGTGAAAATATGTGCTTATTTTACTGTTTGATTTTTTTTAACGTTTTAACATGTTTTTATTGATTTCAGAGAGGAAGAGAGAGGGAAAGAGATAGAAACATCAATGATAAGAGAGAATTATTGATTGGCCCCTCACCGGGCATCAGGCCCCACAACCCCGGCCCAGGCATGTGCCCTTGACCGGAATCAAACCCGGGACCTTTCAGTACACAGGCCGACACCCTATCCACCAAGCCAAACCAGCCAGGGCCACTGTTTCTTTCTTTTTTTTTTTTTTTTTTTAAGTATATTTCTTTATTGATCAGCTGCCTCCTGCACGCCCCCTACTGGGGATCGAGCCCACAACCCAGGCTTGTGCCGTTGGCCAGAATCGAACATGGGACCCTTTAGTTTTCGGGCCAACACTCTTATCCACTGAGCCAAACCTGCCAGGGCAGGGCCACTGTTTCTTATATTTTTTAAAACTTGGACCCCTTTTTGTCCAACTTTAATGTCCTGGAGAGCTAGTTACTGTTTCAGGAAATACAGTTTGGTGAAATGCAGTGCTAGACTGTAATTTTTAATTGATTGCTTTTTTGCATTTAATGGAATTGCATAAAAGCATCAAGTAAAATTTTCCTTGTGCTCGCTTCAGCTTTTAGCCCTAAGCATTCGTTAAACATTAAGTACCTAAACCTGTCATTATGAGCCCTCCACCCAATTATTTGACATATGTAAAGATAATTTTTAGTCACTTTGTGGTTAATTTTAGCTCTCATTGCTCAGTACAGTAGTGCACTATAATTAAAAATTTTTGTGCTTTTAAGTGTTGCTTTTGTCTGTTTTTAGTTTTACATTTTTTTTAATGCAAAGTAAAAGTAAGTGAATATTCTGTCCAGTAGGAAGTATTATGGATGGATCACTTTCAGCAACATTGCCCTTAATATATTATTATCATCTGCTTCAAGATAAAACAGGAATTTTATTGTAGGATAATTTATTTTTTGCTCTTCCTAAAATACTTTTCCCCCTCTCCAAGCAATATGGTTTTGTTTTTTTTGTTTTTTTACATACTTTTTGTGGTTACTTTTAGCCTCTTGGTTTAGGTAAGGTTGGTTAGGTTCATTCTGTAGTTTAATTTTGTAGATGAATGTTTTCTTGTATCTGTCATTACATGAACACTTAATATTAAAGTCATTGGGATCTGGTATGGCACATTAATCAGTTAAATTCAACAAGCATTACTGAAAACTTTTCTCTATGTTTTTATTAAACCATGGCAGACCATAATGCATAACTAAGCTGTCATGGAAAGGACCCAAATAATCTTGATCCCCTCCCCTCCTTTTAATCTCATTTTAGCTGCATTGGGTGTTCAGCAGCCATCACTCCTTGGAGCATCTCCTACCATTTATACACAGCAAACTGCATTGGCGGCAGCAGGCCTTACCACGCCAACCCCAGCAAACTATCAGTTAACTCAAACTGCAGCATTGCAGCAACAAGCCGCAGCTGCAGCAGCTGCATTGCAACAGGTGAATCTCTAATAGGTTTTGATATGTGATCTAGAAAACTATTAAATCTGTAACAAGGGTAGGCACCTTCAGTTTTTAAAGAATGAATGGTTGTGGGTTTTTATTATGCTTAGTTTTTTCTGGAGATAAAAATTATATATGCCTAGGACATAGTGAGGAGTATAGTTGCATAGTCAAATTATTTGAACAAAATTCAGTTCTTGTTGGATTCCAGAGTATAATCACTATTTTGTTTATTTTGGATGACATTGAGCTGTTCCAGAAAATTTTAGTATAATTCTGCTTATATATTTATATACTTGTATTTATATTGCTTTTTGATAATGAATAAAACTAATATGCATATTCTTCTTTAAAAAATCTTTTTCCCTCAGCAATATTCACAACCTCAGCAGACCTTGTATAGTGTGCAACAACAGGTTAGTTTACATCTTTCATGTTAAAAACTGATTTTTAAAGAGTGTGTTTTTTCCAGTTTAATTCATATACAGTTTATTTCCTGTCAGCTACCTTAATATGTGATTTGAATTCTTTTGGGGTATGTAAAAAAGGAATGTCTTCAAGGAAAAGAAGGATAGGAGAGAGCTCCTGAAAACCCAAATCTTCAGCTAGTAGCCAGTGTTTGCCACATGCATGTAGAGGTAATCTAGAAAGAATCCCTCTGTTTCTGAGTCCTCAATACTCAAAACGAAAAGCTTTTTCCCATATAAAACCTAAACCCTAGATAGACATTGGCTTTCAGCCTTTATTTTTTTTATTTTTTAAATATATTTTATTGATTTTTTACAGAGAGGAAGAGAGAGGGATTGAGAGTTAGAAACATCCATGAGAGAGAAACATCAATCAGCTGCCTCTTGCACACCCCCCACTGGGGATGTGCCCGCAACCAAGGTACATGCCCTTGACCGGAATCGAACCTGGGACCCTTGAGTCCGCAGGCCGATGCTCTATCCACTGAGCCAAACCGGTTTCGGCTCAGCCTTTATTTTATTTTTTTTAAAATATATTTTATTGATTTTTTACAGAGAGGAAGAGAGAGGGATTGAGAGTTAGAAACATCCATGAGAGAGAAACATCAATCAGCTGCCTCTTGCACACCCCCCACTGGGGATGTGCCCGCAACCAAGGTACATGCGCTTGACCGGAATCGAACCTGGGACCCTTGAGTCCGCAGGCCGATGCTCTATCCACTGAGCCAAACCGGTTTCGGCTCAGCCTTTATTTTATTTTTTTTTAAATATATTTTGTTGATTTTTCACAGAGAGGAAGGGAGAGGGATAGAGAGCCAGAAACATCGATGAGAGAGAAACATCAATCAGCTGCCTCCCGCACACCCCCCACCGGGGATGTGCCCGCAACCAATGTACATGCCCTTGACCGGAATCGAACCTGGGACCCCTCAGTCCGCAGACCGACGCTCTATCCACTGAGCCAAACCGGTTTCGGCTCAGCCTTTATTTTTTAAAGCAACACAACCTCTCCCTTTTTTCCCAATGATATTGTAGACTGAAACCCAATACACAAAATAGTAACATTAGAGCTGTTGAAAATGGGAGGAAACCTACTCTTGTAGTTCCCACCCTACTCCCAATTTGACACTTCTGACTAAAAGCAAGTTTCTTTGGTCCCTTTTCTCTAGGCTTATACTCTTGTTTCTCAAGGTCTCATATCTGTGATGTAGGAAGAGCTAAGAAAAACAACCTAAGGAGAAGCTTGTCAGGGAAAAGCATTTTCCCTGCAGAAATCTAGATATGTTTTAGACTAAGCACCCATTCTAGACTTCTCCAGAGTTAAGAGGTAGTCTTCATTCTTTTTCAGTGCCTTTAATAAGCTTCAGGAAAGTATAGCGGTCAGGAAAGGAAAAGAGCATACAAGAGAGGGGGACCAAAAACTTGGATCCAAAGTCTGTGGAGAAACAGGCTTTTCAGTTTGTAACCTCTCATTGCTAGATTCATACCCCAATTTCATCCTTGGCTTAAGTCCTTTGGGGTTTCAGAAGCATTGCATTTTCTCTGAAGATTACACTATACCACAAATAATTGCTTTAAAGTTCTAAAAATTGACAAGAGATTGATGTTAAAGTTGGCTCTCTTGTTTTCAAAACACCCTTAGACTTATTTCAGTGCTGTTAATGAAATAAATATATTACTAAAAATTAAGTGTCAGGTTGAACATATGAATATGCCAATACTCAAAATTATTTTGACTGAAAAAAAGGCATTACTGTCCGGCTGGCGTGGCTCAGTGGTTGAGCATTGACCCATCAAACTTGGTGGTCACAGTTCGATTCCTGGTCAGGGCACATACTAGTACATGCCCAGGTTGTGGGCTCGATCCCCAGTAGGGGGCATGCAGGAGGCAGGCAATCGATGATTCTCTCATCATTGATGTTTCTCTCTCTCTCCCTTCCTCTCTGAAAACAATTTAAAAAAATATTTTTTTAAAGAGGCATTACTCTTTTTTTTTAAAAAAAATATTTTTATTGATTTTTTTACAGAGAGGAAGGGAGAGGGATAGAGAGGTAGAAACATCGATGAGAGAGAGACATCAATCAGCTACCTCCTGCATAACCCCCACTGGGGATGTGCTCGCAACCAAGATACATGCCCTTGACCAGAATTGAACCTGGGACTCTTCAGTCCATAGGCCGACGCTCTATCCACTGAGTCAAACCAGTTAGGGCTACTCTTTTTTTTTTTTTTTTAATAAAAATTTTTTATTCTGCCGAAACCGGTTTGGCTCAGTGGATAGAGCGTCGGCCTGCGGACTGAAGGGTCCCGGGTTCGATTCCGGTCGGGGGCATGTGCCTTGGTTGCGGGCGCATCCCCATGGGAGTGTGCAGGAGGCAGTTGATCGGTGTTTCTCTCTCATCGGTGTTTCTGGCTCTCGGTCTCCCTCCCTTCCTCTCTGTGAAGAATCAATAAAATATATTAAAAAATAAATTTTTTTATTCTGTCCAGATGAATGAATTTAAAACCAAGTTTTCTTAACTTAGCAGCCTATAGCTGAGATATCTGGACCTCTAATAAAGCCAGCAAAGTTACTGTTTTACTTTGAGGCTTTCCTGAAAGCTCTTGAGTCAGCTGAAGTGCTTCATCTTCAACCAAGAACTGTTTCACAGACTCATGGAGAGGATTATGACAGTCACTTTGGAGTACATACTTCTAATGACATTGCTTAACTTTATACCACTGGACTGAGTAGGGATTTGTAGAACTAATGGAGAAGGTGATGGGTTCATAAAAGCACCAACCCAAGATCAAACAGAACAAGAATTAGATGGGCTCTAGCCGGTTTGGTTCAGTGGATAGAGCATTGGCCTGTGGACTGAAGAGTCCCAGGTTTGATTCAGGTCAAGGGCACATGTTGGGGTTGCTGGCTTGTTCCCCAGTGTGAGTCGTGCAGGAGGCAGCCAATCAATGATTCTCTCATCATTGATATTTCTGTCTCTGCCTCTCCCTTCCTCTCTGAAACCAATAAAAATATTTTTAAAAAAGAATTACATGGGACCGAATGAACTGATGAAAAAACAAAATTTTTATAGCCTTTTTGTTTGAAACCTCTAATTCTTTAAGTTTTTATTTATAGATATAAGGAACTTTTTTCTCTCTTAAACTATCTTTAACTACAACAATTTACTAGATTACACCTTTGCAAACAAAAATGAACATTTATCTTTTCTCCCTGTCTGATCCCTAAAAAATTAAAAAGCTCTTACTGAGTATTTTTTTAATCTTCACCGAAGGATATCTTTTTATTTACTTTTAGAGCAAGAGAATGAGTGAGAGAGAGAAATATATTGTTCTGAGAGAGAAACCTCTATTCATTGTCTCCTGTATGTATCCCAACCAGGTATTGGACTCAAATCCTAAGCATGTGCCCTAACTGGGAATAGAACCTGCAACCATTTTGGTGCACGGGATAACACTCCAACCAACTGAACCACTCAGCCAGGTCATTGAGTATTCTTTAAAAAACAAAACCAAAAATATCCCACAAATTTTCTTATTGAAGAACTAAAGGCCCAGTGCAAAAAATTCGTGCATGGGTAGGGTCACTGTGCCTGGCCAGTGATCAGGGCCTTCTTTCTCCTGGCTGCCAGCTGGAGCCTTCCTTTGTTCCATGCCGCCCCCTGGTGATCAGTGCATATCATAGCGAGCGGTCGAACTCCCAGTTGGTCAAACTTCCAGTTGGTCGAACTCTCAGGACAATTTGCATATTAATCTTTTATTATATAGGATAACAGAATATCATTCATTTTTGACTTAGAGAAAAATAGTAATTTGCTAGATTTAACCTATAAATCATGGTGACTCCATGTAAATTGAGTGTTTTGAATTAGAACTTCATCTAGGTTCTTTTAGCCTAGCTTAAGTCAAGTTTCTATTCCAGAGTTTTAACCTTTTGCACCGGATGTCGAGTGTGACTTGACATGGTTAGCATCGAGATTAAAATTACTCTTTGAATGTATCAATCATTTGAAATATAAAAAAATCCAAATAAATAAGTTTGTATGAAAAGAAACTCCAGTATTTTATTCTACTGCCGCGCTTTGTAAAATCTGGGTTATTTAAAAAATTAAATCCTGAGTAGAATAAAGGAATCGAGAAAAAAGCAAGCGAGTGCAAAGGATTCAAATTTTCCCCTTTAGCCCTAGCCAGTTTGGCTCAGTGGATAGAGCGTCGGCCTGCAGACTGAAGGGTCCCAGGTTCGAATCCGGCCAAAGGCACATGCCCGAGTTGTGGGCTCGGTCCCCAGTAGGGGTTGTGCAGGAGGCAGCTGATCAATCATTCTCTCTCATCATTGATGTTTCTATCTCTCTCTCCCTCTTCCTTCCTCTCTGAAATCAATAAAGAAACATATTAAGCCCTAGCTGGTTTGGCTCAGTGGATAGAGCGTCGGCCTGTGGACTGAAGGGTGTCCCAGGTTCAATTCCATTCAAGGTCAAATGCCTGGGTTACGGGCTTGATCCCCAGTAGGGGGTGTGCAGGAGGCAGCCGATCAATGATTCTCTCTCATCATTGATGTTTCTATCTATCTCTCCCTCTCCCTCTCTGAAATAATAAAAAAAAGTATAAAAAAAGAAATATATTTTAAAAAATAATGTAATTCTTTAAAAATAAATATTCCCCCTTTATACCAATTCCTTCTACGTTATGGTAATACTATACTTAGCTATTGCTGGAAAAATTATGTCAGACTGTGCTATCTTTTATAATTCCAATGCAGTAGCAAAACAGACCATCAGGAGTGCTTCTCATTTTATGGACATATGTATGAATTAGATAGCCAGTGATACTTTGATACAAGTAGCATATGGATGATACTGAAAAATTTCTGTAACATGGTAATTATCATGTGACATAACTAGAAATCTTCCCCAATAGGGACTTAGGGAGGTTTCCTGTGGGTGTTATTCTTATAAAATAAAAAAAGATGACTTTCTTACTTTTTTTGAATGAGTTAGTTATGTATCAGTTCTGCATTTGTTGAATGTATCTGTAGGAAACTTTATACCTAATGACCTGTTACTTTTTACATATTTCTCAATTAGAAGTAGCCACATAATAGGAATTTTTTCTTAAATGAAGAAAGCATATATGAGACGATTTTGATTGATCCTTTTCTTTTTTCTTTCCTGTTTGTGTGATTTCTATTTGCAGTTGCAGCAACCTCAGCAGACCCTTTTAACACAGGTTAGTTTGATTTTCTTTTGGATATCTGAATGAAGAGTAGAGCAGAGTTTTTCTTTGAGGGTTGAAAAATGAATATTTTTTGGATTCACATATTAGTTTAGCACTATGCTAAATAAAAATGAAAAGTATGTTTTTGTTTTTTATGATTGCAGATTGAACTGTGATCTAGTTTGAATAAATACTAGTATAAGGTCTTATTTTAAACTTAATACTGATGCTGGCATTTATATTTTCTTTGAACGAATATTTTTAGGAAATTTTTGTACACATTACATATCTTTTTAAGGTTGACCTTAAAGGTGAAGAAACTGTTTACATTATCAGTTAAATTTTTAGTAACATTAAAATGTTTTTCACCCAGCCAGTGTTGCTCAGTGGTTGTGCTTTAACCTATGAACCAGGAGATCATGGTTGGAAACTGTCAAGGCACATGCCCCGATTGTGGGCTCTAACCCTGTAGGGGGCATGCAAGAGGCAGTCGATCAGTGATTCTCTCTCATCATTGATGTTTCTATCTCCTCTGAAATCAATTTTAAAAAAACATTTCTTTAAGCTTTTGAACTTGGGATATGTAATGTTTACTTTAGGCTTCATGGGTCACTTAAAATCTCTTGCATTTCTTTTTTATAACCCTTATAAAGTGTAAAAACTATCCTTGGCTTGTGTGCAGTACAAAAATCATAACCTGTGTGTTGCATATCTTTTCATGTGCCATAATTCACTGACCCCTGGTGTGTACTTTGAGTGAAATACTGTGCAACTGTTCAAAAGAGAGCAGAATCTCTAATATATATTGCACCCATGATTAGGGAAATGAGCAGCTGAGGAATAGGAGTAGGAGAGGAGCTCTTTACTATATAACTTTTTATACCTTTTTAGTCTTGAACCTGTTAGTTGTTTTTTTTAAAGTACACTTCAAATGGACAGTCAACCTCAAACTTTGTTGTTGTTATTATTAAAGAAATAAAATGTAACATGTTTCATATTTTCAATCTCTAATAGTAGAATTTCCAAATTAAGTAGAAAAGCTGTAAAATTTTGTCTTTTCTTAGAATAACATTTCCCAAAGTCTGCCCATAAACCATTGGTGTGTTAGAATGTTAAAGAAATTTCATGAGAACATAATTTTGTGATTGTAGTTTAAGAAATGCTGAGTTCTTTTACTGTACGAATATAGGACTTTGCTTTTATTTTTTAAAATTTTTGAACTTGAAGACTAGCTTTATTGAGTAGGTGTAAAACAGATCCCATGGTTTGACTTGAAGAATCAGATGATTGCTCCTTTATTTTGATATTATTTCTATTTCTATGCATACGTTTTAATCAATGTGTTGTTATTCATGCTTGATAGTGCCAGAAAAGACCAATGCAAGTGTTAACATTTTTATTTTTCCCTAGTTTTATTAAGATGTAATTGACATATAACATGTATTAGTTTAAAGAACAATATGATTTTACATATATAGTAAAATGATTATTACCAAAGTAAATTTGATTAAATAATTACTTTCACATAGTTACACATTTTTTTCTTTTGATGAGAACTTAAGATCTCTCAGCAACTTTCAAATATACAATAGTTTTATTAACTACTAGAGGCCCAGTGCACGAAATTCGTGCACGGGGGAGGGGGTGTCCCTCAGCCCAGCCTGTACCCTCTCCAGTCTGGAACCCCTTGAGGGATGTCCTTCTGCCCATTTGGATTGGGCCTAAACGGGCAGTTGGACATCCCTCTCACAATCCAGGACTGCTGGCTCCCAACCACTCCCCTGCCAGCCTGATTGACGCCTAACTGCTCTCCTGCTGGCCTGATTGCCCCTAACTGCCCTCCCCTGCAGGCCTGGTCCCCCCAACTGCCCTCCCTTGCAGGCCTGGTCACCCCCAACTGCCCTCCCTTGCAGGCCTGGTCCCTCCCAACTGCCCTCCCCTGCTGGCCATCTTGTGGTGGCCATCTTGTGTGTTGGCATGGTCAATTTGCATATTACCTCTTTATTATATAGGATAGTCATCATGCTGTACATTATATCCCCAGAACTTTTTTATCTTGTAACTGGAAGATTGTACTTTTTGACCACCTTCACCTATTTCCCCTACACTCCTCTGGCAGCCACTATTTGGTTCTGTTTCTTTGAGATCTTTGTGTGTGTTTTTTTTAATTTCACATGAGTGAGATTGTGCTGCACCAGCATGGCCAGGTTTGGTGAGCCTGAGAGGGGGCGGTGAAGGATTAAGAAAAGACAGACAAGAGAAGAAAGCTGGGGCTGGGTGGGACGCTGCCTTCTCTGATGGAGAGACAGCGCCACAGCCTGCAAGCCGAGTCTTTATTTTATAGCCAGCTTCCACGAGGCAACGTTAGGGCGTGGTCAAGATGTTTACAACGTACTCCTGGGTTTCGAATCTTACTCAGTTACATGCACGTGATCAAGCTTTGTTTACTTGCTCCATCTCCCACAGCTTGTATCACTTAGCCACGTGGGACCACAGGTTCGGACCATAACCTGTCCAAACACTGTAGCCACTTTCCACATGAGATCATACATATTGGTCTTTCTATGACTTAATTCACTTATATAGGATTTTCCTGAGTCTTTATGATGCCACTATGGATTTTGAATTCTTAAGAGAAAACTAAAATAAACACTTTAAAAAAATATATATGTATATACATATATTTTTTTTATTGATTTCAGAGAGGGAGAGAGAGAGAGCGAAACATCAATGATGCAAGAGAATCATTTATTGGCTGCCTCCTATATGCTCCCCATTGGGGATCAAGCTTGCAAACCAAACAACACTCAACCACTGAGCAACACCAGCCAGGTTAAGCACTGCTCTTTAAACTCATTGTACTACAGTATCTTTTTCCTTAAATGACCTATTTTTTAAACTTGATTCTTATCTTCAAGGTGTACATGTGTATTTTTCTAACTTCAAATAACTTATTTTTAGCACTTTGAGTTATTTTTAATTTCTAGATTATTTCTTTTTTATTGTTTTAGATTTTTAAAATCGATTTTTGGAGAATTTGTAGACTATTTCAAATCCCTACCTTAATTTGATTTTGATTTTGTTTTATAGCCAGCTGTTGCACTGCCTACAAGTCTTAGCCTGTCTACGCCTCAGCCTGCAGCACAGATAACTGTATCATATCCAACACCAAGGTCCAGTCAGCAACAAACCCAACCTCAGAAACAGCGTGTTTTTACAGGAGTAGTCACAAAACTACATGATACATTTGGATTTGTGGATGAAGATGTATTCTTTCAGCTTAGGTAAACATTGTTAGGTGTTGGCAGATGCCTTTTTGTATTTAACATTATGTATATTGATAGTACCTGCTTAATTGTGCATAGGATTGTGGTTTAGCTATAATTTTATGTTTTAATCATTTCGCTTGTCATACTTGTACCCATAATCTTTTTTAATGGAGAATGTGACTGAAGTTATCATTTGCTTATTAAATGAACTAGTTATGTGAATTTTTTATAAACATTTTGTGGGAGTGAGTTATTTCTAATTTTTTCATGTTTAGACATATAATGAAATTAGGGATTGAAATAATCATATACCTTTTAAAATTTATCTTCTCTTTCACATATCTAGTGATATATAAACTAAAAACATTCTTTTTATAAAATTTTTAAAAATTGATTTTAGAGAGAGAGGAAAGGAAAGAGAAAGAGAGAAACTGATTGTTGTTCCACTTATTTATGCATTCATTGGTTGATTCTTGTATATGCCCGGACTGCTGATCAAACCCACAACTTAGCATATCAGGATGATGCTACCTAGCCAGGGTACTAAAAACATTTTAAAATTTAAAATATTAATAAATAGGATTGAGTGATTGATGAACTAACATATCCAAAATAGTATTTTGTTAGTGAATTTCCTTAGCGATTTCAAATATATTTCTAATGACCTTACTATATGATTTTTTTTGAAGGTGGGTCTCCTATTTTTCTATTTTACATGCCTTTCTGTCATTTTTCCAAAGCCCAAAGTATGAGGATTACCTACATACTAAAACTTTTTTTTAAAAACACATTTTTATTGATTTCAGAGCGGAAGGGAGAGGGAGAAAAAGAAATATCAGTGATGAGAGAGTATCATTGATCGGCTACCTCCTACATGCCCCACACTGGGGATCGAACCTGAAACCTGGGCATGTATCCTGACTGGGAATCAAACTGTGACTTCCTGATTCATAGGTTGATGAGCTCAACCATTGAGCTACTCTGGCTGGTTGTTTTATTTTTTTGTTGAATATATTGGGGTTAGATATAATTTACTTTTTTTTTTCTTTTCTTGCTTTTGAAATAATGTACTTTAAAATACCAAATTTGTAAATCTTCTTTTGAGGAAACTTTTAAATGTGCTTTTTCTTTTTCCCCCAGTGCTGTCAAAGGGAAAACCCCCCAAGTGGGTGACAGAGTATTGGTTGAAGCTACATATAACCCCAATATGCCATTTAAATGGAATGCACAAAGAATTCAAACACTACCGAATCAGGTATATGAAATACTGAGTTAGCTATTGTAGAAACTTGGTCACCGAGTTGTCTGATTTATAAAGATTTTTCTTTCGTACTTTAAATTTTTATTTTATTTGTTTATTTTTTGTTAAGAATCAGTCCCAAACCCAACCTTTACTGAAGACTCCTCCTGCTGTACTCCAGCCAATTGCACCACAGACAACATTTGGTGTTCAGGCTCAGCCCCAGCCTCAGTCACTGCTACAGGCACAGATTTCAGCAGCTTCTATTACACCACTGTTGCAGACTCAGCCACAGCCTTTATTACAGCAGCCACAGCAGAAAGGTATTATATGCAATGTATCTTTGTTTTTTATGTTTCAGACTATACATAATTGTTAAAATAATAAGAGTATACTTTTAATTATGAAAAAAACAGGGACTTCCAAAATACTTGAAAATTATGTATTTTGTGTAGACCACTTATTTATTTTTTTTTATCCTCACCCAAGGATATGTTTTTTAAAAAATGTATTTTTATTGATTTCAGAGAGGAAGGAGAGGGAGAGAGAGAGAAACATTAGTGATGAGAGAGAATCATTGATTGATTGCCTCCTGCATTCCCCACACTGGGGATTGAGCCCTCAACCCAGGCATGTGTCCTGACCAGGAATCATACAGTGACCTCCTGGTTTATAGGACTGCGCTCAACAACTGAGCCAGTGGACCAAAGGATATATTTTTATTAATTTTTGAGAGAGAGGAAGGGAGAGGGAGAGAGAGAAACATCGACTCTTCCCCTCCTGGGCCAGGGATTGAACCAGCAACCTTTTTGGTGTACGGGACAAGGCTGCAAGCAACTGAGCCACCCGGCCATGGCTAAGCCACTTGTACTTTTATAGCTATTTGGAAACTTTTTTATTTTATTGCTCTTATCGAAAGACATGCTCTTTGCTAACTTAAACTGAAAACTTTTAGTACTCTGTCCCCATTTTGGTATTTTATCTGTAACTGAAGTAAATGTTTTTGAGACTTATTTCCTATAAATATAACATTTTATGTACATGTAGAGTCTGGTGATAACACTTTAAGTTCCTCATTAAGCCATAGTGCATCAAATAAATGAGCTGTGTTTTAAGTTTTCTTTTGCATATTGATTATTTGAAACTCTGAGACTTTTTAAACAATGTTTAAAATTATAGCCTTGGGTTAATAGAAGCCTATTTAATTGGTATTTTAAAAAAAATGTAATTGTGGCACTTTCTCTTTTATTGTAAATTATGATACACTTAAAGCAAAGTGATGAAACGGTATAACATTATTAGTGAACACCCGTGTAAATCACTACTTGGGCAAAAAAATACAATATTGCTAGTTAATTCTTTTTAAATAGTTTTACTCTCTTAAGTATATATCCTCATAATACAGTTTAGTTTTGTTTTTGAATTTTATATAATCTATGATTCTATTTATATAATCTTTTGTGTACAAATTTTTTTGTTCAACATTATGTTTTTAAAGTTTTTCATATTATTCTGTATGGCTTTAACGTCTTCATTTTCTTTATTGCATAATATTCCAATAGTATGAATAGTATACAGTTTATCTGTTCTTTGGTAAACATTTGTGTTATTTCTAGTTCTTGGTTTCTGAAGCTGCTACTCTGAATGGATATATGTGTGAGGCAATGTGCACAGGTTTCCCTAGGCCAGTGGTCGGCAAACTCATTAGTCAACAGAGCCAAATATCAACAGTACAACAATTGAAATTTCTTTTGAGAGCTGAAAACTGACTTCTGCGCATGGGCCACGAAGTTTCAATCGCACTGTACGTGCACGCCCGCACGTGGTATTTTGTGGAAGAGCCACACTCAAGGAGCCAAAGAGCTGCATGTGGCTCGCGAGCGCAGTTTGCCGATCACTGCCCTAGGGCATATATTTTCTGGTGAAATTGCTGGGTCTGAGGGTTTGTTAATGTTAAACTTCCTAGGTAATGCCAGGCTGTTTCCAGACTACTTGGTTCTTCCATGTATCTGATCTTTAGTCCTATAATTTATTTTTTCCCCCTCGTCTTTTTTTCCTTAGAGGATTTGCTTTCAGTTGTGAATAGGGACTTGAATACCATTCCCCCCCGTCAACTCTCTCAAAAAGAGACATAGCTTCTGTGGGAAGACTCAAGAAAGCAGTGTTTTTCGTGATATATCCCTTGAGTTTGGTAGATGCTTGAGAGGAGCAATAAGAGCAGTAGAAGAGAGAGAAGGGATCAGTGGACTGTGGTAGGGTTCACTTGGCAGAATGGTAGGGAAATCTGTATTGGCAAGGTATTCCTTCAGTAATACCAGCCCTGGTGTAGTATTTATTAGTTAACATAAGAAATATTCATAAGTTAGCTGGTTATTTTTCTCGTAAATCTTCATGAAAAATTTTCACGTATATAAAAATGTTGAAAGAACAGTATAATGATTACTTGTATACTTACAACCCTGAACAGTTCACATTGTATCAAAGTGTTTCGTCTGCATAAATTAACAAATACACATGATATTAGCTTAAACGTTTGAAGTAATTACCAGACACTATGACTTTTCCCTCCCATATATTTAAGCTTGTCCTTCCTAAAAGAGTTTTCCTGTATTACCACAATCTATTATCACATCTAAGAAAAAGCATTTAAATACCCTATGTATTTATATTCAGATCTCTTCAGTTGTCTCCCAAATGTCTTTTTGTTTAAAATATATTTTTATTGATTTCAGAGAGGAAGGTACAGAGAGAGAGATAGAAACATCAATGATGAGAGAATCATTGATCAGCTGCCTCCACACACTCCCTCCTAGGGATCAAGCCCGCAACCCGGCCATGTGCCCTTGACTGGAATCGAACCCAGGACCCTTCAGTTCGAAGGGCAATGCTCTATCCACT
Organism: Eptesicus fuscus; assembly: GCF_027574615.1. Taxonomy (NCBI): domain Eukaryota; kingdom Metazoa; phylum Chordata; class Mammalia; order Chiroptera; family Vespertilionidae; genus Eptesicus; species Eptesicus fuscus. Next base: position 20,368,542 of record NC_072489.1, on the reverse strand, counting down.
GAACCCAACAAGCCAGGCCCAAATGTCTTTTAAGGTTGTTTTTTTGTTTCCTAAACAGAAAGCCAAGTTTCATGCATTATATTTGGTTATGTTTCTTTAGTCTTTTTTATTCTAGAATAGCTTCTACTTTCTCTTATTTTATTACCTTGGCTTTTTGAAGAAATTGGGCTAGTTGATTTATAGATTCTTTTGGAATATTGTATTCTGGATTTGTCTTGATTCCTTGTGATATTTTTGCCTTATTCCTCTATCCACCACCATATAAACTATAAACTCTAGGTTAAGTCTAAAGGCATTTGGCAAGAACATATAGGCAATGTTTTGTACTTTATATTGCATCATACTAGGAGACACATTTTGTGAGATACTTCCACTATTATCGATGCTAAATTTGATCACATGATCAAAGTGATGGCCATAAATCTTTATGTTATAAGAGGTTTTTTTTCTCTGTGTAGATAATCTCTGGATGACACTTTGGCACCCTGTGAATATCTTGTATAGCAGTCTTTGGTTTAATATCAGAAGATCAATGGTTGGCAAACTATATCCCTTTGATTTGTTCCACGGCCTCGTTTAGTGTTGTCCCTGAACTAAAAATGGATTTTTCATTTTTAAAGGGTTGTAAAAAAATATGCAAATATACAAAACTGTCTCCACCATTCATGGGCCAGAGAGCCTAAAATCTTAGCCAACATTTTCTATGTATAAAATTTAACCAGGTAATGCTTTCGAACTTCGTTTAAGTAAAAATGTTTTTTTGTTTTTTTTTCTGTATCTTTTAAAGCTGGTTTATTGCAGCCTCCTGTTCGTATAGTTTCACAGCCACAACCAGCACGAAGGTTAGATCCACCATCCAGATTTTCAGGAAGGAATGACAGAGGGGATCAAGTGCCTAACAGAAAAGATGATCGAAGGTATGTTTTTAAATATATATTTTTTATTGATTCCAGAGAGGAAGGGAGAGGGAAAGAGAGAGAGAAATATCAATGATGAGAATCATTGATCGGCTGCCTTCTGCACACCCCCTACTGGGGATCTAGCATGCAACCTGGGCATGTGCTCTGACCAGGAATGAACCGTGATTTCCTGATTCTTAGGTCAACTCTCAACCATTGAGCCTCATCGGCAGGGCTGAAAGTATGTTTTTATTATTTTTTTTTTTTATTTTTAAAATATATTTTATTGATTTTTCACAGAGAGGAAGGGAGAGGGATAGAGAGCTAGAAACATCGATGAGAGAGAGACATCAACCAGCTGCCTCCTGCACACCCCCCACCAGGGGATGTGCCCGCAACCATGGTACATGCCCTTGACCGGAATCGAACCTGGGACCTTCCAGTCCGCAGACCGACGCTCTATCCCTGAGCCAAACCGGTTTCGGCTGAAAGTATGTTTTTAGATGGGGATGATGTGATGCACTTAATGCCACTAAAAAAATGATTAAAATGATAAGTTTATATTGTATATATTTTACCACAATTCAAAAAAGTTATTTTAAAAAGTATACTGTAAAACCTTATATTAACTTATTTCATGAAGGAATTCTTAGATAACGCTAGAAAAATTATTAATTTTAGAAAATTTTACTTTTTTTTTTTTTTAAAGTCGTGAAAGGGAGAGAGATAGACGTAGATCCAGAGAAAGATCTCCTCAGAGAAAACGTTCCCGGGAGAGATCTCCTCGAAGAGAGAGAGAACGATCACCTCGGAGAGTCCGCCGTGTTGTCCCACGTTACACAGTTCAGTTTTCAAAGTTTTCTTTAGATTGGTAAGTTATTTCCCCCCACTTCTTATTAAATTATTAGTTTTGTAATTTTGTGTAGCTTAGTAGAATGTGTTATATATAGATATATTTTTCTCACAACTTTTCATTTCTTTACACTTAATAATTTTAATTTATACAAGAGGAGAAATGCAATTTGAAGTAGCAGTTTAGTTCTTTGCCAGGATTACATTATTTTCATACACTCATTAAAGATATCAGCTATTGAAAAAGGCAGCCACTCTGTGATGAAGCTATTCGTTAAAGTTAGAACCATTTAAGATCCAGATTTATTGATAACTTTATTAAGTTTATGCATAGTCCATTGTGTATTATAAAATAATAATGGATTATGTATTTCAGGAATGGATTATGTATTTCAAGTTAGCTGTGGCAATATAGTATAATAAAAACATACACACATGTCTATATGTTTAAAACAAAACAAAACATTTTTCAGTCTTTGGAATCAGAAATAATGGGCAAGTTACTAAGAATTTTTGAAGCCCTGCTGGGTAGCTCAGTTGGTTAGAGCATCGTCCCAATACACCAAGGTTGTGGGTTTAATCTCGGGTGAGGGCATATACAAGAATCAACTAGTGAATGCATAATAAGTGGCACAACAAAATTGATATTTCTTTCTCTTCTCTCTCTCTCTCTCTCTCATAAATCAATTTAAAACAAAGAATTTTTGAGCTTCACATGCAAAGAGGAAATTATATCAACTAGCAAGAATTGTGAGTTCATGTATCTAAAGCAACAGTGTGTGTCATTTGTAGATACTCAATAATGGCTGCAATGTTGTAATTCATAAAAAGGGAAATTGGTAAATGACTGATTTACTCTAAGGGAAAGGAAAAATTATCTAAAGGCCCTGGGCCTGGCAGTTATGTATGAGAAAAAATAACAGGCAGAAAAAAACAAATTGACAGTAAAATAAAAATAAACCATTACAAGCAGCATTTAAAGCAGTTTCACATAGGAACAAATAACTGCATTTCAGTGTCTTAAGAGAGTATTGCTGCATTTTAACAAAGTGTTATAATTAATGTTCATAATATTGGACTATCAAACATTAAAATTTCTCTATATTCAGTTCTAGATTGAGTAAACCAGTGTATTTTACTTAATGCTACTCAGTGCCAAAAAATTTTTGCTTGGTGACTTTGCTTAATTGTTATGTAGTTGATTTTCATTTACTCTTGCTTGTGGTCAAGTCAGCAACTATTTTTTTTAACTTTTTTTTTTTTGTTTTTGTTTTTTGTTTTTTGTTTTTTTTTACAGAGAGGAAGAGAGAGGGATAGAGAGTTAGAAACATCGATGAGAGAGAAACATCGATCAGCTGCCTCTTGCACACCCCCTACTGGGGATGTGCCCGCAACCAAGGTACACGCCCTTGACCGGAATCGAACCTGGGACCCTTCAGTCCGCAGGCCGACGCTCTATCCACTGAGCCAAACCGGTTTCGGCGTATTTTTTTTAACTTTTTAATGAAATTTTTTTTATTGATTTGAGAGAGAGGGGGAGGGAGGATGATAGAGAGATAGAAGCATTGATGAGAGAGAAACATCGATTGGCCGCCTTCTGCATGCCTCCTACTCGGGATCAAGCCCCCAATCCAGGCATGTGCCCTGACCTGGAATCAAACCTAGGACCTCTTAGTTCTTGGGTCAATGCTCAACTACTGAGCCACACCAGCCGGGCACAACTACTCTTAATTTATAGCAGTTTTCTTGTTATCCCTGTTTACTTGTATACTTAAAATATGTAGTCTGTATATTTGAGAAAACGTTTTTGGAACCCAAACTCTCTCCAGGTTAGATATTTATCTTTCTCTCCAGTCCCAAAGATATTAAATAGAGCAGCTCTACTTCTTTTTAAATCCTCACCCAAGGAGCGAGAATATTTTTACGTTGATTTTTTTTTTTTTAAGAGAGAGAAATATCCGTGTGACAGAGACACATCAATTGGTTGCCTCCCACATGCGCCCTGACTGGGGTTGGGGATCAGACCTGCAACCCATGTATGTGCCTTTGATGGGGAATCAAACCCTAGACCCTCCTGAGCCACGCCAGCCAGGGCGAGCAGCTCTACTTTAAACTCATCTTTTCCCAATTTATAATGCTATTCTGGAAAGAGTTGATATATAGGATGTAAATTGAACAGTTACCTATCTTCTTTCAAGTTAGACATTCAGAGTTTCACATCACCACTTGGAAGTAAATTTCCATAACATCATATGAACCCATTATAAATAGAAATGATTTTTAAAGTTCTCATACCTCTTCTTCTTTTTTTTAAAAATATATTTTATTGATTTTTTACAGAGAGGAAGAGAGAGGGATAGAGAGTTAGAAACATCCATCAGCTGCCTCTTGCACACCCCCTACTGGGGTTGTGCCCGCAACCAAGGTACATGCCCTTGCCCTTGCCCTTGCCCGGAATCGAACCTGGGACCTTTCAGTCCGCAGGCCGACACTCTATCCACTGAGCCAAACGGGTTTTGGCTCATACCTCTTCTTATAGTTATTGGAAATCAAGATTTTCTTATAGTAATATGATTATGAGAGACTGTATGCCAAGAAATGATTTATTTGTATTTTTTTATCTCTTGTTTTATAGATTTTACTCCTATGGGGTGAGATACAACTTCAAAAATTCTAGTGATGGGAAACTAGGAAGCTATTACACATACTTTCTGTTTGCAGCACTTCTTTAAAAACAAAACTCACATACCTTTTTTTTTTACATTTTTACAATAGAATCTTATCCAAATAAAGTATAATTATATCAGTAATTATAACTGACTAGTTTATCATTCTATACTTTTTATTTTTAGGCTTCAAATAAAAAGACATACCTATATATTAGTTCACATTTTATACTCTTGTTTTAATTGTCCTTTTAAAAGACAATATAGTTATCTTTTTATCTTACAAATTGCGTTTTCCAGTTTTCATTATGCTTTTAACAGAAATCTCTTGGCTTTTTATCAGCTTGATTTACCTTTTAGTTTCTCTCCCTTAAAAGCTTTGCTTCTTAGGAAAAAGGAAATGAACCTTTAAAAAAAATCAGTATGCCAGGTTTAAAAGGCCAGAATCTTACCCTCTTTTTACATAATGAACAATCCAGTACGGATCTTAATCACTAACACTGAGAGGTATGGAAGTGTGGATAATCCAAAAAAGATTTGGATTTTGCTTTCATGTGAATTTTATTTAATTTTGAATGTAAATATTCTTGACCTAGGATCTTACTATAGAATAAAAGTTGTATTTCTACGCTGTATAAAACTGATTGAGGAGCACTCATACTAATTTGGTACCACTCTTATCCCTTCTTTCTGTCATTCTATATGAACCATAGTTTTCTCAAAAGTGCACAGTTTCAACTGAGACAGAACTGCTTTTGTTCAGATCTTCTCTGGAGCTGGGGTTGAAGTTATTTCAAAGGGTCTTCTCTAATGAATTTTAAGCTACACACAAAAAGTAAAGAAATAAAGGTAACATTTAGATATGTTATTTATTCAAAGCTGTAAGTAAACAATTTGAAAATGAGATTATAATATGCTTTTTTGCACAACTATAGCTCATTAATAATTGATCATTTGCAGCTGGCTTTTAGCCATGTCAGGTTAGATATTTAGCTTCAGAATTGAGTGAATGTATATTCATTGGTATAAAGGCTTTTTATTCACTACTTACGTCTTTTTTTCAGTCCTAGTTGTGACATGATGGAACTAAGGCGCCGTTATCAGAATTTATATATACCTAGTGACTTTTTTGATGCTCAGTTTACATGGGTGGATGCTTTCCCTTTGTCAAGACCATTTCAGCTGGGAAATTACTGCAATTTCTTTGTAATGCACAGAGAAGTAGAGTCCTTAGAAAAAAATATGGCCATTCTTGATCCACCAGATGCCGACCACTTATACAGTGCAAAGGTTTGTATTTTGCAATACACAGCTAAAATGTATGAGCAGTTACTCATATTAAGAGTGTATGTTGAGATAATTTTCAGAAAGTGGTTATTAGGTTTAAGACCTTGAATTCCTACATTTTCTTGTCTGCTATTCTGTTTTGTTTTTTAAGTAATTTAGCCTCTCTTTACCTTACCTCTTAAACTGTAAAATTATGGTTATTTTTTAACACTTTGAACTACATAAAAATGTGAAGATGAAGTTGATGTAACGAGCTTTTTGGAATGTTCTATGACTTTGAATAGGCCAAATAAAACATAGTTGTGGGTCAATGTATTATATATTAGTCTGCATGGTAACTTTTAGTATATTGCTATGATCAGTACTTTTCTGCTGTTTTAAAACATCAAAAAGCATCCCTTGAAAAGTTAAAACTATGTAATTATAAGGTATCTAATGGTATTTCTGCCATAGATTTTTTTTTTAAATATGTTTTTATTGACTTCAGAGAGGAAGTGAGAGGTAGAGAGAAGTAGAAACATCAATGATGAGAATCACTGATCGGTTGCCTCCTACACACCCCCTTACTGGGGACCAAGCCTGCAACCTGTGCATGTGCCTTGATCGCAGTCGATCTGTGACCTCCTGGTTCATACGTCAATGCTCAACCACTGAGTCACACCTGATGGGTGCTGTAGCATTTTACTTTTCATTTTTATAAAAAATTTTGGGTATCTAATATGTAAGGATAATACGTAGTGCTTCACATTTTCTTTACATAGACTTTTGACAGGATTGAATTATTTGACTATAATAGGTAATGCTGATGGCTAGCCCTAGTATGGAAGATTTGTATCATAAATCCTGTGCTCTAGCTGAAGACCCACAAGAACTTCGAGATGGATTTCAACATCCTGCTAGACTTGTTAAGGTAAAATGAAACATAACTTTAGATGTATATTTGCTTTGCTTGGTTCTAATTGTGTGTGTGTGTATGTGTGTGTGTGTGTGTGTGTATTATATATATAATTCAAAACTATTTAATCTTGTTGGTTAGTTTAATAATTTTAATATTAAGGCATTCAGACTGTAATGATGTTAATGTTTTTCTCACTGCAGATTATGGCTATATCTTATTCATTTTGTCACTAGTTCAGCTGTCATTTTGATGTTCTATATTTGTAGTATAGATAAATCTTAGTGATAATGATTTAGTGTATCTTTGGGTGCTTTTAAAGTGTGAATTATAGCTTGTTTCTTTAAAAGAACTCTTTATCTGAAGAAATGTTTTAGAAGGATGAGTTATGATGTGTAAATCCTATTCCATTGCTGAAATGCAGTGTGGAACACGATGAACTGAACTCTTCCTTGACTGACAGATACCAGAGGTAGTAAAAATGATATTGGAAAGGTTTGTACCTTTCCTTTTCAAGTATTTTATGTGTGATTTTATAAGTTGCATAATATATGTAAATGATTCTTTGTTTTGAATTAGTTTTTAGTGGGCATGAAAGGCAAGGATGAGGCCATGGCCATTGGAGGCCACTGGTCTCCTTCGTTGGATGGACCAGACCCAGAAAAAGATCCCTCTGTGTTGATTAAGACTGCTATTCGTTGTTGTAAGGCTCTGACAGGCATTGATCTAAGTGTATGCACACAATGGTAAGTACCAATTCATTTTTTGATTAGAAATATTTTTCTAATAGTTTATATAGATGATTTTGTCTATCAGCCTACACTCCCTCCCCCTTATTTTAGCAACCTTGATCATGCAGGTAACCTCAAAGGAAAAAAATCCCCATTTGTAGCAAAAGTTTATTTGGTGCCAAAAATATTTGGGAGGAGGGCGGATGGAAGAACTAATCAAAATAAACTGAAAATTTAAATGCTTTGTTATGCTGTACTTCGGAAGTTTCAATGTATGTTGAAAATATTTTTTATTTCATGTATAGCTGGAGAAGATCGTCAAGAGAACTTCATTTCATTATAATTCTTTTGTTATAAGATGATGTAGTTGCTGATTATTTTTGTTCAGCCATATTTTCTCTTGAGGCTTATTTGTCCTGTGTATTTTAGTATATTTCTTGTGACTTAATTGAGAATTTTTTTTTTAGCACATGAAATCTGAACAGCTATCCAGCTTCTTCAGGTATTCCCTAAAATATGCGTAGCTCTGTAATCAAACATGAAAATGCCTTGGGGAACATATTCTTCTTTTAACTATAAATATTATACAAATGTACCAAAAGAGGAACTATGGCTTCTATAATTTTTTTTTTCTTTAGACCAACCTCAAGTTCTTGCAGCAAAATTTCTTTACTTGATGTGCTACAAGTGAACTAGGGTCTTTAAAATGTATTTTAGAATTTTTTTTCCAACATGCTTCTTCCCTTGCAACAGGTACCGTTTTGCAGAGATTCGCTACCATCGCCCTGAGGAGACCCACAAGGGGCGTACAGTTCCAGCTCATGTGGAGACAGTGGTTTTATTTTTCCCGGATGTTTGGCATTGCCTTCCCACCCGCTCAGAGTGGGAAACCCTCTCCCGAGGATACAAGCAGCAGCTGGTGGAGAAGCTTCAGGGTGAACGCAAGGAGGCTGATGGAGAACAGGCACTGAACGCTAATCCCTTTTTCTATTTCCGCTTCTCACAGGCACAGGAACACAGGCACAAAGCACACCACACACTACATAACAAACACACATGGAGGAACATAACTGGTAACAGCGACTGGTAATCCAGCTTTCAGCAGTATAGTTGTATGTTCTTTTCTCTTTAAAAAAAACTGTCTGTTATGCTAACTTTAAGAGTTCTGAGACCTCAAAGGAAAATAAGTTGTGCTTAAATTGCACAGAATTTTGTTTTTATCATAGGTTTAGTTGCTGGAATCTGGGACCAGTTGTTGAGCAAGATTCAGTATTAAGCCATTTTAAACATTTTGCCATTTTCTAAAATTTAAAAAATTTTCTCTTTCACGGTCATCAGTTCTAATCATGGATATTTGAAATTGGACAACCACAAGTCTGAGAGATTTGAAATTTCAGGCTATGTGGCATCATCTTTGGTACATTTGAAAGGTCTGGCTAAATCAACCTTAACTTTGGGTGGTTTGAAAATTGGGGCAAGATCACACACTGTGTGGTTAGTGGAGACCAGCAGTGTTTGTGCATCCCTGATATCCTTTGTGTTGTAATTTATCACCCTTTTGTGTTTCACAGATCTGGCTTTGATTGGCTGATGAGTGTCTTTGTGATCAATTAAAAGTGGTAGAATGTATGTACGTGGATTTGCCTAAATAACTTTAGGAGAAGACAATCTGAAACATTTGTGACCTTGCACAGATCAGCAACAGACTTTTAAAAATAAATTACCTTTATTTTAAGGTTTCAGAATAATAATTAGGTTCTTAACTTTGTATATCAGGATGAAGAAGAGAAGGATGATGGTGAAGCTAAAGAAATTTCTACTCCTACCCATTGGTCTAAACTTGACCCAAAGACAATGAAGGTAACTTTGAAATGGGTAGTTGCTTTTGCAGTTTGATGTTTAACACATAAAAGCTGATTAACTTCTCTTCTCAGCCAAAAAAAAAGTTTTTCTTCTTTGTCATGAAACCAGCTTTTTAACCCACATTGTTTTTTGTTGTTGTTAATCCTCACCTGAAGATATTTTTCCATTGATTTTTAGAGAGTGGAAGGGAGAGGGAGAGACAGAAAGAGACATATCAATTGGTGCCTCCCTCATGCACTCCAACTGGCACCAGCAATCGAATCTGGTTAACAGTTACATTCATAAGAATGTTTGTTATTCTTGCACTACTTCAAGTTGTCATCAATAGCAGGCTTTACATAGAGTCTTATAGATACAGAAAATATAGGCAAATACATTAAGCCTGCATCCTAGGACTTTTTGTCAAACTAATGGCTTTGCTATTAAGTTTCTTAAAATATATATATATACATATACACACACACACACACACACATATATATTTCAGAGAATAAGGGAAAGGGATAGAGCGAAACATCAATTATGAGAGAGAATCATTGATTGGCTGCCTCCTACATGTCCCATACTGGGAATTGAGTCCGCAACCTGGGCATGTGCCCTGACCCAGAATCAAAACGTGACCTCCTGGTTCAATAGGTTGACACTCAACCACTGAGCCACATTGGCTGGGCTTAAGTTTCGTATTTTAAAACTTGTATTTATTTTTATTATAAACTAGAGGCCCGGTGCACGAAAATTGTGCAGGGGTGGGGTGGGGGGTCCCCTCAGCTCAACCTGTACCCTCTCCAATCCGGGACCCCTTGGAGGATGTCCCTCTCACAATCCTGGACCGCTGGCTCCTAATCACACCTAACTGCCCCCCTCTGCTGACCTTGTCACCCCTAACTGCCCCCCCCCCACCAGCCTGGTCGCCCCCAACTACCCTCATCCCCACCAACCTAGTCACCCCTCACTGCCCCCCCCCTCCGCCAGCCTAATTGCCCCCAACTGCACCCTCCACCCGCCAGCATGGTTGCCTCTTACTGCCCCCCCCCCCCCCCCCCGCCTGCCGGCCTTCTTGCCCCCAATTGCCCCCCTCTGCCAGCCTGGTCGCCCCTAATTCCCCCCCCCTCGCCGGCCTGGTCGCCCCCACCTTTGCCCCCGCCGGCTGGTTGCCCCCAATTCCCCCCCCTCACACACACCCGCTGACCTGGTTGCCCCACATAGCCTGATTGTTCAGTCATTTGATCATCCCTCACTAACCACCTTGCCAGCCTGTTCATAGGCAGACATCTTGTGAGGGTGTGAAGGTCAATTTGCATATCACCTCTTTATTATATAGGATGTAATGCATGCTTATTTAAAAAATTGGTGCTTACATGAAAAATAGAAGAAGAAAATTATTTGAGCTTATTCAAATATAACCACTCTTAAAATTTTGTTGTATTTTTTTCTATTTTTTTTTCTGGGTATAAGCTTGTAATTGGTTGCTTGTAATGTTATATAAAAAGTTGCTATCTCATCCTTTTCAATTAATATTAGTGTTTCCCATGTAATTAATTTTAAATGTATGCTGTTTTATCTAGCTGATGTACTGTTTTTTCTTAAGTATTACCTTTTATCGGATATTTAGATAATGTACTCTTTTGGAGGAAGAAACTCTAAAAAGGAATGTATAAAGTTGGTTCTTTTTATGTGTTTAGGTTATTTCTTTAGAGTGAATTCCCAGAAATTAGAATTGCTGGGTCAAAGACATTAACTATTTTTAAGTATCTTAATGCATGTTGTAAGTTATTTTTCAAAAACGTTATAATCAGTCTGAATTTTCACAAAAGTTTTATTAGCTGTATAAGTATCCCTTTCACTAAAGTATTAAAAAATCAGACTAGATGATAATCGCACAGTTTATTCTCTATTTCAATATCCTGTTTTCTTTTCCTGTATTTTTATACTCTGTATATTTAGGTAAATGATCTTCGAAAAGAATTAGAAAGTCGAGCCCTTAGCTCCAAAGGGTTAAAATCCCAGTTAATAGCTCGATTGACAAAGCAGCTTAAAGTAGAAGAGCAAAAAGAAGAACAAAAGGAATTAGAGAAATCTGAAAAAGAAGATGAAGAGGAGGATGATAGAAAATCTGAAGATGATAAAGAGGTATATACTGAATCACTTAAATATACTTGTTACCTTACTCTACTTTGGTCTGACTTCCTACCCTACATTGTTTCGCTGTTTGGATGCATTCTTGGCTCCATTTGGGTTTTATTACTGGTAATTGGGCAGCTCATATGCCCTGGGTCATTGTAGCTCTCCCTACCTCCATCCTTTTTGTAGACTGCTACTCTGCCTGTAGGAATTGCTTTAGAATTGAACTGTTCAAGACAGGAAGATTTAGGGTGAAAATGGTGATATTATAATTGTTATCTTTTATTTTCACATATTCCTCTTATCTATTTGATTACCCGGTGGTATAGTTTTTTAATTCAAATACAGTCTTCTTTCAGTATCCCTGCAGGACTGGTTCCACGACCTCCATGGATACCAAAATCCGAGAATGCTCAAGTCTCCTATATAAAGTGAAAGTATTTGCATACAACCTATGTTTGCAAATAGACTACAGTAGGGAATGCCTACACATCACTTCATTTGAGTGAATTCAGCATAGTCTTGGCATATGGAAATTTTCAGTGTTGCTTTTCAGAAGTCTGAGATTTTTTTTCACTCTACCTTCCTCCCCCAATATTTTTGATTCACTTAAATCTAGGGATGCAAAATCTGAGTTTCCAAAGGGCCTGCTGTAGAAGACAGAATCAGTTTTTATCCAGTTTTCAAGATAATGAATTAGGTTCCCTATCATCTTCAGATGGTTATGTATTTGTTTTTAATATAATTATGAACTTAATCGTATTTGAATGGGTTTCAAGTCTGCATTTCTTTTTTGTTAATCTTTATTGTTATTCTTTTATTTTTTTATTCTTTATTGATTAAAGTATTACCTATGTCTCATTTTTCCCCCATTGACCTCTCCTTGGTCACTCCCACCCCCCACCCAGCACATGCCCTCAACCCCCTAATGTCTGTGTTCATTGGTTATGCTTATATGCACGAAGACATGTCCTTTGGTTGATCTCTTACCCTCCCCACCCCCTTTCCTCTGAGGTTTGATGATCTGTTCTATGCTTCTCTGTCTCTGGTTCTATTTTTGTTTATCAGTTTATGTTGTTCATTCCATTCCACAAATGAGTAAGGTCATGTAATATTTATCTTTCTCTGATTGGCTTATTTCGCTTAGCATAATGCTTGCCAGAGAGTGTTTTTTTTTTTTAATTTAATAAATCTTTATTGTTCAGATTATTACAATTGTTTCTCCTTTTTTCCTCCATAGCTCCCCTCTACCCGGTTCCCACCCCACCCTCTGCCCTTACCTCCCCCCCCGCTGTCCTCATCCATAGGTGTATGATTTTTGTCCAGTCTCTTCCCGTACCCCCCACACAGACACCCCTTTCCCCCCTGAGAATTATCAAACCACTCCCATTCTATGCCCCTGATTCTATTATATTCACCAGTTTATTCTGTTCCTCAGATTTTTAATTCGCTTGACTTTTAGATTCACTTGTTGATAGAAATGTATTTGTTGCTCATAATTTTTATTTTTACTTTTTTCTTCTTTTTCCTCTTTTTAAAGAATACCTTTCAGCATTTCATATAATACTGGTTTGGTGGTGATGAAATCCTTTAGCTTCTCTTATCTGTGAAGCTCTTTATCTGCCCTTCCATTCTGAATGATAACTTTGCTGGGTAGAGTAATCTTGGTTGTAGGTTCTTGCTATTCATCACTTTGAATATTTCTTGCCACTCCTGTCTGGCCTGCATGGTTTCTGTTGAGAAATCAGCTGATAATTGTATGGGTGCTCCCTTGTAGGTAACTAACTGTTTTTCTCTTGCTGCTTGTAAGATTCTCTCTTTGTCTTTTGCCCTTGGCATTTTAATTATGATGTGTCTTGGTGTGGTCCTCTTTGGATTCCTTTTGTTTGGGGTTCTGTGTGCTTCCTGGACTTGTAGGTCTATTTCTTTCACCAGGTGGGGGAAGTTTTCAGTCATTATTTCTTCAAATAGGTTTTCAGTGTCTTGCTCTCTCTCTTCTTGTGGCACCCCCATAATTCTGATGTTGGTACGCTTGAAGTTGTCCCAGAGGCTTCTTACACTATCTTCAACTTTCTGGATTCTCTTCTCTTCTTGCTTCTCTGGAGGAGTGTCCTTTGCCTCTTTGTATTCCAAATCTTTGGCTTGATTCTTGCATTACTCTAGTCTGCTGTTGGGTCTCTGTATAATATTTTTTATTTCAGTCAGTGTATGTTTAATTTCTAGTTGGTCCTTTTTCATATCCTCGAGGGTCTCGTTAAATTTATCGGCCTTTTTTTAAAAAAAATATTTTATTGATTTTTACAGAGAGAAAGGGAGAGGGATAGAGAGCTCGAAACATTGATGAGAGAGAAACATCAATCAGCTGCCTCCTGCACAACCCCTACCGGGGATGTGCCCGCAACCAAGGTACATGTCCTTGACCAGAATCGAACCTGGGACCCTTGAATCCGAAGGCTGACGCTCTATCCACTGAGCCTAACCGGTCAGGGCTTTATCAGCCTTTTCTAGGAAATTCTTGAAAAACCTTATAACCGTGGTTTTAAACTATATCCAGTCGTTTGTTTTCCTCCATTTCTTTTGTTTGTGATCTGTTTCCTTGTCTCCTCATTTTCGCTGCTTCACTGAGTTGGTAGGGTAGCTTTGTATGCTAGATGTCCTATATGGTTCAGTGGGTCAGCCTCCCATTTACCTGAGGTGGACACTCTTGGTGCACCCCTTGTGGACTGTGTGTACAGCCTTGTTGTAGTTCAGTCTTAATTGTTGTTGGTGTCACTGGGAGGAATTGACCTCCAGGCCAATTGGCTGTGAGGACCGGCTGTGTCTATAACAGAAGAATTGCTGTGCTGGAGACATGTTTATGGGGCAGGACTTGTTCTAATAGGGCTTTGGTGCTCACTGAGTCTGCCTCTTGAATGTGTCCCTTATGAGAGTGGTTGAAATCTGGTGTCATCTCACACCGAACACTAGATACACTAGTTACTGGATCTCCAATGGGGTGCAGATCAGTTACTGTCTGAGCCCACCCAACAGGAGCTATAGCAAGAACTACAGTTTTCTCCTGTTTGCTTGGGATTTGGCAGTTTTGGAGCAATCTGACTGGAGCTGCAGTTTATTTGTTTAAGCTGCCACAGGGCAGGCCATTTATATGCAAAAGCCGCTGTGTGGCGCCTGGGCGGGTTTGTAGATTGTGTGGGGCAGGGTCTCACGGTGTCACTAGGCTAGGGCATGGCAAACAGCAATGGCTGCCAGCCAGCCTTCTCTGCCTTCCCGTGTTTCCAAGTCCCCGCGTCCCGCGCAGTAAACAATGATTGCTGGGTGCACCTCTGCAAAAAAGTAACCCTCACTTTCCGACCCGATGGCCGACAGTCCAGCTTCTCCCTGTAGGCATCTGGGTCCCCTGCGTGTCCCCAGAAACTGGATTTCAGAGTGATCGGGAGCTTGTCTTCCTTGGGGTTGAAAAAAAGCCGCGCGCACAGTTGCCCACCACCAGCCCGATTTGCGTGCCTCCGTACCTCAGCTTTTCAGCGTTTGTGCTCCTTTCTCTTTCCTTCTAGTTGTAAAACTTCCACTCAGCCAGCTTTCCTGTGATTCTGGGTGATAGATGTTTTGTCTTTTAGTTGTAGTTTTGAAATTGTTGTGCGAGGTGGCAGTTTAGATGTTTACCTTTGCCGCCATCTTGGTTTCTCTCTCACCAGAGAGTTTTTATTCTTATTGAAGCTCAGATTGTCCCTTTTATTTTTTGGCCAATGGGTGGGAATATATTCAGACACACAATACTAATTGTACCACCATCAATATTCTTGCCAAAGTTAGTTTCAAAATATTTTTGCATTTTCCATCCCTATTTTTTTTTAAATATATTTTATTGATTTTTTACAGAGAGGAAGAGAGAGGGATAGAGAGTTAGAAACATCGATGAGAGAGAAACATCGATCAGCTGCCTCTTGCACACCCCCTACTGGGGATGTGCCCGCAACCAAGGTACATGCCCTTGACTGGAATCGAACCTGGGACCCTTGAGTCCGCAGGCCGACGCTCTATCCACTGAGCCAAACTGGTTTCGGCCTTTCCATCCCTATTTTCTTATTGTTTTTACTAGAGGCCTGGTGCATGAAATTCGTGCACGGCGGGGGGGGGGGGGTGTCCGTCAGTCCAACCTGCACTCTCTCCAATCTGGGACATCCCTCTCACAATCCAGACTGCTAGCTCCCAACAGCTCGCCTGCCTGCCTTCCTGATTGCCCCTAACCGCTTCTGCCTGCCACCCTGATCACCCCCTAACCACCCCCCTGCCAGCCTGATTGATGCCTAACTGCTCCCCTGCCAGCCTGTTTGCCCCTAACTGCCCTCCCCTGCAGGCCTGGTCCTCCCCAACTGCTCTCCCCTGAAGGCCTGGGTCCCTCCCAACTGCCATTCCTTGCAGGCCTGGTCGCCCCCAACTTCCCTCCTCTGCCGGCTTGGTCACCCCCAACTTTCCTCCCCTGCAGGCTTGATTGCCCCCAACTGCCCTCCCTTGCAGGCCTGGTCCCTCCAAACTGCCCTCCCCTGCTGGCCTGATCGCCAACAACTGCCCTCCCTTTTATTAGATAGGATAGAGGCCTGGTGCAAAGGTCGGGGCCAGCTGGTTTGCCCTGAGTGTTGTCACGGATCAGGGTGGGGGTTCCCTTGGGGCATGGGGCGGCCTGGGCAAGGGGCCTGTGGTGGTTTGCAGGCCGGCCATGCCCCCTGGCAACCCAAGCGGAGGCCCTGGTATCTGGAGTTTATTTATCTTCTACAATTGAAACTTTGTAGCCTGGAGCGGAGCCAAGCCTTCTGCTTGCTATGTGGCGGCAGCCATTTTTGTTGGGATTTATGTATCTTCTATAATTGAAACTTTGTAGCCTTAAGCGGAAGCCTGGGCCAGTCAGAGTGTGCAGAAAGCTTGGCTTCCTCCATTGCCGGAGGCAACCCTAGCCACCTGCTCTTTCCAGCTCCGTGTCTGCTGCCATTTCTGTTTGGATTTATGTATCTTCTATCATTGAAACTTTGTAACCTTGAGTGGAGGCCTAGGTTGGCAAGGGCAGGCAGAAAGCTTGGCTTCCTCCATTGCTGGGGAAACCCAAGCCTCCCTCCTGCTCTCTGTGGCCGTAGCCATCTTGGTTCGGTTTATTTGCATATTTGCTCCTGATTGGCTGATGGGCGTGGCTTGTGGGTATAGCAGAGTGGTGGTTAATTTGCATATTACTCTTTTATTAGATAGGATGTTGTGCTAAAAATACATTGTTCTAACATGCAGCATTACATATTATACTGTCTTTTAATACTAATTTAATCTTGGTTCTACAAATAAATATCTGATGTTCACTACTAGTCCACTTATCAGGGTCTCTGAAGTTCATCTCTTAGATTCCTCAGACCTCGTGGTACTATTATTTAAGTCCTTGTATGTTGATAACAGACTATACCCTTTATGCTTGAAAATCAGTTTTGTTGAATATAAAATTTTTTTTTTAATTAAAAAATGAAGAAAGGAGAGGGAAAGAGAGATAGAAACATCAATGATGAGAGAGAGTCATCAATCGGCTGCCTCCTGCACACCCCCCTACTGGGGACCGAGCCCACAACCCTGACATGTGCCCTTGACTGGAATCGAACGTGGGACCCTTCAGTCCACAGGCCAACGCTCTATCCACTGAACCAAACCAGCTAGGGCATGGTGTGCTCTTTCTTATTTTTTTTTATTGATTTCAGAGAGGAAGGGAGAGGGAGAGAGAGATAGAAACATCAATGATGAGCGAGAATCATTGATTGGTTGCCTCCTGCATGCAACCCGGGCATGTGCCCTTGACCGGATTGAACCTGGGATCCTTCAGTCCGTAGGCCTATCCACTGACCCAAACTGTTAGGTCAGTGTGCTCTTTCAATATGTAATTTCTGACTTTCCAGCAAAGTTTCTCTTTAACAAACTTTTTTTTGTGTGATAACATATACGTAAATAAAAATTATCATTTTTTAGTGTATAGTTCAGTGCAACCGTCACCACTCTATATTTCCAGAAACTTATCATTATCCCAAACAATATTAACTCTTCAACCTCTCTCCCCCAATCGCTTAGAACCTCTATTCTGTTTTCTGTTACTATGAATTTGCCTGTATTAGATACTTCATGTAAGTGGAATTATATAGTAGATGTCCTTTTGTGTCTGACTTTTCTCACTTAGCATGTTTTCAATGTTGTAGCATGTATCAGAACTTCATTTCTTTTTTAAGGCTGAATAATGTATTGTCTGTATATATAACACATTTTGTTTATTCATCTGTTGATGGGTATTGGGGGTTGTTTTCATCTCTCAGCTATTGTGAATAATACTGCTATGAACAAGCAAGTTCCCTTTTCTGTTATCTTTTAAGGCATTATTTCTTGAATTTATTTGCTTTTATATTTCTTCTGGATGTATTCTTAAATTTCTGAAACTATCGTTTTTTTTCTAATTATTTCTTTAATGCTACCACCTTATTTTTTACTTTATAAATTCTTATGTTGTTCTTTCCTGCCTTGTTAATCATTTCTTAATGTCTTTTTGGCCTACTTTCATGGCCTGTAGGGATCTAATTCTGCTCCTTTTTTAAAAAAAATAGTAACTTTGTATGGAATTGACCTTCCGTTGCGCTCATTTATGTGAATGTAGTTTGCTTAAAATTTGAATAGAAGGAGGTTGCTTCAGATAGCTTTTCTAACTTCACGGAGCTCTATGTTCTGTTGTTTTCTTATTCTGTCAAGCAATATGATGGCTTCCTTTCTGAGATCTCTCTATTGCCCTGTCACTTCTTTTTTAAGATTTTTAAAATTGATTTTCAGAGAGGAAGGGCGGGGTATGGCTGGAGGAGGGTGGGAGGGAGAGAGAGAGAGAGAGAGAGAGAGAAAAGAGAGAGAGACATAAACATCAATGTTCAAGAGAAACATCAATCGGCTGCCTCCTACACGCCCTTACCTGGGATGGAGCCTGAAACTGTGCATGTGCCCAAACTGGGAATCGAACCAACAACCTTTTGGTGCACAGAACAAGGTCCCACTAACTGAGCCACACTGGCCACTTTTATCTGGACCTTCTCTTCCCAGGTCTTTGTTGTCCCTCTCTTGCTCAGTATTGATTCTACTCCCAGAACTTTCTCCTCAGTGTGGGGCCCTGTGCTGGAAGGGTGCCCTGATAAATCAGCTTTGTAGGTTTATAGGGATAGAATGTTCTAGACCCTTTCAGATCTTAACTCACTATTGTTGGAAGTAGAACTTTGCCTTTGAGCTGCTGTTCGTAATTGATCTACTTTGGTTTCCAGTTGAATGCCTGTTGACTATTGTTTTTTCTTTCCCTTTGGAGTATTTCGTGGTTTTCCTGTCCTTAGATCCTTCAGGACAACTCCGTAACTTCCTTCTGCCTTCCCCTTACACGGACACCAGTAATAGATCTGGTTCTTAGGGCTTTTTTTCACCCTCTTGTACATTGGGGTTAATGGAGATACTTTGTTACCTTGTTTTGTTGTGAATGTGCATGGATTTTGGGTTTGCTATCTAGATTATCCTGTCTCTTTTTTGTTGTTGTCAATCCTTTTTTTTTTTTTTTTTTAAATATATTTTATTGATTTTTTACAGAGAGGAAGAGAGAGGGATAGAGAGTTAGAAACATCGATGAGAGAGAAACATCGATCAGCTGCCTCTTGCACACCCCCTACTGGGGATGTGCCCGCAATCAAGGTACATGCCCTTGACATGCCCTTGACCGGAATCCACTGAGCCAAACCGGTTTCGGCGTCAATCCTTTCTTATTTGAGGATATTTTTTTCCATTTATTTTTAGAGAGAGTGGAAGGGACGGGGAGAGACACAGAGAGAGGAACATTGATGTGAGAGAGACCCATTGATTGGTTGCTTCCCACACTGCATGCCTCCCAACCCGGGGCCAGGGATCGAGCCTACAACCCTTCAGTTCAGGGGCCAACACTGAGCAAACCAGCTAGGGCTTTATCTCTTTAATTGTGTGGATTCAGGAAGATCCAGAAACTGTGCTACCACCAGTATTTTCCTAGAATTCCCTGATTTATGTAACATTAACATAGGTATTTTCCACCCTCTTCACTGGTAATTTCTTATCCTGGGATATACAAAGAAGGAGAATTAGCCATAAAAACAGCTAAGACTTGAGTAAATTTGAACTTTTCTACATTTCAGCCCTTAGGGTTGGAAATCATAAGGAATCAGGGAATTTTTTCTTTACATGATATACATTTGATTACAGTTGACTCTTGAACAATGCTGGGTCTAGGGGCACTAGCTCCTGCACAGTCAAAAATCTGCGTTCAGAGGCCTGGCTATAGCTCAGTTGGTTAGAGGGTTGTCCTAGTATGCCAAGGTTGTGGGTTCATTCCCCCATCAAGGCACATAAAAGAAGCAACCAGTGAATACATGAATAAGTGGAACAACAAATCGATGTTTTTCTCTCTCCCTCTTTCCCTCTCTCCCCTTCCCTCCTTTTCCTCCCTTTTCCTCTCTGAAAATCGATTTTAAAAAATCTTTGTACAGCCGAAACCGGTTTGGCTCAGTGGATAGAGCGTTGGCCTGCGGACTGAAGGGTCCCGGGTTCGATTTCGGTCAAGGGCATGTACCTTAGTTGCGGGCACATCCCCAGTAGGGAGTGTGCAAGAGGCAGCTGATCGATGTTTCTCTCTCATCGATGTTTCTAACTTTCTGTCCCTCTCTCTTCCTCTCTGTAAAAAAAAAAAATCTTTGTACAACTTTTGACTCCCCAAAAACTTGCTACCCTTGATATATTTTGGGAATTAGTTCCAGGAACCACTGTGGATACCAAAATCCGTGGGTACTCAAGTCTTCTAAATAAAATGTCTTAGATCAGTGCATACAGTTGGCCCTCCACATCCTCAGACTCCCAGCCAGGGACAAAAATATTACAGGTATTGAAAAAAATTAACTTATGAGTGGACCTATTCAATTCAAATCATGTTGTTCAAGGGTCAACTGTATGTACATATTGTACATGGAAATTTAACTTTTACTTAAAATTTCAAATACTTAGGAAGAAGAAAGAAAACGTCAAGAGGAAATGGAACGCCAGCGTCGGGAAAGAAGATATATTTTGCCTGATGAACCAGCCATTATTGTACATCCAAATTGGGCTGCAAAAAGTGGCAAATTTGATTGTAGCATCATGTCTTTGAGCGTACTTCTGGACTACAGATTAGAAGATAATAAAGAACATTCATTTGAGGTACTGATTTAAGTTTGAATTGGGATCCAAATGAGAGCCACACAATTTGATTGGGTAATATATCTTACATTTCAAGGTCCTTTTTTATTCTGTTCTTTGTTTTTTCCTTGCAATTTATTATTTTGGGGGAGAAATAAAACCAGATGATTTTTCTGCAGACCCACTTTTGCTGATTGCATTCCTATGGCATGTTTTAAATGTTGTTCTGGCCTCTGTATTTCCTGTAATTGATAGATCTTAAGTCAGGTTCAATTTCTTTTTTTCCTAAGACTACTTCATAAGGTAGTGGTATGTGTCATCAGGATATCAGGAGATACGTGATACATAATATCTAATTGCCTCTCTTGGAAATGAGGCAATGCTATATTACTTAACTCTAAAATTGAAATACTAATTAATGGCATTGAAAATTTAATTTGTGATGGATTGAGGTGTAAGATAAACTAATTGAGGTTCATCTTTTTAACATGAATCTATTTCTTTATACCATTATTTTAGAGCAGCTTTACAACATATAGCTTGTCATTTTTTAAAACAATTGAAGATGTTTATCCCTAAGCAAATGATTGCTTTATTCTTTGAATAAAACAATATAAAGTAAAACAATAAAAATTGAAAATTTAATTTTTTAATAGCCTGTACAAAATTATTATGTTCAATTATTATGTCTTACCAACATTATCTGACCTTGTTTTAGTTTATATATTATATTGGAAAAATCAGTCATACTTATTTGACCCAAGAAGTCATTGTCCACCAAATCGTTAGATGAAAATGAAGTATAAAGCCGAAACCGGTTTGGCTCAGTGGATAGAGCGTCAGCCTGCGGACTCAAGGGTCCCAGGTTCGATTCCGGTCAAGGGCATGTACCTTGGTTGCGGGCACATCCCCAGTAGGGGGTGTGCAAGAGGCAGCTGATCGATGTTTCTCTCTCATCGATGTTTCTAACTCTCTATCCCTCTCTCTTCCTCTCTGTAAAAAATCAATAAAATATATTTAAAAAAAAAAAAGAAAATGTATAAAGTGCTTAGACTAGAGACATTTGCAAACACATATAGATTACTGAGGTAGTTAGAAAACATGAAATGCATGCATATTTGTCTTGATATAAAATGTTATAGATATTTAAATATTGATAATTTTTGATACATTAATAATTCCAATAAGCCAATATCCTTATAGGATATTGGCTTATTGGAATTATCAATATCCTTAAATGTTAGCTATCTGATATTTTTGTCACAGTTGCCATAAATTTAACTCATAGTAGTATCCACCATGTAGTAGTTATTCAAGAAATAAGGGGAAAAAATTTGTTATAACCTCTGCTTATAAAGTGTGTACTGTAGCCCCCTTCTGCACTCCGAGTTCCCCGAGGCGCTTCCTACCACGCCACGCCACGCCCCGCCCCACGCTGTCCCATGCTCTGGCTCGCGCTCTGGGTCCCACCTGGTCTCTGGCCCACGGCATCAGGCCCTCTCTTTTCAGGTCCAGCCCTCCTCCCTCTGCGCCAGCACCATGCTCTTCTATTCCTTTTTCAAGTCCCTTGTGGGCAAGGATGTGGTTGTGGAATTCAAGAATGACCTGAGCATCTGTGAGATCCTCCATTCTGTGGATCAATATCTCAACATCAAACTAACCAACATCAGTGTCACAGACCCTGAGAAATACCCTCACATGTTATCAGAGAGGAACTGCTTCATCTGGGGCTCAGTGGTCCACTATGTGCAATTGCCCGCAGATGAGGTGGACATGCAGTTACTACAGAATGCAGCGAGGAAGGAGACCCTGCAGCAGAAACAGTGACGACTCCTCCTCTACCCCCTTTCCTCTTCCATTGGTGGTCCTTGACCTGGTGTCCCAGCCCAGGACCCCTCCTTCATACTTTAGATGTTTATTGTTTTTCAGTAGTGAATACGCTTTTTTTAAAAAGGGATGAGTAGATGAGAAGACTAATTAGTGAAGAGCAGCAATCCTCAGTGAGAAGGGAAAGATAAGTTGTCTGGGAAACTGCAGTGTTCCTGGTCCCCAGCACCTGCCTTTTTTACTCCTTCCCCAGAGATGGTGGAAGAATCTCCTAGATTTCCAGAGCAGCATGTGATTCATTTGGGGGGATGGAAGGAATCTGTCCTGCATCAGGAATAAAATTTATGGTGCAAAAATAAAGTGTGTACTGTATATCTAACTAATGCTGTAAGAGGCTCTCAAATTAACCCTTTGCACTCGCTTGCTTTTTTCTCGATTCCTTTATTCTAATGCTAACCGTGTCGAGTCACACTCGACATCCGAGTGCAAATGGTTATTAATGCTACGCTGGTGGAAACAAAGTGATTTGTGAAACAGCCCTTTGCTAACAAAATGGTCTTTTTTTTTCCTCCCCACCTAACATCCCCCTGGTTAGTTTCCTTTTAACCTATTATTAGAATAAAGAAGTCATTTTGATATATTAATTTAAAAGTAATCTATAAGAAAAACCATATATCATTAAAATTATAATTATTTAGCTGATTTAATATTAATGGTAGATATATGTCTTTCAATGCTTGTAGATAAAAAGATATGCAGAATTAATTCTGCTCTTCTAGTTACTGTTCTGTACTAATCTAGCACATTTAAATATTGCTTTTTATCTCTGGGTAATAGAAAACTTTAAGGAAAAGATATGCCTCTTGCTATTTACTTACCCAAAGGGAGATTTTTGTTTAGTTTACATTAATGGTTAAGAGAAAGTAGAATTTTAAACATCTTTAATCGTCATTTTACTAATAATAGTTTTTTTTATTAAAAATGTATAATGACTGAGCATGATTTAAAGAAAATATAAGATCAGTTACAATTTGAATACATTGCATTATTCTTTATGATCAGGAAAAAATATTAAAGTGTTTTACCAAATATACTGAATATATTGCCCAAGATTACATATTTAGCATTTCAAATTAATTTGTTGAAAGCAATTAACATTAGATATATTTACATAAGAAATTTAGTATAGCCGAAACCGGTTTGGCTCAGTGGATAGAGCGTCGGCCTGCGGACTGAAAGGTCCCAGGTTCGATTCCGGTCAAGGGCACGTACCTTGGTTGCGGGCACATCCCCAGTGGGGGGGCGTGTGCAGGAGGCAGCTGATCGATGTTTCTCTAATTGATGTTTCTAACTCTCTCTCCCTTCCTCTCTATAAAAGATAAATAAAATATATTTTAAAAAGAAATTTAGTATATAATTTTAGGTTCCTGAGTGTGCTAAAGTTCATTACCCATGTGTTCTCAATGATGCATGCTTCCTACTCAGAATTTTGAATTGGTTTCCCCTGCCTGGAATGCTCTTCTAGTGTCTGTATATGGCATTCTCCTATCACCTTCAAGTCACTTTTTAGAATGTCAGCTGATCAGATAGGCCTTCTCTGATTATAGTCTTGTTACTCTCTGCTTTCATCTTGCTTGTTTCCTTATAATTTGATGTTGATTATTCTGTACTTTTTCTTACTGTTTTGTTAGTTCATGTGAGTTGGGATTTTTTTAAAAAACGTATTTTATTGATTTTTTTTACAGAGAGGAAAAGGGAGGGATAGAGAGTTAGAAACATCAATGAGAGAGAAACATCGATCAGCTGCCTCCTGCACACCTCCTATTGGGGATGTGCCTGCAACCAAGGTACATGCCCTTGACCAGAATCGAACCGGAGACCTTTTAATCCGCAGGCCGACGCTCTATCCACTGAGCCAAACCGGTTAGGGCTGAGTTGGGATTATCAGCTTTCTCCATTGTATCCCCAATACCATATTGTTAGCTAATGTGAGTTGGCATTTTTATCTGCTTTCTTAAAAAATAAGATGTTTTTATTGATTTTTAGAAAGAGAGGAAGGGAGAGGGATAGAGAGATACAAAAATAGATGAGAGAGAAACATCATCCAGTGGCTGCCCCCTGTAACCCAATACTGGAGATTGAGCTCAAAACCTGGGCCTGTGCCCTGACTGGGAATTGAACTGGTGACCTCTTGGTTCATGGGTTGATACTCAACCACTGAGCCACACTGGCTGTGCTTATCTGCTTTCTTCACACTATATCCCCAGTGCCTGGAACAGTTCCTGGTACACAGTAGGTATTTCATTTAAAAAAAAAACTTGAGTAAATGAATAAAGTACATTTATCATGAAGATTAATTGTATAAGGTAGTAGAGGTTCTTTTTTTTCTACTCCTTTTCAAATTTCCTATAGCGTACTTTGGTTTTTTTAAATAACATTTGACCAAAAGGATACTAAACATAGTTTTTATAGCTTCAGAAGAGTTTTTGAGGATTTTAAGGCTTCTCAACATCATTGACATCAATTATTATAACTGTTTTTAGTGCACATTAATTGTTAGATATTGCAAGGTCTTTGACATATTACTGACTCTGCTGGATTTTTTCAATATTTCTATTAAAGTTGTCTGCATTGCTGTTGGTATCTTTTTCTAGGTTTCATTGTTTGCAGAACTTTTCAATGAAATGCTTCAGAGAGATTTTGGTGTCAGAATATACAAATCATTATTATCTCTTCCTGAGAAAGAGGACAAAAAAGAAAAGGAAAAGAAAAGCAAAAAAGATGAGAGAAAAGATAAAAAAGAAGAAAGAGATGATGAAATTGATGAGCCAAAACCCAAACTAAGAAAATCGGGGGACGATAAAGATAAAAAAGAAGATAGAGATGAAAGGAAGGTCTGTAATAATTTCCTTGATCACCAAACCTTATTTAGAAGTTTTTCAATTAATCTCTAGAATATAACAAATGATGATGTTTCATCAGAATAGGGAAACATAAAGGCAAAACTAAAACGTTTTAGTGTATTCAAAATTTAAGTCTTTGACTTAAGCCTATATAAATATCTGTAACTAGTTTTATAGTTTATTCTTTTTGTTTAAGCCAGACAGCATGATTTGATTTACATATATTGTGAATGGCAGTTAATTCTTAAAGTGTATTATTGTAATAAGAAATATATAATGTGATTCTACCTCAAGTAAGTTTAGTGGATTTAATTTTTTGTTCTAAGTCGATATTTGGCAAGATGTTTTGCTTATTAATTTTAAGGTATTTTAAATTATAGAAAGAAGATAAAAGAAAAGATGATTCTAAAGATGATGATGAAACTGAAGAAGATAATAATCAAGATGAATATGACCCAATGGAGGCAGAAGAAGCTGAGGATGAAGAAGATGGTATGATTCAAATTTATTTCTAAAGAACGTATATACAGCCCTGGTTGGTTTGGTTCCATGGATAGAGCGTCAGCCTGCAGACTGAAGGGCCCCAGGTTCAATTCCAGTCAAGGGCACATGCTCGGGTTTCGAGCTCGATCCCCAGAAGGGGGGCCTGCAGGAGGCAGCCAATCAATGATTCTCAGGTCAATGATTCTCTCTCATCGTTGATGGTTCTATCTCTCTCTCTCCCTTTCTCTCTGAAATCAATAAAAATGTTATTTTTTTTAAAAAAAGAAAATATATGTAGCCCATAGATACAAACAATAATGTGGTGAAGGTGTGGGGTGGGATAGGGGCTAAATGGAGGCAGGCCAACGTGGGGGACAATGGGAGACATTGTGATACTGTCAACAATAAAAAAAAATTAATTTCTTCTTAGTATAAAAATATATTTTTGTTTTGTAACTTTATCATTGAAATCTATAATTTTAATATTTTTTAGAATACAAACACTATTTTTTAGAGAAAATATCTTTATATTAAGTAGTTTTATTTTTAGGTGAGAGCTAAAATATATTTAAAAAAAGAAAACTGATTTTTGCATATATATATATATATATATATATATATATAATTGATTTCAGAGAGGAAGGGAGAGGGAGAGAGAGATAGAAACATCAGTGATGAGAGAGAATCATTAATCAGCTGCCTCCTGCATACCCCCTACTGGGGACCAAGCCCACAACCCAGGCATGTGCCCTTGACCGGAATCGAACCTGGGACCCTTCAGTCCACAGGTCGATGCTCTATCCACCAAGCCAAACTGGCGAGGGCTGATTTTTGCATTTTTTAAATATTATGAATACTATTAGACATCCAAGTTTTTTGTTGTTGTTGTTTTTACCTAATTATTAGGTAAAAATTTTGCAAACATATATTAGTGGTAACAGTGGAGCTGGAGAGTATTGCACCCTTCTCCAAGCTGCACAACAAGAACCACCAATAGTGGTGCTTACGGACGGCTTGGTGACCCATTGGGTGTCAGGATGTCTGATGGCTTTATGAAATGGATCAATGAGGATAACCTCAATGAATTTGTGCATTGAATGTCACCAAACCAACTAGAATTCAGGACTTTCAGGGACCCACAGTGCCACCTAGCTTCTTCCTCAGAAGCAGACTAAAGGCTTCCAGCAAATTTTTGCTGGTTATCACCATGATATGATGGACAGTCTTGCCCTAGGTTGCACCCTTAGCATTTGCGGCCACCCTTAGCATTTGCTCATGAATCTGATATATCACATAACCTTGCGTGGCCTTGTATCCCAGCTTTATGAGGCCAGGTGGAGAGCAGAGAGCTGGCAGTACTGCCGGCAGCGCACCCTGAGAGGAAAGCGCATTATATCAGACTGCTGCTTCTTGGATGTACTTGTAAGCGCCCTTCTTGGCTTACCTGATGGCTGCAGCCAGATTGAAAGATATCGCCCAAGTTTTAAAACAAACTTTTACCAATATGAATGCTATTCAAAATACTTTACAATAGATTACCTAACCAGTCATAGATGCCAGCCATAAAGTACCTGTAAAGTTCCACTCTCAGTTTTCTGGGTTTTTAAATAACAGTTTGAGGTTGCCAATATATACCACAAAACTTATTTTAAGTATACAATTTAATTTTTTAAAAAATATTTTTTTATTGCTTTCAGAGAAGAAGGAAGAGGGAGGAATGAAGAGAGAGATAGAAACATCAATGATGAGAGAGCTGACTCTTACACACCCCATATTGGGGATCAAGCTTGCAACCAGGCATGACATGTGATCTGACTGGGAATTGAACTGTGACCTCCTGGTTCATAGGTTGATACTCAACCACTGAACCACACCAGCCAGGCTCCTTTTAGCTTTTATTTATTTTTTTTTTTAATTTAAATTCTTTTGTTGAAAGTACTACTCTTTTTAGCTTTTAGAAAATATACTTGGCTCTGTGTTTTGTTTAAATTTGTTATTGTTTTCAGTTTTGTGTATAAAATTCAGGGTTTTTTTAAATTGTGCCATCCAGATATTTATAGAATTAGGTTCTCTTATCTGATTAAATAAAGTCAGTCTTTTCTTTACACTAGTCGGTTTATAAGATTCTTATATTTTTAACTGTTTCTTACAAAATCCAAACTATTTTTATTTATGTGTTTCTTTGCAAAAATATCTTTTTTTTTTTTCCTTTTTTGAATTTATTGGAGTGACATTGGTTAATAAGATATATGTTTCAGGGGTATAATTCTATAATACATGCCATTTGCTAATGTGTCATTTGAAAACTGATTAGTAATAGGAAAGTGGTTTTTGTCTCTTGTAGTTGAAAATCTGTATAAATGAGTTTTTTGCTACTCTTGTATTTATTTTACAGATCGGGATGAGGAAGAAATAAACAAACGAGATGACAAAAGAGATATCAACAGGTATTGCAAGGAGAGAACCTCTAAAGATAAGGTATTTATTGTTTACTGTACTTTTATAATGTGATAATTCCATTTCTTACATAATCCAGGCTTATTATTAAACATAACATAGTCATGAAGTTTATTGGTCCTTATATGTCTATATATTACCACTCAGAGCAAAATTCTGATATTTTGATATTTGTGGTTATGTCAGATAACCAGTATATCTTACTCCTTTCTCCCATACACATAAACCAGATAACTTATTTGAGCTAAGATGAGGTAAAGGTGTTTTCCAATTTTTGTTATTATATGGACACAGTCTCAATTTCTCACTTTTCAGGGGTAAAAATTATATACTATATACTATATCTACTATATTCTCTTTAGGAAAAAGAAAAGACTCAGATGATCACAGTTAACAGAGATCTGTTAATGGCATTTGTTTATTTTGATCAAAGTCATTGTGGTTACCTTCTTGAAAAGGATTTGGAAGAAATACTTTATACTCTGGGACTACATCTTTCTCGGGCTCAGGTAATCTTATGAATATTTAAAATGAAGAGCATTTTTAAGTAACTTTTTTTTAATCTCTTTGGCTTTTTAAAGTATAAAAGCAATATAGTATATATGTATTAAATGTAGTAGTACAGTCAAGTAGTTATGAAATGTATAAAAAAGTTAAATGTTGCCCTAGCTCGTTTGGCTCAGTGGATAGAGTGGACTGAAAGCCTGTGGACTGAAGGGTCCCGGCTTTGATTCAGGTCAAGAGCACATGCCCGGGTTGCAGGCTTGATCCCTGTAGGGGATGTGCAGGAGGCAGCCAATCAACGATTTTCTCTCATCATTGATGTTTCTATATCTCTTTCCCTTTCCCTTTCTCTCTGAAATCAGTAAAACCATTTTTAAAAAAAAAGGGTTAAATGTCTCCTCTCCTTCTAGTTCCCATCCAATATGTATGAAATAATTTTATACATATTGATAGACAACTTTTTTCCATTTAACAGTCTATCATGGGCATTCTACCATGAAAATAGATACCCACTTCATTCTTTTTATGACTGTTTAATATTACATGGTATAGATGTGTCATAATTGCCTTAACTAGTCGCAGTTGCTGGCTGGCTTTTCATTTTTTAGAATTGCAAACTAATAGGGGTAAGAGATCAACTAAAGGATTTGTATGCATGCATATAAGCAGAACCCATGGACACAGACAGTAGGGGAGTGAGGGCATATGCGAGGGGGTAGGAACGGCTGGGGAGAGGTCAATGGGGGGAAAAGGAGACATGTAATATTTTAAACTATAAAGAATTAAAGAAGTTTTTCAAACAAAAAAAATTACAAACTATGCTTTAATAAACATCATTGTACATTTTATATATATATATATATATATATATATATATATATATATATATATATAAAAGCCTAAGCAACTGGCTGACCAGCTGGTAGGAATGATAAGAACTGACCACCAGGGGGCAGACACATAACTCAGGAGCTGCCGAGCAACAGCAACTTTGCAGAGTGCCCTCTCGCATTCGGACCCCTCGGGGGATGTTGGACTGCCGGTTTCGGCCTGATCCCCGTAGGCCAGCCCGAGAGATCCCACCGGCCGGAGGGACCCCGCTCACTCTGCGGACACCCTTCGAGCCCCGGCACCACCCCAGGTGCGGCCGGCTAGAGAGGGACTGCTAGAGGTTGGCTCCAGGGCATGTCCAGCCTATCTTGCCCAGTCCCACTCTGCCTGCCACCTTTTAATTAATTTACTTTCAGTGTGCACAAATCTGTGCACCAGGTCTCTAGTCCTATCTAATAATAGACAAATATGCAAATTGACCGCTCCTTCGCTACATCCAAGCCACACCCACCAGCCAATCAGGACGAGTATGCAAATTACCCCAACAAAGATGGCAGCTAATTTGCATGTAAAGACAGCGTCGAAAGAAGCCAAGAGCTGCAGAAGGGAGTAAAGCTTCGAAGAAGCAAGCAAGCCGGGGGGGAGGAGAAGGGAGGAGCGAAGTCAGGTCCGGGGGCAAAGGGAAAAGCAGGCGGGCTGGCGGAGAAGGCGGGGCAGGCGACAAGGGCGGAGCGGAGGTGGGGCCGGGGGAGAAGGGAAACGCA
This sequence comes from Eptesicus fuscus, assembly GCF_027574615.1. NCBI lineage: Eukaryota > Metazoa > Chordata > Mammalia > Chiroptera > Vespertilionidae > Eptesicus > Eptesicus fuscus. Next base: position 20,338,225 of record NC_072489.1, on the reverse strand, counting down.
GGCGGGCTGGCGGAGAAGGCGGGGGGTTGGGGGGCGACAAGGGAGGAGCGGAGGCGGGTCCGGGGGAGAAGGGAAAAGCAGGCGGGCTGGCGGAGAAGGCGGGGGGTTGGGGGGTGACAAGGGAGGAGCGGAGGCGGGTCCGGGGGAGAAGGGAAAAGCAGGCGGGCTGGCGGAGAAGGCGGGGCGGGCGACAAGGGAGGAGCGGAGGCGGGGTAGAGTGCAGCAGGAAATCCTATTGCAGGATTTTTCCTGCAACGGGAACGCTAGTCTATATATAAAAGCCTAAGCAACCGTTCGACCGGCCTACCGGTAGCTATGACACGCACTGACCACCAGGGGGCAGATGCTTAATTCAGGAGCTGCCAAGCTGCAGTGACTTGGCAGCTGTGGTTCTCAGGTGACGCACCTGGAATCAGAGAGCAAGGAGCCCGATTCCAGGGTGCGTCACACCAGAACCGCCCTCTCGCAATCCGGGACCCCTTGGGGGATGTCAGAGAGCCGGTTTCAGCCCGATCCCTGCATGCCAGGCCGAGGGACCCTACTGGTGCACAAATACGTGCACTGGGCCTCTAGTACTATCATAACTGTCTTTGTACATATAATTTGTGTTAGTTTTCCTTTCAGCATTAGACTTTTGTTTTTAACAAAAAATTTTCAGCCCTAGCTGGTTTGGCTTAGTGGATAGAGCATCAGCCCTATGTACCGAAGGGTCCTGGGTTTGATTCTGGTCAAGGGCATGTATACCTTGGTTGCAGGCTCGATCCTCAGCTTTGGTCAGGGTGTGTGCAGGAGGCAACCAATCGATGTGTCTCTTTCACATTGATGTTTCTCTCTCTCTCTCTCCCTCTCTCTCTCTCTCTCTCTCTCTCTCTCTCTCTCTCTCTCTCTCTCTCGCAGGAGGCAACCAATCGATGTGTCTCTTTCACATTGATGTTTCTCTCTTCTCTCTCTCTCTCTCTCTCTCTCTCTCTCTCTCTCTCTCTCTGTGTGTGTGTGTGTGTGTGTGTCTCTGCCTCTCTTCCGCTCTGTCTAAAAATAAATGGAAAAATATCCTCAGGTGAGGATTAACAAAAATAATAATAATTGTTTAAAAAAGGTTTTTCAAATTATAATTGGGATTTTAGGTTTCTATGGAAGATAGTTCAAAGATTTAAGTGCTCTCATTGGGAGTGAGTACCTGAGAAAACAGTTCTTGTTCAAGGGGAGTAAAAAAATTATTTTCATCTTTGTAACTTTTTTACTTGTTTATATAACAGGTAAAGAAGCTTCTTAATAAAGTAGTACTCCGTGAATCTTGCTTTTATCGGAAATTAACAGATACCTCAAAAGATGAAGAAAACCACGAGGAGTCTGAAGCACTACAAGAAGATATGCTAGGTTTGCAAGTATTATTTTAAAATTGTGCCACTATATAATTGTATTACTAATTAAATAAAAAGTAAAATATGGTACCTTTTATATTATAGGAAACAGGTTGTTACTTCCAACACCAACAGTAAAACAGGAATCAAAGGATGTGGAAGAAAACGTTGGCCTTATTGTTTACAATGGTGCAATGGTAGATGTAGGAAGCCTGTTGCAAAAATTGGAAAAGAGTGAAAAAGTAAGAGCTGAAGTAGAGCAGAAGCTACAGTTACTAGAAGAAAAAACAGGTAAGAACAGAATTGGATGTGTCAGTACTTCTAACACCCTATTGGGGTATATACCGGGTGTCCCCAAAAATATATACACACTTAAACAGCTGGTAGTTCAATTTTGAAAATGAAATGTAGTTTAATAAATACTACCTTTATAATTATTCAGAGTATGTGTATATATTTTTGGGGGACACCCTATATTTGTATAGATACATACATACCTGTACATATATATCGTATGTTTTAGTCTAGACCACATAATGTAACTTTACTTTTGACCATTTTGGTTAAAGGTAAGAAATTGCTTAGCTATATAAGACTTAATCTTAGATCTTCATGTGTATTCTCAGGTTTTTGTTTTTTGCTCTTTCTTAAAAATATATTTTTATTGATTTCAGAGAGGAAGGGAGAGAGAGATTGAAACATCAGTGATGAGAGAGAGAGTCATCATTGGCTCTCTCCTGCATGTCCCACCCTGAGGATCAAGCCTGCAACCAGGCATGTGCCCTGACTTGGACCTGAAGCTTGACCTCCTGGTTCATAGGTTGACGCTCAACCATTGAGCCATATTCCACCAGGCATATTCTCAGGTTTTTTTTATTGTTCTGTTGTATCCTTTTCATCCTCTTTTTTTTTTTTAAGATCTGACTTTTATTTATTTTATTTTTGTTAATCTTCACCCAAGGATTTTTTAAAAATATATTTTTATTGATATCAGAGAGGAAGGGAGAGGGGAAGAGAGAGAGAGAAACATCAATGATGAGAGACAATCATTGATCAGCTGCCTCCTGCACGCCCCCTACTGGGGATCGAGCCCGCAACCTGGGCTTGCGCCCTTGACCAGAATTGAACCCGGGATCCTTCAGTCCACAGGCCGACACTATATGCCCTGAGCCAAACTGGCTAGGGCAACCTGAGGATATTTTTCCATTGATTTTTAGAAAGTGGAAGGGAGGAGGAAAGACAGAGAGAAACATTGATGTGAGAGAGACACATCAGTTGGTTGTCTCCTGCAACCAAGGTATGTGCCCTTGACCAGAATCAAACCTGGGACCCTTCAGTCTGATGGCCGATGCTCTGTCCACTGAGCCAAACGGGCTAGGGCTTCATCCTCCTATTTTTGACCAGTTTCTGCTATTTTGTCTAATCTATGCAATCATCTAAAAATGGAACCTGGATTTTAGAAGTAATACTTAGATAAAACTTAAGTGAGTATTGCAGTTTGCTTTGTAATTTTTTTTTGAAATTGACATTTGTGGGCTATTTTAAGGAATTGCATATGCTTTTTTTAATAGATGAAGATGAAAAAACCATATTAAATTTGGAGAATTCCAACAAAAGCCTCTCTGGTGAACTCAGAGAAGTTAAAAAGGACCTTAGTCAGTTACAAGATAACTTAAAGATTTCAGAAAATATGAATTTGCAATTTGAAAACCAACTGAATAAGACAATCAGAAACTTATCCACAGTAATGGATGAAATCCACACTGTTCTCAACAAGGTTAGTAGTTTTGTACTTCCAATGTTTTCATAATTTATTCCAGTTTTCTTAATCTATTTCGCACTATTTCTTGGTGGTTTTTCTTGGAGCAAATAATGGTAGCATTCTGTCCTTCATCAGATTGTTCAAAAGCAATTCCCTAAATATCGTATTTTTCTAGAACCTACTCAGGATGTCAACATGGTTTATGTGAACAGATTTCATATAGCAAATTTTATTTGTATTCTTCCGTGAATTTGAATTTGAGGAAGATAAAACCACTCATTTCTTTTAAAGACCCATTTACTGTTGGGCAGAGGAGAAACTCTTTGGCACTCTCAAAATTAATTGACTAGTATTCTTTTGTTACTAGGAAAAAAATCCAGTAACTCAATGCCATTGTAAACTAACTTTAATAATAGAGATCTAAAATCTTTTTCTCTTTCAGAACAAGAAGAAAAATATCTATAGTGCAAGGAATTCACTGCTGTTATTCCTTAGAACTTCTCATTTCTCAGGGTTCAGATGGCTTTCTCAAATACTAGAAGCCATTCTGCATAGAATTTAAAGATTTGAACATAGTTGCCCCACAGCGTCAATTTTCCATAGATACTAAAATGGAGTATCTCTGTTTACTATTTGTTATAGTTACATTTAAGAGATTCTAATAAAACATACTTTTTCTTTGTCTGTTATTTTATATAGGATAATGTGAAGAGTGAAGATAAAGACCAGAAATCCAAGGAGAATGGTGCAAGTGTATGATAATACGTGTAGTGACGAAGGAATGGTGTTAAATAATGTAATATAAAAAATCATGATACAAGAATGTTTGGAAGTGATGCATGTTTGATTTTAGTAGTATAAATATCTGTTAGTACAAACGATGTATAAAGTTTTATGAATGTGAGAGTCTCTGCTTTTGAAAATTGCTTGTAATTCCTGGCATTCAAATTATTAAACACTCCTTGAGTGAAATAATTTTGCATTGCAAAATGTTTTAGGATCAACTTTGTTATAGTTTTAACACCAATAAACTTCATCAGTTTAATTGACAATAGAATTTAATTACCAAATGTCTTTTATTAAAATACCTAGGGAAAAAAAGAAGAGAAGAAATAAAAACCTAGAAAATTGCTGTAATTTTATTTATAGAATTATTCATTATTTTAAAAATTTTAGTATTTTTAAATTTTAGTATAAATTATAAAATAGCGTGCTGCTTAAGTTTTGCAAGTTTTTGACCCAGACTTTTTTTACTTGTCGTAAAAGGATATTTCTCTAATATCTGTCTCTGAAAACATTCATTAAACATTTAATTTATCCAACAGAGAGTACATAAAAAACTAAGAAGCAATTGACAGTTGGTATTATCTATGGAAGGCTTTACATAGAATTAACAGTTCTAATGTTAATGTTACTGCTTTCAGTAAATTGTTCAACTTTCTAAGAAGAGCACCCATATTATAATTTTGAGGATTTTTTACAGTATATATCAAGTGTACAGTTTAGTACCAAGCCAGTAGATGTCACTATGATGTCTTAAGTTAAGCCTTGTGTAATTAAAAATAATATTTTTTATTAGTCTGTGTACTTCCTTCAGAATTGAGTGGATACATAAGAATTATGTATGATTAGCTGGCCCTCGCTGGTTTGGCTTAGTGGATAGAGCATCAGCCTGCAGACTGGAGGGTCACGGGTTCGATTCCGGTCAGGGGCACATGCCTGGGTTGCGGGCTCCATCCCCGATGGGGGGCGTGTGGGAGGCAGCCCATCAGTGATTCTCATAATTGATGTTTCTATCTCTCTCCCTCTCCCTTCCTCTCTGAAATCAATAAAGGTAATGTTTTTTTTAAAAAGTTGATTAGCTGTTGAGTGGAAAAAGTAGGAAATGTGATATACTGTTAAACAGTGTTTCTAATCAGGTGATGAATTTACCCCCAGAGGACATTTAACAGTTTCTGAAGACATTTCTACTTGTCACAGCGGGGTGAGTGCTTACTGGCATCTAGGTGCTAGAGGCCAAGGATGTTGCTAAACATCCTACATTGCATAGGGATAGCCCTACAACGAAGAATTATATGTAACCCAAAATGTCATTAGTACCCATGTTGAAAAGCTCTGATTTAAAGTATTATATGGTTAAGTGATATGACTTTAAGTTCCCGTTTCTGGTCTTATGGTTTATTGAACTCTGAAGTCAGATTACAGATTGATCCATAATTATACAGTTATTTTTCCATGTTTAGATTAAGATGAAACATTATAGGGTGGTTGGAAAGTTGTTTCTTAAGGAAAAATCTTGGAGATAAACTTGTAACTAAAAGTCAGCAAAGAAGGTAGTTCTTTAATAGAGAATGTTTTTAAATGAGAAAAATAATTATAACGTTCACCTCTCAGACTTATTTTTCCCAGAGATAATTAAGTCATAATAATACTGGAAGCATGGAGAAAAATAGATAAATCTTTCTATTATTTCTTGAAGGTAAATTTCTAAGCTAGGAAAACAAGTTACAATTTTCTAAGCTAGAAAATTTGGTTTTAAAGAAAATGAGGGAAAGAGCACCTGTGTTTGTCCCCCCCCCTTTTTTTTTTCCCCCAGAAGCTGTTTATTTTCTTTTGTCAACCTTCTTTCCATTCTGTGGAAGAACAGCTTAAGACCACTCAGTGGTTGTTCCTACCCATTCAGTGGCAATGGAGCTGCAGACCAGTCTTCAGTGGCAGGCCAAGCCTGCAGTCTTCTTTTTTCTTTTTTTTTTAAATATATTTATTTCACAGAGGAAGGCAGAAAGAGAAAAAGATAGAAATGTCGATGATGAGAGAGAATCATTGATCAGCTGCCTCCTGCATGCCCACATTGGGGATCGAGCCTGCAACCCAGGCATGTGCCCTGACCTGGAATTGAACCGTGACCTCTTGATTCATAGGTTGATGCTCAACCACTGTGCCACACCAGCCGGATGTGAATGCTTCAGTCAATAGGAAACTGCTGAATAGGAACAAAGGGCACCTGCACACCTTCAGAGCATCCTGCAACCCCAGGCTCAGCAGCAGTGAACTCAGGAGCTGGAGCATGCCATTCAACCTAAAACTTCTCCTTGGTCTGTTTTACACTTTTACACGGTTTTGAGCCCTAGCCAGTTTGGCTCAGTGGATAGAGCATCGGCCTGCCTACCAAAAGGTCCCAGGTTTGATTCCGGTCAGGGGTACTTACCTCGGATGCAGGCCCCTCCCCGGCCCCATTTAGGGTGCGTGCAGGAGGCGACCAATTGATGTGTTTCTCTCACATTGATATTTCTCCATCCCTTTCTCTTCTACTCTAAAATCAATGGAAAAATTTCCTTGTGTGAGGATTAAAAGAAATTGTTTTAACTGTATTGAATATTCAGAAGTAAAAATGCAATCTATTCTCTAACTGCTATTCATTATCTCATTTGACATTAACCAAGTCAAAAGTTTAATTATATAAACAAGTAATACATGATAAGATTTAATTTTACTTTCCAATCATTTTTATGTTCTCAGTGCCTGGAACATTTTTGGATATCTAATACTTGGTTCAGTCATTATTGGACAGTTGCAATTTTAAGACTTCATTATTTCTAAATTTTGTCTTAGTTTCTTTTTAAAGACATAGTGACATTTAGACTTATGTACTCATTTCACTCCTCTCAAAATTTTCAGTTATATCCAACATATACTTTTAAGTATTTTACCTGGTCTCATCTCCTAACCACAACCTATTACTACTTAGAATTAGAGATGACTAATCATTGGCTTATGAATTCTTGTCCAACTTGCTTAAGTTTGTGTGCCCCTTTAAGATGGTTTGAGGTGCTCTCTCGCCTTTCAGCCTAACAGTCCTGAAACCTTAATCATAAAGTTTTGTAGCTTGAATGAATGAATAGTTTTACTGGTGAAGAAAATAAGAATCTTAATCCATTATAAAATCCAAAACTTATCCTCTGAAGTGGCCAAGGAGTGCTGATTCTTGGGCATTAGCTTTCCAAATAGAAGAAAGAACTTCCTGCTTCTATTTCTGTTGTGAAATTGATGAGCCATCACAAGAGACAGTGGACCTGCTTGGATTACTAGAAATAATCCCAACATATTTTGGAGAAGCAAAGATTAGGCCTAATCCTCTGAAAATAGTCAACAAGGCAAAACCATTAAATAAAAATTTTGAATACGATCCAAGTAATGTGACAGGGTATTTCAGGACATTTGTAATATTACATTCCATGAAGAAGATTCTAGAAATGACCAAGGCGCGGAGTACAGAGTCATAATTAACCACTCGCTAACACTCAATAGACTTGAAAAATCTCAGGAGTGATTTTGGTAATGATCTAATAACATCTAGTTTTGGATGACACCAAATTTTATAGGTTTGTAGAATATTTTTATATAATTAACCGCTGTACATTAACATTTTGAACAAATTGTGTTTCAAGAAATTTCAAAATCACGGGTGTTTTGTTTTTTTTTAACACTATCATTCATGTATTTTAGTAGAGTGAAACCTAAATAATGTATTTGTTAATAGTAATTCTTTGGGAAGCTGTCTCAGTATAGGTAGAAAACAAAAGAAAGGTGTGAAGACCCTGAGCAGGACAGGCTGGAATAGGTGGGACAGATTAGCTGATTGACACCTTTTCGTATCTGCCTTCTCTGTACCCTGAGAACTCATAGTAACTAACTGAGCCTCACCCCCTACACAGGGCAAGACTTGCAGAGAACATTCCATCGATTGTGTGCCCTTGGACATTCTCTAATTCTGAAGAGCGGCCAGGATATGTAATTGTATCTTTGCTAAGGGTCAAAGCTTTGTGGACTTTTGCCAAAGGTGGACTCAGGAGGAATGACACTTGAAGTTGGGCTTTTATGTTTTTGACCAATTTTAATGTTTATTTCACCACCAGTAGAGACTTACAAACTTGGGCAGGATCACAGAACATGAAAATCCCAAAAGCCAGCTCTTGGGCACCTTCCCTGTGCTTCAGTTGAGGGACAAATCTCAAGTGTTTCACTCCTGTGGGGCACAGTCTTAGCGGAGATTGAAGGAAGGAATAGCAGGGATTTCTGCCACAGTGAGAGCGTAATTGTGTTGTGCCTTAATACAAAGGTGGTCACTTCTTTTTTGTAAGAAAAGCAGTATTTCTGTAAAAACCAGCTGGTTTGGCTCGGTGGATAGAGCATCAGCCTGCGGATTGAAGGGTCCCGGATTCAATTCCGGTCAAGGGCACATGCCCAGGTTGCGGGTTTGATCCCCAGTAGGAGGCGTGCAGGAGGCAGCCGATCAGTGGTTCTCTCTCATCATTGATGTTTCTATCTCTCCCTCTCCCTTCCTCTCTGAAATCAATAAAAATATATTAAAGAAATAAATAAAATAAAATAAAAAACTTTAGAAACATAACTTTCTGTTAAAGGAATTTGGAATATGTTAAACATGGATGAGTTTATTAGAACATGGACAAAAGTTACAGTTGTATTAGGGAGTCTATCAATGGATATCCATGTTCACAGGGCATTAAAATGTTTGGTGAAAACAGGTAATGCTACTTGTATATGCCTAGATGGAATTGACAGTTTCAGCAGGGAAGGAATCGTATCTTCAGTGGTTGGCTTTGTGAGTTCTCTCTGAGCCAGGTAATAACTGAACCTTGAGCAGCTACTCGGAGCCTGAATTGGATTCCCTTAACTATTTAGATCTCCACTTACTAGAATTCCTAAAAAATACTACTGTGATAAGTGTAGATTCTTTTTTTCTAAATTCTTTATTGTTGAAAGTATTTCATATTTCTCCTTTTTTCCCATTGACCTCTCCCTGGCCGCTCCCGCCTCCCAGCACATGCCCCCCACCCCCTACTGTTTGTGTCCATTGGTTATGCTTACATACATGCACACAAGTCCTTTGGTTGATCTCTTATACCCCTGCCCCCTAGGTTGATCTCTTACCTGCCCCCCCCCCCCCCCCCGCTTTCCCTCGTTTATGTTGTTAATTATATTCCACAAATTGTAGATTCTTTTTTAGGTTTTGACGTGATACTAAAGGGCATTCATAGCACTCGACAGTCATATACATAGTGTAGATGGAACACTGCTTCCCTCCTTTCCTTTGATGTGGCCTTTCTAGCCCAGAATGCCCTCATCATACTTTTGCAAGTGCTCAGGTTAGCCCTGGCATTGTGGATCTGAGATAACTTGGGTGGGTTTTTGTTGACGGGGGCTGTGTAGATTTTCTCCTAATGATGTGAAGTCAAAGTAGGTACAAAAGGCATGTATTGACTTTAGGCAAAGGATTGAAGTGAACACAGTAATCAAAGGCACCTTAAAGGCTCCTCTATAGGACATGTAGTATGCAGCACGTTTTCTGGTTTAACTGCAATGCAGTTGCCATGTCTGTGGGTTCCAGGTAAGAAATTTGTTCCACTAAAATTTTGTATTCAGATTGTTTTGAAGTTAATTAAAATTAATACCTAAGGCCCAGCCGGCATGGCTCAGTGGTTGAACATCGACCTATGAACCAGTCAGGGCACATGCCTGGGTTGCAGGTTCAATCCCCATTGTGGGACATGTAGGAGGCAGCCAATCAATGACTCTCTCATCATTGATGACTTTCTCTCTCCCTCTCAATAAAAATTACCCTCTCTGCCCTAGCCAGTTTGGCTCAATGGATAGAGCTTTGGCCTGTGGACCGAAGGGTCCTAGGTTTGATTCCAGTCAAGGGCACGTACCTTGGTTGCAGGCTCCTCCCGGCCTGGGCCCTGGTCAGGGCTCATGCAGGAGGCAACCAATTGATGTGTTTCTTTCACATTGATGTTTCTCTCTGTCTTTTCCTCTCTCTTCCACTCTCCCTAAAATATCAATGGAAAACTATCCTCTGGCAAGGATTAACAAAAAAAAGATTAAAAGAAAAATTACCCTCTCTAAAATCAATAAAAAATATATTTAAAAAAATTAATATCTAAGAATTTCTTTAAAAATTGTTTTTGTTGCCGAAACCGGTTTGGCTCAGTGGATAGAGCATCAGCCTGCGGACTCAAGGGTCCCAGGTTCGATTCCGGTCAAGGGCATGTACCTTGGTTGTGGGCACATCCCCAGTAGGAGGTGTGCAAGAGGCAGCTGATCGATGTTTCTCTCTCATCGATGTTTCTAACTCTCTATCCCTCTCTCTTCCTCTCTGTAAAAAATCAATAAAATATGTTTTTTTTTTTAAAAATTGTTTTTGTTAAGTGAAACTTAGTGGAATGATAAGCATTTTTCAGGAATTATTCACATATTTCACTGCCTTATTTTTTTCATAAAGTGGGTGATATTTAGGACATAATTTATTATCTAAACTGGGAACCTTTTCAGAGAAGAGGAAGGTGCCAGAAATATATACACTGAGTGTCCAGATTATTATGATCTCTGAATGCATAATAATCTGGCCACTCTGTGTGTGTGTGTGTGTGTGTGTGTGTGTGTGTGTGTGTGTGTATTAGAGGCCTGGTGCATGAATTTGTGCATGGATGGAGGCTGGCCTGCCTGCTGGTTGAACTCCTGGTCGAGGGGACAATTTGCATATTAGCCTTTTATTATGTAGTTTATACACTGAGTGGCCAGATTATTATGCGTTCAGAGATCATAATAATCTGGCCACTCAGTGTATAGACACCAAGTATAAATCAGGATTGTCTAAGGCAAACTGATTCTTGCCTACTTACATATTATTCACCTTATGAATAGGTAATGTTGACCCTTTTTTGGTGTTCACTAGTTGAAAAACAAGCCTCAGTCTCAGGTTTGTACACAAATGAAGATGAAGTCCCTAAGTACTTTTGACTATAAATTATATAGTTTTTCTTACGTGTATAGAGGACATATGATGTCAGATAGTCACTGAGTCAGCTCCTTATTTCAGCCCCATTAATGATTGAGTCTGAATGTGATCATTAGACCTAACTTGAGGCAGTGGTTCTTACACTAGCATGCATCAGAATCACCTGGAAGGCTCGTTAAAATACTGATGGGAACTAGAATTTCTGACTGAGAAGGTCTAGGGTAGACCCCAAGAATTTGCATTTCTAACAAGTGCCAGGTACCGACTGCAGCTGCTGTTCTAGATTAACCAGAGAACCTCCGAACTAAGGTATACACACACAGCAGATAATTCCCTACTTAATATGTGAATGAAAACATTAACAACACCAAAAAACTCTAAGAAAAACAGCAGTTGTCTTGGAGATATTCTGAGCAACTTGGACTTTTTCTTTAAGGGTAAATATTACCACATTGGATAAGCTATATTTGTTGAATTAATGAATGCAAGTTTAGGAACCTGCAGGATAGCACTTTGAAAAGCTACTTTAAGATAGTTTTTTATGGGGAAGGTCATAACTGCTCAAGCAACTGAATTAAGCTCAGGAAAATCAATTATCTATATAGGTTTCTTTGTTTTCACTTCTCACCCTCAAGCTGAAAAGTGGCTAATTCCTTTGTGAGGTATCAAATTCTGAACAACCTGCCCAGCTGCATGGCTCAGTGGTTGAGTGTCAACCCAGGAACCAAGAGGTCACCAGCTCTGGTCAGGGCATATGCCCGGGTTTCAGGCTCGATCACTGGTAGGGAGTTCGCAGAAGGCAGCCAATTGATGATTCTCATTGTTGATGTTTCTCTCCCTCTCCCTCTCTGAAATCAATAAAAGGATAATTTTTTAAAATTCTGAACAACTAATACGGAGTGTCTATGTGTGATCAGCGTGGTTGGGTGAGTGCTGAGTAGGATGCTCAGACATAATGTGAAGGTTAAGTGCTTCCTGTGAGGGGGCCTATCACCTGGCTTGGGCAGGAACATAGAGTAGGTTGCTGGGCTGAGGGCGGGGGTGGAAATTGAGATGGTCAGCAGGGGAGGAAGTAAATAGACAACAAAGCCTTTTTGACAATGAGATCTCAAGAAAATGACAAGGCAAGGAGTAGGCAGATATCAGAAGCAATAAGGGAGCATCTCTTGAAAATATGTGAGCAAAGGCTATCATTTCAATTCCAGATTCTCTGTGTCTCCAGCCAGAGGTTAGTCATCTGCCTGAATCTAAAGGGACTGACTCATCTTCAAGGTAGTGAGTTCGCCCTCTGAAGCCTTAACCAAAGAGCCTTGTGTTTTCTCCGTGAGGCAGAAGGGGAGTTTCCATGACTAGTTAGGCCCTCAGAGAGAAATTGCTTTGCATGGGCAAGGCAGTGATGAGAGAGACTTAATTGGGCTAAGTTAGATACATTTCCAAACTGCTGCTCCATTGAGTTCCAGAACTAGAGTATGTGTAGTCAATGGGACTGGTGATGTGTGGGGGTCATCCTGTGTTGCTCCCCCAGGCCCTACCCGGGGGTGGACAGTAATTCAGATTACTGTGTACAGGCTGACTTCACTGTCCAAAGGTCTAATCTGGTGGGTGGAGAGAGTAAATAGGGGGTGAGGAGATGGTAATCCTCTAGTCTAGGCTGTGTCAGTCTTACTGAAAATCAGGCGGAGTATAATCTTAATTGCAGGGCAGTGGATCAGTTTGAATTAGAGCTCAGCCAGTGGTAGGGCCATGTAGAGAGAAGCAAGCCGCCCAGAAAGAGAGTATTGAGCAGACTGTCAGGACCCTGACCACAGTGGCAGGAGTCAGAAGCAGGCCCCAAGTTCAGCAAACAATTTAGGCAGGAGTAAAGACAGAGGCGCATTTATGCGATTTTGATTGAAGACAAGAGCCCTGTGAGGGTGGTGGCATTTAGGACAATAAAAGTAATACATTCTAGCCATTGGTGTGATGAACACCCTAAAATGTCAGGCTGCTTGGATTAGCTCAAGAACCTCGTGCGGCTAAAAGTGCAGTTTAGAGAGAACCTACTTACAGCAGTGCAGGGCTAAAATGCGGGGTTAACCACAGGTGGTTTTACAGAGATTTATTAATCAAAAATATCTAGGCATTTTAATATATTTAATATGTTTTTAAAAATATTTTATTGCCGAAACCGGTTTGGCTCAGTGGATAGAGCGTTGGTCTGCGGACTGGAGAGTCCCGGGTTCGAGTCCGGTCAAGGGCATGTGCATTGGTTGCGGGCACATCCCCCGGTGGGGGGTGTGCGGGAGGCAGCTGGTCGATGTCTCTCTCTCGTCGATGTTTCTAGCTCTCTATCCCTCTCCTTCCTCTCTGTAAAAATTCAATAAAAATATATTTTAAAAAAAATAAATAAAAATATTTTATTGATTTTTTTACACAGAGGAAGGGAGAGGGATAGAGAGCTAGAAACATCGACTAGCTGCCTCCAGCTGCCTCCTGCACACCCCCTACCGGGGATGTGCCTGCAACCAAGGTACATGCCCTTGACCAGAATCAAACCTGGGACCTTCCAGTCCGCAAGCCGACGCTCTATCCACTGAGCCAAACCGGTTTCGGCTTTAATATGTTTTGTTAGAGCCAGTGTAATTTCAAATTGCATGAAATCAAATTCAGAGGAAATCAGGATTTAGAATAAAAGAACTCTGCCATTCAGATGCTAAGCCTTGAGCTCTGCTGTTAATTTTCCTGTTTTATTTTTATTTTTAAAAAATATATTTTATTGATTTTTTTACAGAGAGGAAGGGAGAGGGATAGAGTTAGAAACATTGAAGAGAGAGAAACATCGATCAGCTGCCTCCTGTACGCCCCCTACTGGGGATGTGCCCACAACCAAGGTACATGACCTTGAACGGAATTGAACCTGGGACCCTTAGTCCAAAGGCCGAGGCTCTACCCACTGAGCCAAACCGGTTAGGATGACAAAATTTTTGCCTATCAGAATCAAGGGTCATATCAGAGTTTGGGAAATTGGTAGAGCACTTAGTAGTCTATGCTTCAGCAAAAAAGAAAAAAATTTGGTCATGTTATTTTCCCCATTCTAAAGGCAAGAAAATGCAACCAAAAAAATAAGTTATTCCATTGTGGTGCCCAAATAAATAGTAAAGTTTCAATATTTCACATCTTTGGGCTTCAATAAAACCTCAGAGCCACTTCCTAGTTGAACCTGTCTTTTTATAAGAGTGCATCTTTAAATGCAGCTCACTGTTTACCTCAAGCCTTTTTATCTTCCTTCCGGCAGGGAAAGAGCAGAATCTCCTCCTAATATAGTATAAAGAATAAATATTTAATGGCCATTCATTTTCTTTCTTAGCCAGATGGACCTGTTGAAAGCCAGTTCCTGGCCACACAAAGACCGCTTGCCATTTCTGACTATAACATAAATATTTAATTAAAACCTACTTTAACCCATTCTTCCCATAAAGTACACTTATAACCTTGGGCTACACTTATGCCATGTTCCAAATCCATCTGTTATTTGTCCCAGGCCTTTTGCACTCAGGAGGCATTCACCTGGCTGTGAAATGTTTCCAGAGGTGAATATTTAACCTTTGGGCTACTGTTTTCAGAAGAGCACCAACCAACCAAACCACCACCATAAGAACTGGAATTTGAAATAAAACGAGAATTCTGTGCTATTCTAAAGCTAATCCTTTCAGCCACAGTTTTTTCTATAATGTCTTGGCCATGTTAGCTCTTCATTGTGTGGGGTCTCCAGCAGTCTGCAGATCACCACGAAAAACAGAAGCTTGCTCTGGTCAGTGTAGCTCAGTTGGTTGGAGTGTTTTCCACCATGAAAGGATGGCAGGTTCAATTCCCAGTCAGGGCACATACCTAGGTTTTGGATTCAACTCCTGGTCAACACACATATGGGAGGCAATTGATCAATGTTTCTCTCTCAAATCAATATAAAATAAAAAATTTAGCCCAGATGGTGTGGTTCAGTGGTTGAGCATCAACCTATGAACCAGGAGGTAATGGTTTGATTTCCGGTCAGGTCACATGCCTGGTTGGGAGGCAGCCAGTCAATGATTCTCATCATTGATGTTTCTATCTCTCTGAAATCAATAAAAAAATATATTTTTAATTTAAAAACAAAAAAGTCAGCCATTGTGGCTCAGTGGTTGAGCGTCGACTCACGAACCAGAAGGTTCCTCTCTAAAATAAATAAAAACATATTTTAAAATAGTATTTAAAAAAAACTGAAGGCAAGGTAAAAAAAAGCTGCAATGCACACGCTTCTGGCTTTCCTTAGCATTCAACATTGCTTCCGCAGTACTCTTGTTTTAAATGATTGAGGATCTGCCTTAGATTTTTTTTTTAAATATATTTTATTGATTTTTTTACAGAGAGGAAGAGAGAGGGATAGAGAGTTAGAAACATCGATGAGAGAGAAACATCGATCAGCTGCCTCCTGCACACCCCCTACTGGGGATGTGCCCGCAACCAAAGTACATGCCCTTGACCGGAATCGAACCTGGGACCCTTGACTCTGCAGGCCGACGCTCTATCCACTGAGCCAAACCGGTTTCGGCTTAGATATTTTTTAACAAATAGCAGACCAGTTCCTGTTTCCTGAGCCAACCTTTCTCTGCTTGAGTAGCTCAAAAGTTTTTGAAGAAAGTGATCATTTGATTCCTTTGATTATGAAATCACACAAACACTCCTGTTATGATTATTGAGAGAATGGGTAGTTATTCTGTTGATTATATACAGATATAGGAACCATGTCAGGCATCAAGGCATGTGCCCTGTGACACCTGGAAAAAGTAAAAGGTTGAAATGTCATGGTGTAAGGATAAGAAATAGGAACCTAATAGAGATGGTGTATGGGGTTTAGTCAGTCAGTGCAAACAGGAAAGCATTGATTGACCTGGCATATGAAAACAGGCTATGTAACTTTAGATTTGTTGTTTTGTTTTGTTAATCCTCAACTGAGGGTATTTTTCCCACTGCTTTTCAGAGAGTGAAAGAAGGGAGGAGGAGAGAAACAGAGGAGAGAGAGACATTGATGTGAGAGAGACACATGGACTGGTTGCCTCCCGCACTCTCCCTGACCAGGGGCCAGGAGTGAGCCTTCAACCCAGGTGCCCTTGACAGGAATGGAACCCAGGATACTTCGGTGCGCAGGCGGATGCTCCGAGCCCTGAGCAGCCCCGGCCAGGGCCAGTTTTATTACTTACAAAATAATAAAACTTTCAGCTTTATTCCACACTAAAAAAGAAAAAAGCTAATCAGGCCAGCTGTGATTTAATGGTACTTGTATGAATAGTAAAACGCTTTATTAAACTTCTTAAAATAGCAGTTGAAGGTCTAAGCTGCAGGGTCAGGGCCACTCCTGTCTTGCACTGATCCTAGCAGTCACTACTTCAGTGCCACCTTGCCCAGCTCACAGTGCTTCCCACCTGTAAAGGGACTGTGCATTATTAGCCTTTAACTTTAATTACTTGGAGCAATTGTATATTCTTTCAGGTCACGACAAAGGTTCTCGTACCTTTACTAAATACCTTCAAAACAACACTCTCAAGTGTAACTGGCTTTACATCCAAATTTTAATTGAGAGAATGATAGAGGAAATATAAATCAGAACAGAGAAAGCTTGGGATAAGGAAATACGCTAGAACTCTGGAATTTTGCATAATAAAGTATAGTTTACAAAATGATTGTAAGAAATTATACTTTGTAAAAATCTGTGTTACATAGTATAATGGATAGTCTTATTTCAGTATTATTTTACCCCTCTTCTATCCCAAGTCTTACCCTAAATCATGCTTCACTTAGTCACCTTTTAAAGTTACACGATAGCCCTAACTGGTTTGGCTCAGTGGATGGAGTGTCAGCCTGCGGACTGAAGGGTCCCGGCTTCAATTCCAGACAAGGGCATGTACCTTGGTTTCAGGATCAATCCCCAATAGGGGCATGCAGGAGGCAGCTGATCAATGTTTCTCTCTCATTGATGTTTTTAACTCTCTATCCCTTTCCCTTCCTCTCTGTAAAAATCAATAAAAATATATATTTTTAAGAAGTTACATGAGCCCTAGCTGGTTTGGCTCAGTGGATAGAGCGTTGGCCTGTGGACTCAAGGGTCCTGGGTTCGATTCTGATCAAGGGCACATGCCCAGGTTGTGGGCTCGATCCCCAGTAGGGGGTTTGCAGGAGGCAGCCAATCAATGATTCTCTCTCATCATTGATGTTTCTATCTCTCTTTCCCTCTCCTTTCCTCTCTGATATCAATAAAAATATATTTTTTAAAAAGTTACATGATACAGCTTTTCCCCATCCTCCCAATTTGTGGGGTAGAACCCTGAGGGGAGGAACCAGAACTGTGGGGCTCTACCTCAGTCACACAGACATTTGGGGGACTGCTGGCCTGCCAAACCTTGGAACACTAGCTGAAGGCTCCACCCAGCTTCATAACGAGGGGAAAACATTTGGATTGCTTTTCTTAGTTCTCATGATAGATACCAAATAAAAACAAGATGTCTCGGATTCTCTTCATAATGAACTGGAATTCAGGGAAATTTACTTAAAATTCTTCTTTAAGAGCCTGTACTATTTTTGGAAAAACAGGTTGGGATAGATGCAGTTTAAGAATGATGTAGCTGTGATGAACTGATCAGAAACTGATGTGTAGCTGCTTTGGCAATAACGTCAGCCATCTCTCCCTGTTCTTGCTAAGTGCCCGGCATGGTTTCTAGCATAAACTTCTTTGGGGCATCGACACTGCTGTTAGCTGACTTGAGTTAGGCACTTTGATACATAAAGTCCTTTGTGGTTTCCCCTTTTCATTTGCAGATGTTGAGCATAGGGGTTTAAGAATGGAGATGTTAGTAAAGAACATTATAAAGTGATGAACAAAAAAATAGATACAGAGACAGTAAAGCATCAAACAGACTTTCAAATTACAGGGGGAAAGTTAGGGAGATGTGGGGGAGTTATGAAATCAAACGAAGGACTTGTATGCATGCATATAAGCATAAACAATGGACGCAAAACTCTGGGGGGTGAGGGCATGTATGGGTGTGGGCTGGGGGGGGTAATGGTAAGATATGTACACA
The DNA here is from genome assembly GCF_027574615.1 of Eptesicus fuscus. NCBI lineage: Eukaryota > Metazoa > Chordata > Mammalia > Chiroptera > Vespertilionidae > Eptesicus > Eptesicus fuscus. Next base: position 20,320,192 of record NC_072489.1, on the reverse strand, counting down.
TATAATACCTCAATAATAAAAAAAAAAAGAATGGAGATGTTGTCAACCATAATGGAAAGGAATCAGGCATCAAATGTTTGAGGGTGAAGAGTAGATGAATGAGCTACAGAGGGCAGACAGCTTCATTCTGGATGCCTAGGAAGGAGCTGTCCCAAACATTTGGGTTGGGAAAGCTATATTGAGTTAAAAATGGTGAAATAAAGTTATTTTTGCTCATTATCCTCTATTCAAAGCAACTGAAAATACAAAAGAAATGAAATAGAGGGAAAATTATCACCTCCAATGAAAGAACAGCCACAACTACAGCGAAGTGAGCAGGCACCTCCACTCTTAGACCTTGAACAATATGTATTTTCCCCACAAGTGCCAGAGTCTTTAAAGGAATATTCTTGGTTAGAGCAATCTGATAAACCATCAAGGACAGGCCACTGGAGCCCTTGACAGTTTGGCTCAGTGGATAGAGTGTTGGCCCGTGGACTGAAGGGCCCCAGGTTCGATTCCGGTGGCCTGTGCCAGGCGTGTGCAGATCGATCATTGATGTTTCTCTCTCTCTATCTCTCCCCCCTTTTCACTCTCTAAAAATCAATGGGAAAAGTATCATGAGAGGATTAACAAAAGAAAAAAGGACAGGCCACTGGTGAAGCAATATTCTTGTAGAGAGCCCGTTTCTGTCCAGGAGGTGGAGCTGGGGATAAACTAAGCCATTCGTGTGATCTCTGACCTCGTTTCTTACTTAAGGAGGAGCATTAGAGGTGAAATGAGTGAAAGTGCTGCTGTGGTAGCAATAGGCAGAGGGCTTGCATCAGTTCTCTCGAATCCTAAAAGCAGAATGGAGAGGTATTTCTAGAGAAAGCAAAGGAAATGCCAGATTTAGTGAAAGAGCATTTGAGATGCCCAGCCAGTGTGACTCAGTTGAGCTTTCTTTCAAGCACCAGGAGGTCACGGTCAATTCCCAGTCAGAG